>NC_059091.1:22358702-22646202 GCF_020497125.1 Mauremys mutica | reverse complement strand
GCCCTGGGGACAGGCTGCTCCGAGGGAGAGGAGGCTCCCCAGAGTCCTGCCCGGCTTGGTGGGGAGCAGCTCCAGAGCAGCGCCCGGGGGCTCCGTGACAACGTAGTGTCATTGTCCGTGGGTCGCTAGGCAGGGTTGGTAGCTAGAGAGATGGAGAGAGATGGGCAGGCAGGCAGGCAAATTTCTCTCCCCTTTGGCCCCTGAGTCCCGTTACCCGTGGAGCTGCTTGGAGGCTCCTGCACCGCTGCCCTGCCTGCTGCCCCCCCCAGTCACTCACCAACCAATGGGAACCCCTGCGGGGAGCGATGGCTTGTCCTGGCAGGGCCCAGTCCCCGCTCCCGGACGCGTGCTCACGCTGAGCACCAGGGGGCGCCCTTGCCCAGCAGTTTGTGGCTGGCGCAGCAGGGTTTGGGCAGCCTCCTGCCGTGGGAAGCGGCCATTTCCCGCAGCAGGATGGGGGGGGGAGCTCCCAGCTGCTCGCACCCGGCTTTCTGCTCCTCTCTGCTCCCCGAGTGCGGAGGGTGAGGGCAAAACTGCCGTGTGAAGGGGCATCCCCAGCCTGCCTGCAATAGCAGACTGCAGCTCAGCTCCGAGCAGCCCTCCCTCAGTCAGGGGGCTGCAGGTTGGGATCGTGGGGCATTGGGAGAGCTGGGGGGTCAGGGAGCCCGGGCTGGGCTAGCAGGGGGCTGCAGGTTGGGATCGTGGGGCATTGGCAGAGCTGGGGGGTCAGGAAGCCCGGGCTGGGACGGCAGGGGGCTGCAGGTTGGGATCGTGGGGCATTGGGAGAGCTGGGGGGTCAGGGAGCCCGGGCTGGGACTGCAGGGGGCTGCAGGTTGGGATCGTAGGGCATTGGCAGAGCTGGGGGGTCAGGGAGCCCGGGCTGGGACGGCAGGGGGCTGCAGGTTGGGATTGTAGGGCATTGGGAGAGCTGGGGGGTCAGGGAGCCCGGGCTGGGCTAGCAGGGGGCTGCAGGTTGGGATCGTAGGGCATTGGCAGAGCTGGGGGGTCAGGGAGCTCGGGCTGGGACTGCAGGGGGCTGCAGGTTGGGATTGTAGGGCATTGGCAGAGCTGGGGGGTCAGGGATCCCGGGCTGGGACTGCAGGGGGCTGCAGGTTGGGATCGTGGGGCATTGGCAGAGCTGGGGGGTCAGGGAGCCCGGGCTGGGACTGCAGGGGGCTGCAGGTTGGGATCGTGGGGCATTGGCAGAGCTGGGGGGTCAGGGAGCCCGGGCTGGGCTAGCAGGGGGCTGCAGGTTGGGATCGTAGGGCATTGGCAGAGCTGGGGGGTCAGGGAGCTCGGGCTGGGACTGCAGGGGGCTGCAGGTTGGGATTGTAGGGCATTGGCAGAGCTGGGGGGTCAGGGAGCCCGGGCTGGGCTAGCAGGGGGCTGCAGGTTGGGATCGTAGGGCATTGGCAGAGCTGGGGGGTCAGGGAGCCCGGGCTGGGCTAGCAGGGGGCTGCAGGTTGGGATCGTAGGGCATTGGCAGAGCTGGGGGGTCAGGGAGCCCGGGCTGGGACTGCAGGGGGCTGCAGGTTGGGATTGTAGGGCATTGGCAGAGCTGGGGGGTCAGGGAGCCCGGGCTGGGAAGGCAGGGGGCTGCAGGTTGGGATCGTAGGGCATTGGGAGAGCTGGGGGGTCAGGGAGCCCGGGCTGGGACGGCAGGGGGCTGCAGGTTGGGATCGTAGGGCATTGGCAGAGCTGGGGGGTCAGGGAGCCCGGGCTGGGACTGCAGGGGGCTGCAGGTTGGGATTGTAGGGCATTGGCAGAGCTGGGGTGTCAGGGAGCCCGGGCTGGGACGGCAGGGGGCTGCAGGTTGGGATCGTGGGGCATTGGCAGAGCTGGGGGGTCAGGGAGCCCGGGCTGGGAAGGCAGGGGGCTGCAGGTTGGGATCGTGGGGCATTGGGAGAGCTGGGGGGTCAGGGAGCCCGGGCTGGGATGGCAGGGGGCTGCAGGTTGGGATCATAGGGCATTGGCAGAGCTGGGGTGTCAGGGAGCCCGGGCTGGGACGGCAGGGGGCTGCAGGTTGGGATCGTAGGGCATTGGCAGAGCTGGGGGGTCAGGGAGCCCGGGCTGGGACGGCAGGGGGCTGCAGGTTGGGATCATAGGGCATTGGCAGAGCTGGGGGGTCAGGGGGCCCGGGCTGGGACTGCAGGGGGTTACAAGTCAGGACTGAGGGGCACCAGCAGAGCTGGGGAGTGGGAGCCCAGGGCTGGGCTAGCAGGTGGGTGCGGATTGGGATTGTAGGGTCCAGAAGAGCTGGGGGGTGGGAGCCTGGGGCTGGGATATCGGCGGGGGGGGGTGCAGGTTAGGGTTGTGGGGGACTGGCAGAGCTCTGCAAGGGAACCTCTCCTTATCTCCTGGTTTTGCCCTCGTATGGGTCTTGCCGGCCTTTTGCCAGAACCAACCAGGAACAGAACGTTCCTTATTTGATCCGCTTTGTCTCGATCCAGTTGCCCCAGTGGGCTCATGCAATGGAAATCACTCGCCGGGGTGGGCAGGGTGCTGGCTGAAATACCCCTCCTGTCTGGCATGCCTGAGCCTTTCACCTGCTCTGCTCTGCAGTATGGAGCAGTCCCCACAGTGCCAGGCCTGGACGGACAGGGTGCCCCCTTGTGGATAAGGACTCTCTGCTCGCCATGGGCCTTTGTTCAGTGCCTGGTGAGGTGTGTGCAGCTCCAGTGTGAGTCTGTATCGACCTCAACCCAGCACTGGTAACTGAACAGGAGCCTGTGGGGCAGCGGGAGGGGGCTGGGGTCCCGCATGCTTTGGGGAGAAGGTAGCTGGGTGTGTGTGTCAGAAACCATAGTGGGAATGTCCCTGTGTGCCTAGCTAAAGGGCCCCCCACAGACCAGGTTCTCCTTTGTCCTCAGCGTAGAGACTGGCTTGTGTGTGTGTGTGCGTGGGGGGGACGGACACAGAGACTGGTCTGGTAGGGGGCATAATGTGGAGACCAGCTCAGCCTGGCGTGGGGTGACCTGACACTGGCTCAGCCAAGGGGGTGGAGGTGGAGGTGGGAGTTCATCTCCCCACCCAGCTCAGCTTGGCCCCGTACCTCTGGCTTTACCTTGGCTCTCACTCAGGGAGCAGCGGAAGACGCTTCCTTCCTCCTACCCCGTGCATGCTGCTCATCCTTCCTGTTGCTTCCCCTGCCTGCGTTCCCTGGGGGCCCAGCCCAGCCCCCGAGCCCCCATGCTCAGGTGAGTGATGAAACCAGCTGGCAGTCGCCCATAGGTGCCATGGGAAATACCGGTGCCCGTGGCTGGGTCTCCTGGCCAGCCTAGATGGCCCATGCTGGGATGGTTGAGGGTAATGCTGCAGGAGCTCTGGTCTATTTCAGTCTCCTTTTGACTTCCTCAGCTCCCCCGGCCCCCCAGTCCTGCCCCCTTTTGGCCTGACATTTCTCCTGCCCAGGCTGTAGGCCAAGGGGAATCTCTCTCCAGTTAGAAGGAAATTAACCGGGTCCATTTCAAATTAGACACACACATGCCACCAGCCACCAGTTTCCCCCTCGCCCCGCAGATTGTGTTTGCTCAAGAAGGGTTTGGGGTTTCTGGTGTCGGGCCAGAGGCATCTTCACAATCCCACAAGGGGGTGCTGTGTCCTCGAAGCTGGACTCAGGGCTCAGCTGCTCCCAGCTTTCTGCATTAAGCACATTCAGAGTAAGGCCCTCTGACTGCAGAATAAGTACAGCTGTACCTGGAGCTGAGCAGGATTAAATTCCTGCCCGACCTTAGTGCGGGTTAATTGGCCGGTGCAGACGAGGCACAGAGATGCGGTAGAGAAAACGGGATTTCTGATCTGATCTGCTGGGGATTCCCGCGTTTCGACATTTGTTCTGAATAAGGACGAGGAGCTGGAATTTCCCATGGAACAAACATTCCAGAAATGTTTGATTCAGAGCAATGGAAATGTTTTGTTTTGATAAGGTAAAAACGTTTCCTTTCGATCACAGAAACCTCAGGCCGGACAGTCCCTCGAGAGGTCATCTGAGCCAGCTCCCTGCACTGAGGCAGGACAAAATATCCTTAGACCAGCCCTGAAGGCGTGTGTCCAACCTGTTCTTAAGATCTTCCAATGACGGGGATCCCACAGCCTCTCTTGGTCACCTGTTCCAGAGCCTGAACTAGCCTGAGAGAGACAGAGAGATTTTTTTTCCTATTATTGAATATAAATCTCCGTGAGCCGACTCCCTGACTCCTCGTCTTCCCCTCTGTGGGCGTGGAGAACAGCTGAGCACTGTTTAGAACAACCTGTGATCATGTCCGCCCCCCCCGCCTTCCCTTCTCTAGACTAAACATGTCAAAACATTATACCATGACATACAAAATATACTATATGTTGGAGAGAATATTATGTCATAAAATTAATATTTGGCCTAGCTTGTGAGGCCCTGACATGCACCTGGGTAGCATTTCTCTGCTTGGATGTAATGCGATAACTTTTGAACATTGCATCCCATCACTTCCAGATCTCAGGGAATATTCCAGGCATCCATGGGCAGAGCCCTATGGATATTTGTTGGGGGGGGAGGCAGGGGGGAATCAGGAAAACCAAGAGGGAGGAAATGGGGGCACGTGGAGCCCCTGGCCTCTGGTTAGCACAGCCACAGCTTCAGCCACCTCTGTAATCCTCTATAGGTCAAAGAGCCGGTTGATGGCAGAAGGTAACACCCTGCGGCCTAACACGCCCCAGTGGAGTTTAAAATGTTGGTGCTGTGAAAGAGAAAGCGAAGATGAAGGAAAAAGGAGACTAAGAACAGTGGGGGAGGGGGGAAAGGGGGAGGAGTGGGGGCACACTCCCAGCATAGGGTGGGGGAGAATGGGAAATCCTGGTGTGTGTGAGGGGAATGGGGCCACACAGAATCACTGGCATGGGAGGAGATGAGGGGATACAGAGGCCCTGGAGTGAGGGAGCGGGTGGGATGGTTGCAGGGAGTCCCTGAAACAGAGGGGGTAGGAGAGTGGCACCAGGGAGCTTGTGTGTGGGGACAGTGTAGGGATGCAAGGAAACCCTGGCTTGTGGAGTGAGCTTGGCCTATAGAAGCAGTTACAGCAGGGTGGGCTGGGAATCAGGACTCCTGGGTTCTATTCCCAGCTCTGGGAGGGGAGTGGGGCGAGTGGTTAGAGCTGGATGTGGGCTGGGAATCAGGACTCCTGGGTTCTATTCCCAGCTCTGGGAGGGGAGTGGGGCGAGTGGTTAGAGCTGGATGTGGGCTGGGAATCAGGACTCCTGGGTTCTATTCCCAGCTCTGGGAGGGGAGTGGGGCGAGTGGTTAGAGCTGGATGTGGGCTGAGAATTAGGACTCCTGGGTTCTATTCCTGGCTCTAAGAGGGGAGTGGGGCAAGTGGTTTGAGCTGGATGTGGGCTGAGAATTAGGACTCCTGGGTTCTATTCCCGGCTCTGGGAGGGGAGTGGGGCGAGTGGTTAGAGCTGGCGGTGGGTGGGCTGGAAGTCAGGACTCCTGGGTTCTATTCCTGGCTCTAAGAGGGGAGTGGGGCGAGTGGTTAGAGCTGGCGGTGGGTGGGCTGGAAGTCAGGACTCCTGGGTTCTATTCCTGGCTCTAAGAGGGGAGTGGGGCAAGTGGTTTGAGCTGGAGGTGGGTGGGCTGGGCATCAGGACTCCTGGGTTTTATTCCCGGCTCTGGGAGGGGAGTGGGGCGAGTGGTTAGAGCTGGAGGTGGGCTGAGAATTAGGACTCCTGGGTTCTATTCCTGGCTCTAAGAGGGGAGTGGGGCAAGTGGTTTGAGCTGGAGGTGGGTGGGCTGGGCATCAGGACTCCTGGGTTCTATTCCTGGCTCTAAGAGGGGAGTGGGGCGAGCGGTTAGAGCTGGAGGTGGGTGGGCTGGGCATCAGGACTCCTGGGTTCTATTCCTGGCTCTGGGAGGGGAGAGGAGCGAGTGGTTTGAGCTGGAGGTGGGTGGGTGGGTGGGCTGGGCATCAGGACTCCTGGGTTTTATTCCTGGCTCTGGGAGGGGAGGGGGCGAGCGGTTCGAGCAGGGTGTGTGGTAAAACTAAGAGCCATGAGTTCCTGGTTCTACTCCTAGCTTTGCTGCTCCTTGACCTTCAAGCCACCTTCCTTCTCTATGCCTCAGTTTCCCCCATTCTAGTATAGCACTAATGAGCCTGTAACAATCCCATAGCCAGCTGGGAATTTCACAGCAACAGCCAGACTAGAACCCGGCCTCTTCTGCTCAAAAGCCCAGGCCTCTGTGCTGGGATCCCCAGGGCAGAACTGGAACTGGTGCCGCTGTGCCTCCTTAACTCTCCAGTCTGGGCTGTCTCACCTAGTGCTATGCCAGTGACAAGCAGCAAACCCCTCCAGGCACTGTGATCACTCAGCCATCAGCATGTGGAGCCAACACCCTGCAAAACTGCATGAATGCTCCCTGAGCCACTCATGAATCATAGAGAGAGAGGCACCAGCCAGTCACCCCAGCCCCTGGCCTTGCACCCCAATAATGTACCGTTTGACACTGATCAAGACTCCCTTGGACAATGCGAGCTCATCAGTTAGTTTGCCACTTCTTCAAAGGCAAGAGGAAATGCTCCAGCCTTTGTAATCTGAGCTGAGATTCCCCGAGCACTTCAACTAAAACCGCACTCTTCAATGTAAAATGTGAAACAGATTTATTAGCTAGAGAAAGACAGATTTTAAGTGATTATAAGTAGCAGGCATAGAGATCAAAATTGGTTACCTAAGAAATAAAAATAGAAACGCCGTCTAAATCTAACTTCAACAGCCTAAGCAAGGTTTGACTCAAGCAATTTCTCACCCCAACAGACGTTACAGGCAGCTCACAGTTCTCAATACACAGGCTGGATTCCCTTCCAGCCTGGGACCAATCTCCCTAGTGCAAAGGCTTTTTCTTCCAGATGATCTTCCAGGTGTTGAGATGGGGGGGCAGGGGGGGGCGGGGCGGGGAGAGACCAAGTGATGATGTCACTGCCCTCTTTTATACTTTCTTCCAGTTGTCCTGACGTGGGGGTCAGGCAGTCCCCATGGGTCAGGCAGTCCCCATTGGTCAGTCAGCCCCCAGGGGTCAGGCAGTCCCCATTACCTACGTGCTCTCTCTAAGGAGCCTCTGGGAGAGTGGATTCTTCTTGATGGGCCATCAACACTTGTCTGGCCAGTGATGGCTGCTCCTTTCTTGCAACTGAAAGGCCGGCTGTGGTGTCTCCCCACCTCCCCACGTATTTCAGTAGCACACACAGCAATACGCCGTAACTCCTGGTACAACGATCGCACAGCCAATCCAACAGCATAGTCAGGTTCATCAGATCAAGACTTTTAAAACAATACCTCACAAGGCCTGCATTGTACAAAACACATCATACTCCTATCACCGTGGTGAATATGGGGGTTCCAGGGTGCTGTTCTGAGGTACAGTGTCACCCCTCTCTGAGCTAAAGGAGACTCTCCCTTAGCTGTAAGCTGTACAGGGTCTAGGACACAAAGATTTGCAGTTTGGGTTCCATCCACTAGAGGCCAGTCTCTCCCAAAGAGACTAATGCCTGGGGATTCCTACCGTATTGCTCCTAGATCCTGCCCCTTTTTTCAACTGGGATTGCATGTGGGGTGGGGGTGGGTGAGGCTCTGTCCCCTTTTACTTCTTCACCCGCTGGAGCATAAAAAATCCCCCTTGGCTGGGACAGTAGCTGCTTTTGCCCCCCTCCTTGCCCCCCCCGGGCTTTTCAAACCCAGCCAAATCTCCCAGGCTTAGAGCCAAGGTCTCACTTGGGTGGTTTAACCCTTCGCTGGCCCCGCTTGGCTGATCTGTCTCTGCTTTCTTTGGAGGTGAGGAGAAATCGATGGGCTCCTTGTGCCCATCCCTCCCTTCTAAAATCTCAGCTGCAGCTCCTTGCTGCTGGACCATGCTCTTTAGGGGCTGCAGGGAAGTGGGGCCTAGTGATTAGAGCAGTGGGGAATGGGAGTCATGCAGAACTCCTGGGTTCTGTTCCTGGCACTGAGAATGGAGTGGAGTCCAGTGATTAGAGCAAGCGTGACTAGGAGTCAGGACTCCTGGGTTCTGTCCCCAGCAATGAGAGGGGAGTGGGGTCTAGTGGTTAGAGCAGGGAGGTCTGGGAAAGGAGTGGGGTCTAGTGGTTAGAGCACTCCAATTGGCTCTTCTTTCCTCTTTGACTGTGGTGTGGGTCAGTCCCCCATACATATAATGAGCTTGAAAAGCAAAACTTCAGAAGGGGTGTGACGCCTAAACCTCCACCCGTGTGACCCATGGAAGGTCACATGACTTGGTCACATGACTTGGCTACCATGCACCCCCAGACGCACCCGCAATGGGCATGCTTCTGGGTCAGGCAGGGGGTTAATATCCCCCTGCCTCCCTGCTTCTGCACCGAGGAAAGATTATTGCTCCTAATAACCTGCCATTTGGGAAAGTTTGGAACAATAATGAGGCAGCATAATGGGTTCCATGCCTCGCTCCTGGCCGGCCAGGGGAAAAACCCGGTTTTAATTAAAGAAAGAATTGAGCGGGGAGTGAGAGAGGAGGCGCGGAAGGAGGTTGTGGGCTGACTGCAAGGGAGACACGAGGCGAACCCTGCTATGCTGGGGTTCGCCCTTCGCAGAGGGAGGCTCCCCCCCGCCCCAGAAGTACTGCAAGGGACACTCAATGGTCCTGCTTCCCTCACACTGTCCCCAGAGCCCACCCTGCAGGACAGTCGGGATCAGCAATTGCTGAGGCATCAAAGGGCTGCTCATGGTGGAAATCAGAATGTCCTAATACGGGGAGGGTGGGAGGTGTTGTCATTGTCATCCCTGTGTTACAGATGGGGAAACTGAGGCAGAGAGAGGCATGGTGACTCACCCAAGCTCACATAGTGAGTCAACAGTGGAAGTGGGGTCCTGACTTCCAGCCCCTTGCGCTAACCACTAGTCCAGGCAGTGGCTTTCTGGGGTGTCAACTTGGGTTGGCCAGGGAAAGTCCCATCCGAAACCTGCTCCTTTCCCCACAAACCTTCATTCTCAAATTGAACCTGAGCCCAAACTCTTCAGAGCTATGAGAAGTTCCTGATGCAATTCACTTCCCTCCGGCCCTTCCTGTGTTAATACCGTGCCTGGAACTACAGCCCGATGGTAGGTCAGCTCGAGGGCTGCTTCTTCTAAGACTCTGCTTCCCACGGCCCCTGGCGAGCAGAGAACACCACAGCACAGGACTGTCTGTCCGTCCGTGCCCCCGACCCACCCCACAGCCCCTGGGGAGCAGGGAACACCACAGCGCAGGGCTGTCTGTCCGTCCGTGCCCCCGACCCACCCCACGGCCCCTGGGGAGCAGAGAACACCACAGCACAGGACTGTCTGTCCGTCCGTGCCCCCGACCCACCCCACAGCCCCTGGCGAGCAGAGAACACCACAGCACAGGGCTGTCTGTCCGTCCGTGCCCCCGACCCACCCCACGGCCCCTGGGGAGCAGAGAACACCACAGCGCAGGGCTGTCTGTCCGTCCGTGCCCCCGACCCACCCCATGGCCCCTGGGGAGCAGAGAACACCACAGCGCAGGACTGTCTGTCCGTCCGTGCCCCCGACCCACCCCACGGCCCCTGGGGAGCAGAGAACACCACAGCACAGGACTGTCTGTCCGTCTGTGCCCCCGACCCACCCCACGGCCCCTGGGGAGCAGGGAACACCACAGCGCAGGACTGTCTGTCTGTCCGTGCCCCCGACCCACCCCACGGCCCCTGGGGAGCAGAGAACACCACAGCGCAGGGCTGTCTGTCCATCCGTGCCCCCGACCCACCCCACGGCCCCTGGGGAGCAGGGAACACCACAGCGCAGGGCTGTCTGTCCGTCCGTGCCCCCGACCCACCCCACGGCCCCTGGGGAGCAGGGAACACCACAGCGCAGGGCTGTCTGGCCTTGCCCCTTACACTGGGGGCAGAGATAATGTAGGGGTCACACTCACACTCCAGCCTGTATGCAGAAGGTATTTTCAGGGTGCCCTCCCCCTGTTTTGTACCCCCGTTCACTGTCAGAGCATCCTGAAGGGCCCTACAGGTAACTGGGGATGGAGCTCTGTGTCTTCATTTCGTCTGCATGACTGATAGGAAGGGAGGGGTTCCCTAAAGTGATAGGCTAGTGGGGTCTAGAGCAGGGCTGGGCAAACTGGGTATGGAAATTATATGGCAGGGCATGAAGGCTGACAAAATTGGGGGTTGGGGTGTGGGAAAGGTTGAGGCCTCTGGGGTGGGGCCAGAAATTAGGCGTTCAGGGTGTGGGAGGGGGTTCCAGACTGGGGCAGGGGTTGTGGTGCAGGGGGGTGAGGGCTCCAGCTGGGGGTGCGGACTCTGGGGTGGGGATGAGGGGTTGGGGTGCAGGAGGGTGCTCTGGGCTGGGACCAAGGGGCTCAGAGGACAGAAAGGGGATCAGGGCTAGGGCAGGGGGTTGGGGTACAGGAGGGGTTCGGGGTGCAGGCTCCAGGGGGCTCTTACCTCAAGCAGCTCCCAGAAGCAGTGTTATGTCCCCTTCTCCAGCTCCTATGCGGAGGTGCGGCCAGGCAGCTCTGCACGCTGCCCCATCTGAAGGCGCCACCTCTGCAGCTCCCATTGGCTGCGGTTCCTGGCCAATGGGAGCTGCAGAGCCGGTGCTTGGGGTGGGGGCAACATATGGAGCCCCCTGGCTGCCCCTACATGTAGGAACCGGAGGGGGGACATGCTGCTTCTTCTGGGAGACACACGGAGCCACAGCATGTGTGGAGCGGGACAAGCGCCGGACCCTGCTCCCTGGCGGGAGCTCGAGGACCGGATTAAAATGTCTGAACGGCTAAATGTGGCCCCCGGGCCGTAGTTTGCTCACCCCTGGTCTAGAGGTACGGGGCTGGGAGCCAGGACTTCTGGGTTCTATCCCCAGCTCTGGGAAGGGAGTGGGGTCTAAGGGTTAGAGCAGGGGGCTGGGAGCCAGGACTTCTGGGTTCTATCCCCAGCTCTGGGAAGGGAGTGGGGTCTAGGGGTTAGAGTGAAGGGGCTGGGGCTGGGAGTCAGGACTCCTGGGTTCTATCCCCAGCTCTGGTAGGGGAGTGGGGTCTAGGGGTTAGAGTGAAGGGGCTGGGGCTGGGAGTCAGGACTCCTGGGTTCTATTCCTTGCTCTGCAAGGGGGTGAAGCCTAGAGATCAGAGCACTCTGATTGGCTCCTCATCCCTCTTGACTCTCGTGTCACTCAGTTTCCCCATCTGTACAATGGGACTGAAGAGTAAACCCTCAGGCTGCTGTGGGAGGGGCATGATGCCAGACCTGCCGTGCAGCCCAGAGCCTGCCCGCGTGACGCAGGTGGGCCTGTCTCCACAGCTGCCCTGCAACATGGAAGCTGAGCTTGGCCTCGGCGGCAGGGCACCCCCCAGTGTGATTGTCCCCTGCCCCAGCGTGGGCATCCCATGTGCTGCAGCTGCTCCCGCCCCTGCCACCTCTCGCTCCCAGCCCTGCGCTGCAGTGCAAGCCTTAAACCGACCCCAAAGTGGAAACACACTTTTCTTCCCAGCGTCTCTCTCCCCCCCCTCCCAGGCCCCGGTGCTGCCTGTCGGCCAAGACGCCTTCCAAAAAAACCCCACCGCAGCTTCAGCTGGGCCAGCTCCCACTGCGAAAACCTGCCTGGACTCAAACCTCCTCCGCAAAGCGTTTGCTGCGTGTCGTCTCCTCGCCTGGGGGGTCATTTTTGGGGTGAATCTGCTCAGATCAGCTGAACTTTGACCTCCCCTCAGCCTTGCCTCAGGCGATATTTACGAGCTCCCTCCGTGTCTTTTAATGGAGGCAAAGCATCAAAGGGAACTAATTGTGGCTTTCCAGCCCAGCTCCCAAATTCAAACCCAGCCATTCCAAAAGCCTTCTCCTCTCCCAGCTCATATCACACTCCATAAATCTCAGCCCATGTCATGGCCCCCCCTACAATCCGATCTCTCTGTATTTCCCCCACCGCTGCCATTTTTTCCCTCTCAACCTTTCTCTCTCTTTGTTCTTAAGTTTTGCCAATTTTTTTTTAAAGGCACATTTTTGCAAATTGCTTCCAAAAGTCTGCAGTTGTAGAAAACACACCCCGGGCTGGGGTTTATTTTTGATTCAGGGTTCATTTTATATCCTCTATATAATATACATTGGAACACAGCGAATGGCTAAGATGTAACGTTTTTCTTGGCTAACGTCTCGACTGGAACTTTGATGGGTTTTAGAGTTTCTTCAAAAGTTTTTTAAAGAGATAGACTGCGAGTTGGCCGTTCTGATCGGAGCCTGGCCCCAGCTTTCACAATGGGGGCAGAACTTCACCCAGGCTTTGAATGCCACGTTCTCGTGTTACTAGGTAGCCCCAAGATTCAGAACTGGACCATAACTTTCCTAGGGACATTGGGACCCTGCCTTTGAGTTTGGGCTTGTGCACTTGAAAAGGTGACACTTTTCTTCTCTCCTGTGTAGGTTTCTTTCTCTTTGTCTGTTTCGCTGTCCCCACCCATGTACTTTTTGCTTTTGTCCCATAATTCTCCAGGACCAGATCCCGGCCTTCTGAAATTTATGCGTCTGAGTCTCTGCTCTGTCAACCCCATTTTGCCCGGGTGTAAAAGCCTGGTGAATCGGGCCCAGTCGGGTCCTTCTCTGAGTAAGGGGCTATTCAAGGTGAGAACGGGGGAAGGAGGAGAATGGTGGTTCTAATGGTCCACTTGTCTGGCCTAGTAGTTTAGGCCATGGACTAGCACTCAGGAGAACCTGGCTTCTACTCCTGACTCTGCACTGGCCTGCTGGGTGACTTTAGGCAAGTCACAGCACTGCTTTATGCCTCAGTTTCCCCTCCCAGCCTTTGTCAGTTTAGACTGTGAGCCATTGGGGGGCAGGGACTGTCCGTACAGCCCCTCGCACAATGGGGGCCCCAGTCTCGTTTGGTCTGTGCAGCACCCATCACAGTGAGTGGGGTGGGGCGGGGCGGCTCAGTAGGGGGCGCTCTCCCCTTGCAATCAGTGCTGGCCCCAATGCAAGCTAGTAGGTTCTGTACTTCAGGGAGTGGAGTGGAGGGTTCAGTCGGGGACGCTCTCCTCTTGCTGTCAGTGCTGACCACAGTGCCCCAAAATGTCACAAAGGGGTGGAGGGAGTGGAGCAGGGGCTCCATAGGGGGTGCTCTCCCCACTTGCAGTCAGTGCTGGTCCCAATGCCCCGTTGTGGCACTAGGGGGCGCTGCGGGGTGGGGAGCGAAGTAGGAAATGCTCTCCCGGCATGCCTGTATGAACCCAAGCACAGTGCTAGGAGGCGCTGTGCTTTCTGATGAGAAATAAAATCTGTCTTTGGGGGCCTTAAAGAACCTGGTGTCAGCGTCAGCCCCAGTGTTTTGAACATATGTTGATTTTGCCAACTGTACTGTTTCAGGTGCATGCCATCCCCTTCTTCACCTCGCATCCTGAATTGTTTCTTGGTGGTGTTCTATGCTGTCGTGTTCCACTCCAGAGGTGGCTGCATTTAGGAGCTGAGTGAAGCAGCAGTGATCTAGCTGTCTGCTGGATCCATCCTTCAAGATGAAAAGTTCCTTGGAGACCTCAGGTAGGAGCCACTCAGTTATATTTTATGCTATAATATAGGATATTATTATTATGAATTACTTATTACCATAATACATAGAAGTCCCAGTCAAAGAGCAGAACCTTGTCATGCTGGGTGCTGCACCTGCCCCTAAGAGCTCATAATAAAAATAAGCAAGAGAGACAAAGAGAGGTGAAGGGGGAGAAACTGAGCGGTGAAGTGACTTGACCAAGGTCACCCAGCAGGCCAGTGGCAGAGCTGAGAAGAGGACCCAGGTGTCCTGAGTCCTAGCCTAGTGTTTGATCTCTGTTAACCTAGGAGCTAACCAAAGTCTATGATGAGAGCGATGCTGAATGTGCTGAAAGGATTAAATGGATCGCTCATGGCTCATCCTGGTGTTTCGCTTTCATTGAGTGGGCTGGGGAACGGGAAGGCTAGAAAAAGAGAAGATTGGTGCTTTGTGCAAAAAAACCCCCCTCCACTGCTCTTCACGCGGCTAATTGCCTTTGCAGATCCTGAGTGGACAGCATCCAAAATGCCCTGAAACAGTTGTCAGCTGCAGAGGAGGCTGTGGGGAGGGGGGGGAATGGGTGGCTGTGTGGGGGTGTGATGAAGAGGACTGTTCAGCCCCCCCACTCCATGCAAATGCTGCCGCTCGCTTCCCTCGGAGGCCGGCATGGCTGGTTGTGTAGCTGTGTGTGTGTTTTTGAATTCATTTCCCAAAGAAGATGTAGCATCTTCACACAGCACTTGACTCCTACATCTGTGTTCGCAATATGGCGTCCTGGCACATCTGTTGGCTCTGAGACTTGTAGTGCAAATACAGCCGGCTCTGACCATCTGGAGAGAGGGTTTGGGTTTTTTTTTTCCCCTACCTCCTCTTCTTGTGTGCTGGGTCTGGGGAGAGAAAGCAGATCCATCTCTGGGATAACTGGAGGCATATGGACGTTACTTAAGACTAGCTCCCAGCGCTGGCAGTTCTCTGCTGCCACTGAGCAGAATGCGTTCAGCAGGTTGACGTGCTGTAATGAGCGGCCTCCTTGCATAACCGCACCACACGCACCCATGTAGATCTGCACACGCATACGTGTACATACAAACACATGCTACTCCCCTACATACTTACACTGCACACGTGTTTGTAAACACATGCACACACTACACCCCCCCACAGTAGACGCATACATAAACACGTGTACATATACACCCACCTACATGCATACACGCCATACGTAAACATACACCACATACACATTACAGCCATGTATATACCCCCCCCAGCCATACACCCCACACTGGAGCCACATACATATACTCAGATAAACACACCGTACACATACATGTATACAGACACACACACATACATCTACACATATGCACATGCTATATGCGTACATGTATACAGACATACATCCACACACATGCACACGCCATACACATGCATGTATACACACATATGCACATATATACATACATGTATACACATACATGCACACAGATGCACACACCATATGCATACATGTATACGGTCACACATATACACATACACATATGCACATGCCATATACATACATGTATACAAACACCTGTACATACACCAAACAAATATGCACACACATACACACTACACACACACACTACAGCTGCATACATATACACATATAGAGCTACACATCCACTACATCCACATATGTGTATACACCCCCTACACACACATACATGCATCACACACAACAGCCACATCCATATACACACACATCCACATATACACACTTACTACATTCCCCAGCCCCCCAGCTCCAAGCCCCTTGGCAGCCCCAAATGCCCCTGGATCAGTGTTGGCCGACCCACTTCAGATTGTTTGTGTTCCTTTCAATACGCTCTCTCTCCCTCGGGAGTCGGGAGGCCCCGGGAGACCTCATTGCCCCAGGCTAGGTCTGGTCACCCCCCCCCTTGCCTTTAGATTTTGGACAGTGACTGTGTGTTGTATGTCCCAACCTCCTGTTGCTTCCACCATTCTCCCCCACTCTTAGCACCAGCCTTTCCTCCCCTCCCCCACAGACCAACAGCAGGCCTTGGCTTGGTGTAACAGACCGGATATCTTGATGATAGCTGGTGAACAGAGGGGGAGCCCTGCTGATGCTCAGTCCCTTTGGAATGTCTGATGGGCCCGTTGGGATGGTGTTTGCAGCTAAGCGGGAGATCAGTCGATCTATCTATCTATCTATCCCCATATACCCCATCTATCTATCTATCTATCTATCTATCTATCTATCTATCTATCTATCTATCTATCTATCTATCCCCATATACCCCATCTATCTATCTATCTATCTATCTATCTATCTATCTATCTATCTATCTATCTATCTATCTATCTATCCCCATACACCCCATCTATCTATCTATCTATCTATCTATCTATCTATCTATCTATCCCCATACACCCCATCTATCTATCTATCTATCTATCTATCTATCTATCTATCTATCTATCCCCATACACCCCATCCATCTATCTATCTATCTATCTATCTATCTATCTATCTATCTATCTATCTATCTATCTATCTATCCCCATACACCCTATCTATCTATCTATCTATCTATCTATCTATCTATCTATCTATCTATCTATCCCCATATACCCCATCTATCTATCTATCTATCCCCATACACCCTATCTATCTATCTATCTATCTATCTATCTATCTATCTATCTATCTATCTATCTATCCCCATCCACCCCCCTATCTATCTATCTATCTATCTATCTATCTATCTATCTATCTATCTATCTATCTATCTATCTATCTATCCCCATACACCCCATCTATCTATCTATCTATCTATCTATCTATCCCCATATACCCTATCTATCTATCTATCTATCTATCTATCTATCTATCTATCTATCTATCTATCTATCCCCATATACCCCATCTATCTATCTATCTATCTATCTATCTATCTATCTATCTATCTATCTATCTATCTATCTATCTATCCCCATACACTCTATCTATCTATCTATCTATCTATCTATCTATCTATCCCCATACACTCTATCTATCTATCTATCTATCTATCTATCTATCTATCTATCTATCTATCTATCTATCCCCATACACTCTATCTATCTATCTATCTATCTATCTATCTATCTATCTATCTATCTATCTATCTATCCCCATACACCCCATCTATCTATCTATCTATCTATCTATCTATCTATCTAAGCAGTGGTTCCCAAACTTGTTCTGCTGCTTGTGCGGAAAGCCCCTGGCGGGCCGGGCCGGTTTGTGTACTTGCCGTGTCTACAGGTTCGGCCGATCGTGGCTCCCACTGGCTGCAGTTCGCTGCTCCAGGCCAATGGGAGCTGCTGGATGCGGTGCAGGCCAAGAGATGTACTGGCTGCCGCTTCCAGCAGCTCCCATTGGCCTGGAGCAGTGAACCGCGGCCACTGGGAGCCACAATCGGCCGAACCGGCGGACGCAGCAGGTACACAAACCAGCCCGGCCCGCTAGGGACTTTCCCTGCACAAGCGGCAGAACAAGTTCGGGAACCACTGTACTAGAGCATTTACCATCAGGAAAAACTGTTCTCCCAAATGCTCAGTGGAGGCTAAAATTTCCATGTAGCTTGAAAATGTAGCCAGTATTCATTACCAATCTCCTTCTGCTTTGCATTAACCCAGGGGTAGGCAACCTATGGCACAGGTGCCGAAGCCGGCACGCGAGCTGATTTTCAGTGGCACTCGTACTGCCCGGGGCCTGGCCACCAGTCCGGGGGGCTCTGCATTTTAATTTAATTTTAAATGAAGCTTCTTAAACATTTTTAAAGCCTTATTTACTTTACATACAACAATAGTTTAGTTCTATATTATAGACTTATAGAAAGAGACCTAAAAGCATTAAAATGTATTACTGGCATGTGAAACCTTAAATTAGAGTGAATAAATGAAGACTCGGCACAGCACTTCTGAAAGGTTGCTGACCCCTGCATTAACCACTGGGGTGGGTGACTCAGTAGGGGGCGCTCTCCCCTGGCAGTCAGTGCTGACCCAGCGTGGCACTAGGGGCCCTGTGCTGCAGGAAGCAGGGGTGGGTGACTCAGTAGGGGGCGCTCTCCCCTGGCAGTCAGTGCTGACCCAGTGTGGCACTAGGGGCCCTGTGCTGCAGGAAGCAGGGGTGGGTGACTCAGTAGGGGGTGCTCTCCCCTGGCAGTCAGTGCTGACCCAGCGTGTCACTAGGGGGCGCTGTGCTGCAGGAAGCAGGGGTGGGTGACTCAGTAGGGGGCGCTCTCCCCTGGCAGTCAGTGCTGACCCAGCGTGTCACTAGGGGGCGCTGTGCTGCAGGAAGAGGGGATGGGTGACTCAGTAGGGGGCGCTCTCCCCTGGCAGTCAGTGCTGACCCAGCGTGGCACTAGGGGGCGCTGTGCTGCAGGAAGCAGGGGTGGGTGACTCAGTAGGGGGCGCTCTCCCCTGGCAGTCAGTGCTGACCCAGCGTGGCACTAGGGGGCGCTGTGCTGCAGGAAGCAGGGGTGGGTGACTCAGTAGGGGGCGCTCTCCCCTGGCAGTCAGTGCTGACCCAGCGTGGCACTAGGGGGCGCTGTGCTGCAGGAAGCAGGGGTGGGTGACTCAGTAGGGGGCGCTCTCCCCTGGCAGTCAGTGCTGACCCAGCGTGGCACTAGGGGGCGCTGTGCTGCAGGAAGCAGGGGTGGGTGACTCAGTAGGGGGCGCTCTCCCCTGGCAGTCAGTGCTGACCCAGCGTGGCACTAGGGGGCGCTGTGCTGCAGGAATCAGGGGTGGGTGACTCAGTAGGGGGCGCTCTCCCCTGGCAGTCAGTGCTGACCCAGCGTGGCACTAGGGGGCGCTGTGCTGCAGGAAGCAGGGGTGGGTGACTCAGTAGGGGGCGCTCTCCCATGGCAGTCAGTGCTGACCCAGCGTGGCACTAGGGGGCGCTGTGCTGCAGGAAGCAGGGATGGGTGACTCAGTAGGGGGCGCTCTCCCCTGGCAGTCAGTGCTGACCCAGCGTGGCACTAGGGGCGCTGTGCTGCAGGAAGCAGGGGTGGGTGACTCAGTAGGGGGCGCTCTCCCCTGGCAGTCAGTGCTGACCCAGCGTGGCACTAGGGGGCGCTGTGCTGCAGGAAGCAGGGGTGGGTGACTCAGTAGGGGGCGCTCTCCCCTGGCAGTCAGTGCTGACCCAGCGTGGCACTAGGGGGCGCTGTGCTGCAGGAAGCAGGGGTGGGTGACTCAGTAGGGGGCGCTCTCCCCTGGCAGTCAGTGCTGACCCAGCGTGGCACTAGGGGGCGCTGTGCTGCAGGAAGCAGGGGTGGGTGACTCAGTAGGGGGCGCTCTCCCCTGGCAGTCAGTGCTGACCCAGTGTGGCACTAGGGGCCCTGTGCTGCAGGAAGCAGGGGTGGGTGACTCAGTAGGGGGCGCTCTCCCCTGGCAGTCAGTGCTGACCCAGCGTGGCACTAGGGGGCGCTGTGCTGCAGGAAGCAGGGGTGGGTGACTCAGTAGGGGGCGCTCTCCCCTGGCAGTCAGTGCTGACCCAGCGTGGCACTAGGGGCGCTGTGCTGCAGGAAGCAGGGGTGGGTGACTCAGTAGGGGGCGCTCTCCCCTGGCAGTCAGTGCTGACCCAGCGTGGCACTAGGGGGCGCTGTGCTGCAGGAAGCAGGGGTGGGTGACTCAGTAGGGGGCGCTCTCCCCTGGCAGTCAGTGCTGACCCAGCGTGGCACTAGGGGCGCTGTGCTGCAGGAAGCAGGGGTGGGTGACTCAGTAGGGGGCGCTCTCCCCTGGCAGTCAGTGCTGACCCAGCGTGGCACTAGGGGGCGCTGTGCTGCAGGAAGAGGGGTGGGTGACTCAGTAGGGGGCGCTCTCCCCTGGCAGTCAGTGCTGACCCAGCGTGGCACTAGGGGCGCTGTGCTGCAGGAAGCAGGGGTGGGTGACTCAGTAGGGGGCGCTCTCCCCTGGCAGTCAGTGCTGACCCAGCGTGGCACTAGGGGGCGCTGTGCTGCAGGAAGCAGGGGTGGGTGACTCAGTAGGGGGCGCTCTCCCCTGGCAGTCAGTGCTGACCCAGCGTGGCACTAGGGGCGCTATGCTGCAGGAAGCAGGGGTGGGTGACTCAGTAGGGGGCGCTCTCCCCTGGCAGTCAGTGCTGACCCAGCGTGGCACTAGGGGCGCTGTGCTGCAGGAAGCAGGGGTGGGTGACTCAGTAGGGGGCGCTCTCCCCTGGCAGTCAGTGCTGACCCAGCGTGGCACTAGGGGCGCTGTGCTGCAGGAAGCAGGGGTGGGTGACTCAGTAGGGGGCGCTCTCCCCTGGCAGTCAGTGCTGACCCAGCGTGGCACTAGGGGCCCTGTGCTGCAGGACTTGCCATCTCTCAGACAAGATGGAAATCCCAGGCCCTGTCTGGCAATAACCCTCTGGAACTTTACAGCAAGAATAGGCGTGTGACTCCTGACATTCCAGCCAACTCTCCAGCTCAGTAATGACAGGCCTCCCCCATGCCCCCGCCTGCAGGCTCTTTCAGTTGGGTACAGGACTCTCCTTCCCTCTGTTGCTGTGTGCTGTTAGCCAGCTTGCCCCAGCAGTGGCTGCATTTCTGCACAGACGGACGACTCGTGGCTAGCAGAGATAGAGCAGTGGTTCTCAACCTAGTTACCATTGTGGGCCGCACATGCTGCTCTCTGTGTGTTATGTGGGTCACAGCCACACACTATGTATACTACCTGTATGGCCATGAGGATGTCACATGAGCTGCAGCTGTGTGCTGATTGGGCCACGGGTGGAGAGCCACTGGATTACAGTGAGGCAGGTTCTCCCCTCTAGTGCACGGCTTGAGCTGCTCTTCAGTAGAACGGGACTTTCAGTGGAGGCAGTCGTCTCTTTGGAGAGGCAGCATGGCCCAGTGGATAGAGCACTAGACTGGGACCTGGGTTCTATTCCTGCCTCTGCCACTGGCCAGAGGCATGACCTTGGGTGAGTTGCTTCCCCTCTCTGTGCCTCAGTTTCCCTAGCTGTATAGTGGGGAGAGTGATTCTGCCCCTCTGCTTTGTAAAGCACTTTGAGAGCTCCGGGTGAAAAGTGCTTGATAACAGCGAGGTGATGTTATTTATTAGGTGTATCGTGGTAGCCCCCAGGAGCCCAAACCATGGACCAGGACCCCACTGTGCTGGACATTGTACAACCACAGACCCAAGAGACAGTCTGACAAAGAGACAAGGGACCTGAGTATTGTACATCATGGCTACAATGAAGGGCAGGAGAGGAAGGGGGAAAACCCCACATTTCCTGCCTCAGTTTCTCTGTGTTTTCCAGCACATGGTGGTTGCGTGTTAAGCTGGGTAGAGGCAACTTGCCAGCTCCCAGCTGAGGGATTTCCCCTGCAAAGGACCCAGCAGGCCAAATGAACAGGAAACTGGGAGGTCTCTGTGCTCTCGTTTGAAGGAGACGATTGGCCCTTCGTTTAAATCAGAACTTGTGACTGTGCTGGAGTGATCAGAGAGGGGGAGTTTGCCACTGGGTTGGAGGAGGATCTGGGGCACATTTGGTTCTGTTCCCACCTCTGTGGCAGAGTGGGGTCTAGTGGGTACAACAGGGGGGCTGGGAGTCAGGACTCCTGGGTTCTATTCCCAGCTCCAGGAAGGCTGTGGTGTCTAATGGTTAGAGCAGTGGTCCCCAGCCTTTTCCGGGTGGCGGGTGCTGGACCACGAGCCACCGAGGACCGTGGCCGGCGGACAAGCATCTGCCGAAATGCTGCCGAGAAGCGGCAACGTCAAGAGGCATCGCCGCTGAAAATCAGTGGCATTTCGGCAGCGGCGCCTCTTGATGATGCTGCTTTTCGGTGACATTTTGGCAGATGTTTGTCCGCCGGCCAGTACGCGGGCGCCCATAGATGCCCCGGCGGTCGCCATTGCGCCCGCGGGTACTGCGTTGGGGACCGCTGGGTTAGAGCGTAGTCTGGACTCCCAGCTCCAGGCGGGCTGTGGTGGCTAATGGTTAGGGCATAGTCAGGACTCCTGGGTTCCGTACTGCTTGATGTTGACCAAGTTTTGAGAGACCCTCCTGTGGAAGGGGCTGTAGCAGGCAGGAAATCAGGGTATGTTTGTAAAGGAAGAAAGAGATAGATTCTTCCTCATCTCGACCCAGGGACTTAGAGCTCTCTGTGCTGCTGCTGGGCCAGCACAGGTCAGGTATCTCCTTCACGTCCTGGGCCTCCAGCTGAAGATCCATCAGGCTTGAGGGACAACCTGAGGGAATGGAGCGGGAGGCACGGCGGTCTTACCCATGTGTGTACGCGTGCGCGCACACACACACACACACGCGCACACACGGAGACAGCTCAGCAAACAGCCACAGATCAGAGGGAGAAGGGGAGGGGGTAGGAATGGGGGTGGGGAAGCTTGAAGCAGATGGTCACTTTGGCAGGGCTCCGAATAAAGAATCTGTTCCATACATCGCGCACAGCAGTCTCGGGGCCCGACTGCTGCCAGGAAAAACAGAATTACCTCTCTGATTACAGCGAGCGAGAGCGAGCACTCTTCCTGTAACACTGTGCTTTGTGAGCCAGCCAGGCCAAATAAGGGCCATTTAAAAAAAAAAACCAAATGGAGCAATAAAGATCATACGTGTAAAGATTATACGTGTCCCTTAGCCTAGGCCTGGCATGACTTTTGTGCTGGCTGGGGTCAGCAGCGCCTGACACGGGAATGGCCTCATTCATACAAAAGCAAAGCAATTGGGAAATTCCACACCAGTGCACCGCTGTGATGGCAGATGCCACCAGGTGGCGCTGTTGTGTGGTCTTTTTTGGCAATGTGCGAGCAAATTTTTAGCCTTGGGAGAATTACTGCATGGTGATGTTAGCCTGAGGTTATGGAAGCATGACTTGCTGGCCAGGGTGGTTTACAGGGCCCAGATTTCCAGAGGCCATGCATAGAGCTGCTTGGAAAATTCTCATCAAAATGTTTTTTCAACTAAAAATTTTGGTCAAAATTGAATTGTTTAGAAAAACATGTCAAATGTGAAGAAAATGTGTTTTTGGGGAACCCCCCAAAAACTGAAGTGTTTAAGGGCAAGAGGGCTCTGGCCAACCCTAGTTACTAAGTTGGCACAGCTGAGCAGGGGTCAGCTGATCCCATTATAAAGAGCAACAGGCAGCTGCAGAGTGGGTGGAGACCAGGTGGGATATGGAGGTTGCTGGGCATGAGTAGATGTCAGCAGAGAAACCTGAGATGTGGGCAAGTGAAACTCTAGGTAAGAAGTGCTGAGAGGCCAGGAATTCAGCCCCTCTGGGCGAAGGGGCTGTGCCCATCTTGGGAGTAGGATGAAAGAAGGGAACTCTGAAAAGAGAGACCTCAGGGAGAAGTTGGGCCTGCTCTGAGGCTGCGACAGAAGAGGTGTTATTTGGGAGTTTAT
This sequence comes from Mauremys mutica, assembly GCF_020497125.1. Taxonomy (NCBI): domain Eukaryota; kingdom Metazoa; phylum Chordata; order Testudines; family Geoemydidae; genus Mauremys; species Mauremys mutica. Next base: position 22,623,278 of record NC_059091.1, on the reverse strand, counting down.
ACCCCAAGCAGATGTATTGTTACTGGACATGAGGTTTTTGTGAGTTCTTGCAGAACCAAGAGGGGGAAACTGAGGCAAAGGTTACTTGCTGGGCCATCCTCAGGCCACAAGGAGGTGTACAGGAGACAGTTTGCCCTATGACCGCTCTGTCTTAGAATGGGAAAAACTTTAAAAGCCATGTCACTTCCTGCCAAATGGAAACCCCACTTCCTGCCCAGCGTTAGCAATGAGTCTGTCCAGCCCCAGCTCTGGGGGCCTGGCTCTTCAGCTCAAGCTGTAGTAACTCCTGCTTTTAGCTCTGAGGCCCCAGGTTCAAGCCCCAGGCTGTCAGCTAAGCTGGCGGCTCTAGGATGGGTAGAAGACACAGCAGGAATATTTGCTCTCCACCTTGGGCTCTGAGTGGAATTGGTTCGTGGGAGCCAGGCAGTGATGTTGGGCTGAAGTCCCTGGGAAGATATGGCCTGCAAGCTGTTTGTGAGCACCTCTGCTCCAGGACTGGTGTGTGTCGATAGAACAGGCCGCAGACTCCGCCCCACTGAGCTTCAGGGGCAGATGATCTGCAAAGCCCAGACATCTGATACCTTGGCTTGGTGCCTTCGCTCTGCCACCTCTTCTGCCCTAGCCCCTTGCCTGGTGTTTGCAACCCTCCACTTGCCCTCTGTTTGTATGTTCTCTGCCCCGTCCACAGCTGTTGTATTTTGGTTGTAAGCAATGCAGGGCAGGGATTGTCTCTCTCTCTCTGTGTCTGTGCAGCACCTGGCAAAAGGGGGTCCTAATTTTGGCTGGAGGCAGGGTAGTCTAATGGGTAGAGCACCGGATTGGGTCTCTGAAGATCAGGATTTTGTTCCTAGCACTGCTGCTGGGTGATCTTGGTTGAGGCACAGAGAGGTTTCCCCATCTGCAGTGGAGATCATGACATGTAAAATGCTTTGAGATCTACTGCTAAAATTGTGGTGCCACTGGAATGTGTTATGTGCTACTGCAGCAGTTCTCAAACATCACTGTACTGCGACCCCCTTCTGACAACAAAAATTACTACCCCACCCCAGGGGGACTGAAACCTGAGCCCCGCTGCCCTGGGTTGGGGGGGCTAACGCTGAAGCCCAAGGCAGGGGGCTTGTAACCTGAGCCCTGCCGCCCAGGGCTGAAGCCTGAGCTCCATCACCCAGGGTGGTGGGGCTCAGGCTTCGGGCCTGGGCCCCGGCAAGTCTAACGCCAGCCCTGGTGACCCCATTAAAATGGAGGGGTTGGGATGGTCATGACCCACAGTTTGAGAACTGCTGTGCTACTGGAATATGTCCAATAAATAATAGGATAGGTTCTATAAGGAGATAATATATAAATCATAACACATCAGGGTGTTTTTATGCAAGCCTGAAGAATTTGAAAAGCGTAGGAGAAGAAACTTGATTTCCACCCCCCCATTTGTTTTCCTCATAATAAAACCTGGGAAATTCCATCAAAAAACTTGGTGAAGAAAACATTACAGCCTTAACTCTGCCCCTTCTGTGCATATGAAATCTTTTGATACAGTCTTTAATTACATTCGGCAAGATCATATCAGGCCATCTCTTTGCGCAGTCTCAGGTACACACATGTAGCATCTTGCAGGCCTTTCTTTCATTCTTGCCTACAAAAGCTGGCTGAACAGTTTTTAAAAAAACCACCCCCCTAGACTACGAGACTCAACATGTGCCTCAGAGGTTGTCGGAGGAATTGTGTGGTGCTGCGTGGCAGGGTTTGAGGAAAAGCGTTTGTGTAATTAAAGATTGTATCATCTTTGCAGTGCAAGTGCAGGAAAGGAGAGTTAGTGTGTGTGGGTCATGAGTGATTGAGAGGGGACGGTACCCCTTATTGAGCCATCCGCAACATTCCCTGTAGCTCAGCGCCCCCTAGAGCCACACTGGGGTCAGCACTGATGTGAGGGGAGCGCCCCCTACTGAGCCCCAAACACCCCTACAACACAGCGCCCCCTAAAGCCACACTGGGGCATTGGGGTGAGCGCTGATGTGAGGGGAGTGCCCCCTACTGAGCCCCAAACACCCCTACAACACAGCACCCCCTAGTGCCACCCTGGGGCATTGGGGTGAGCGCTGATGTGAGGGGAGCACCCCCTAATGAGCCCCAAACCCCCCTACAACACAGCACCCCCTAGTGCCACCCTGGGGCATTGGGGTGAGCGCTGATGTGAGGGGAGCGCCCCTACTGAGCCCCAAACCCCCCTACAATACAGTGCCCCCTAGTGCCACCCTGGGGCATTGGGGTGAGCGCTGATGTGAGGGGAGCGCCCCTACTGAGCCCCAAACCCCCCTACAACACAGCGCCCCCTAAAGCCACACTGGGGCATTGGGGTGAGCGCTGATGTGAGGGGACAGCGCCCCCTACTGAGCCCCAAACCCCCCTACAATACAGTGTCCCCTAAAGCCACACTGGGGCATTGGGGTGAGCGCTGATGTGAGGGGAGCGCCCCCTACTGAGCCCCAAACCCCCCTACAACACAGCGCCCCCTAAAGCCACACTGGGGCATTGGGGTGAGCGCTGATGTGAGGGGAGTGCCCCCTACTGAGCCCCAAACACCCCTACAACACAGCACCCCCTAGTGCCACCCTGGGGCATTGGGGTGAGCGCTGATGTGAGGGGAGCGCCCCCTACTGAGCCCCAAACCCCCCTACAACACAGCACCCCCTAGTGCCACCCTGGAGCACTGGGGTGAGCGCTGATGTGAGGGGAGCGCCCCCTACTGAGCCCCAAACCCCCCTACAACACAGCACCCCCTAGTGCCACCCTGGAGCACTGGGGTGAGCGCTGATGTGAGGGGAGCGCCCCCTACTGAGCCCCAAACCCCCCTACAACACAGCACCCCCTAGTGCCACCCTGGGGCACTGGGGTGAGCGCTGATGTGAGGGGACAGCGACACCTACAGTGTCAGTTCTCCCTGCAGTGCAGCGCCCCCCCCAGCACCTTGCTGGGACATGGCAGGGCCTGTCTGGGTCTTCCTTGATCGGTGACGGAGGGGGAGTTATTGGTGACGGTGGGAGCCGTTTTTGTGGCTCTCTTGGCCAGTTGGGGGCATGGCTGCAGCTGGGACCTCGTTTGGGGCGGCAGAAGCTTCCAAGACCAGCCCGGTGGGGGTGGGGTGTAGGGCGCTGTGGCCAGAGTAGGTCACGGCCGGGGTAACTGAACTTCATTTCACGTGGAGGCAGGATGGAGCAGCACCTGCAGAGAAGCCAGCCCTGGGGCCCACGAGGCAGGGCCGGCCCAGGAGGACAAGCAAGAGATCACAGTCTGGCCTGTGGTGCCCCTTAGGGCCAGGGCGCACGACAGGCCAAGCCGGTGACTCGCCAGCTGAAGCTGTTGGGGCTCTCCACTTCCAGGCTAATTAGCGAGGCCTGAGATCTTCCCTGCCCAGCAGTGCCAGCCCCGAGGCCGGTGGCACCAGCAGCTCAGCAGGGCTGGGACTGCTCAGACCTTGGCAGGGAGACTTGCAAAGAAAAGTGAGAGCCCTGGGGGGTGGGCACAGCAGGGGGCGCTCTCCCCGGCAGGCAGGACTGGCCCCAGGGGGCGCTAGGGGGCGCTGTGCTGCAGGGAGCAGGGCAGCGGGTCAGCAGGGGGCGCTCTCCCCTGGCAGACAGGGCTGGCCCTAGGGGGCGCTGGGCTGCAGGGAGCAGGGCAGGGGGTCAGCAGGGGGCGCTCTCCCCTGGCAGACAGGGCTGGCCCCAGGGGGCGCTAGGGGGCGCTGTGCTGCAGGGAGCAGGGCGGGGGGTCAGTAGGGGGCGCTCTCCCTGGCAGGCAGGGCTGGCCCCAGGGGGGGTTAGGGGGCGCTGGGCTGTAGGGAGCAGGGCAGGGGTCAGCAGGGGGCGCTCTCCCCGGCAGGCAGGGCTGGCCCCAGGGGGCGCTAGGGGGCGCTGGGCTGTAGGGAGCAGGGCAGGGGGTCAGCAGGGGGCGCTCTCCCCGGCAGGCAGGACTGGCCCCAGAGGGCGCTAGGGGGCGCTGTGCTGCAGGGAGCAGGGCATGGGGTCAGCAGGGGGCGCTCTCCCTGGCAGGCAGGGCTGGCCCCAGAGGGCGCTAGGGGGCGCTGTGCTGCAGGGAGCAGGGCAGGGGGTCAGCAGGGGGCGCTCTCCCCGGCAGGCAGGACTGGCCCCAGGGGGCGCTAGGGGGCGCTGTGGTGCAGGGAGCAGGGCAGGGGGTCAGCAGGGGGCGCTCTCCCCGGCAGGCAGGACTGGCCCCAGGGGGCGCTAGGGGGCGCTGGGCTGCAGGGAGCAGGGCAGGGGGTCAGCAGGGGGCGCTCTCCCCGGCAGGCAGGACTGGCCCCAGGGGGCGCTGGCTGCAGGGAGCAGGGCAGGGGGTCAGCAGGGGGCGCTCTCCCCGGCAGGCAGGACTGGCCCCAGGGGGCGCTAGGGGGCGCTGGGCTGCAGGGAGCAGGGCAGGGGGTCAGCAGGGGGCGCTCTCCCCTGGCTGCGCTGGTTCTAGCGAGGTGCTCCCCAGTGGGGTAATAGGAGGGACTGGAAGCAACAGCCTGCTCCTGAGCGGTGTATTTTGTGGGGGCTGGGCCCAGAGATCTGCTTCTGTGGGGTGGCTCCAATGGGGGTAGTTGGGGAAGGGAGGGGGGCTCAGTCTGCTCTCAGTAGTTGATGGGGGGACGTGGGGAATTGTAGGGAGCCCATGGAGGTGGGGTGATCCGCTCGGGGGAGTTGTGGGGGATGATCTGTTCCTAGAGGGTAACTGGGGGGGCTGTGGGGGCTGATCTGTTCTGGGGGCCGGGGGGGCCGATCTCCTCCCGCAGGGGTGGGGGGTCTGCTCCCGGATGCCATCCCCTCGCGGGAGGTTCCGAGGGGTAAGAGCCTCCGAACAAAGCCCCGATTGAGGAGGCGCTACCAGTGCCATGGCAACGCCGGCTCCGTCTCGCAGGGGCAGTGTGTGCCAAGAAGGTGCCATGGTTACGCCCGAGGGGCATGCGGAGATCCAAGCCGCCGACGCGGGCAACCGTCTGCCCCCCAGGGAGGGCACTCCCCTTAAAGGGGCAGCATCCCTTCCTCCCCCTTCCCCTGGGTTGGCGCAGGCTGGCACAGATTCCGGCTGCCAAGCAGTGACTGGGCTGGGCGGGAGAGCTGTGCTCAATGGGGTGCCCCCCTCGGTTGGCACGGCCTCCGGGACGGCTTATTGTTGTGCTGTATACTAGCTCCATGAATAGGAGGTGGCATCTGTTTTCTCCCAGCGATGGGAACTCTGGTACCGGATTAGAGGGGGTGGCAGTGACGGTGCAGGGGAGGGGGCGAGGGCATGGATTGGGGCGAGGGGAGGGGGTGCATTTTATTGTCCAGAGGGGCACTTGCCTCTGTCTCTTTAATGCAGCTCACAGAGATGTGAGAGACTGAATGCCAACAGCTCAGACCCAGTCTGCCCTCGCTTGGCTGCCCTGCCAGCCCCTGGTGCCAGCGCCCCCCCCAACCCGCTGCTGGCGGTGGGGGTGCAGGTGGGGGAGGGTGGCCAGCCTGCCACCAGACTGCAAGGGAAGGACAGATCTGCAAAAGGAGGAGAGAGAGACCCCAAAGCAGGAGGAGGCGGGCGGGGGGGGGACAATGCAGAGTGGGAGTCAGGACTCCTGGGTTCCCCTCCTTGTCTGCACAGCGAGTCAGTGACAGAGCAAATCCCTGCCCTGATTTGTGCCTCAGTTTCCTCATCTCTGAAGTGGGGGGAGAAAAATAGTCCGAGGGTGGGTGGAGGATGGGAGTGTATAATTAATACTCATTCGTAGAGAGCTGTTAGATTCTCAGCGTTAAGTGCAATGCAGATAAAATATAGAGAATTTTCCCGCCCTTCGATCAAACTAGGATTTCATCTGGTACAAAAATCCGGCACCAAACCAGTGGCGAGGCCACTCTCTAGGGAGCCAGGACTCCTGGGTTCTCTCCCCAGCTCTGGGAGGCGAGTGGGGTCTAGTGGTTAGAGTGGGGGAGCTGGGAGCCGGGACTCCTGGGTTCTCTCTCCAGCTCTGCGAGGGGAGTAGGGTCTACTTGCTAGAGTGGTGGGGGGCTGGGAGCCGGGACTCCTGGGTTCTGTTCCCAGTTGTCCATCACCCAGCAGGTCAGTGGTATAAGTCCCTTCCCTTTGCCTCTGTTTCCTCTCCTACCCTCCATCAGTTCTGACTAGAAACTCTTTGGGACGGTCTCATCCTGGCCCCACGGAGCCCTGGTCCCAAGGGGAGTAAATTACAGCAGCAGCAGCAGCTCCAGCCAGGGGTGTCGTGCTGCTAACTGAACCATTCACAGCCCAGCCAGTTCCTTGACCTTGTAACTGCTTTTGGCCAGGAGCTCTGCTCTAGCTGCGTCTGCCCAAATGAAGTGGGCTTTAGGGGAGGGGTTGATTTTATCTTGCTGGCATTGAAGGCGAAACTGTGAAGTGCTTTGAAATAACAAAGGCTCTTAAAGGGCAGCCTAGGGGAATTAGGCACCTTCTCAGGAGGGCACCCTGTGAACCTTGGCAAAGCCACCTCATTGCCCCTTTTGATCCCTCCTCAAAGCTCTCCGCTGCCGTGATCCCATGGCAGGCAGATGGGGCTCAGAATCGGCTCCTGGTTTCCTTGTGTCTGTCTGCCTGTCCCCGCCCCCCCCCCCCCCCGGGCGCCGATCAGAAGGCCCTTGGGTGTGTCTGCGCAGCACCGGACCTCCCAGCCCTTCGAGTAGTTACCGCGGGTGCCACTCAGGCTTGGCCCATCCGCCCCGATGGAGATGGGAGCGGACAGGCTACATTGGGCTGGCATTGGGATCCCCGGCTGGGTTTGGGGGCCCTTGGCGAACTGCCCTTCAGTCGGGACAAGGCATTTTGGGGTCAAAGTGGGGCAGGCCTGCGAAACCTGGGAGGCCTGTGGTGCCTGGCCCAGTGGGGTCCTGCTCCGGGACTGGTGCCAGACTACAGGCCAGCAGCCAAAGGCAGGGCCGGGTCCCACGGCTGCTGGGGGCATGAAACAGACCAATTCAGAGCGGAAATAAGGTGCTGGGTTGACACAGGGAGGGCCCTTAGCCCCAGAGTGTCTTGTCTGTCTAGCTCAGCCAGGCGGGGGTGCAGGGGCCAGACCAGGCACCCAGAACAGGCCTCTCTGGCTTTGGGATCTAGGAAGCTGGGAGAAATCAATGCTATGAGAGGGAGGGAATGGCGGACAGGGCACCTGGACTCCTGGGTTCTCACCCCAGCTCTGGCAGCATGGCAGGCAGGCTAACTCCCAAGCAGTCGGCCCTCCAGGCTCCATCTGATTTCAGGAAGCCCAGCCTGTGGGGGAGGGTTGGGGGGCATGCCTGTGCCCACCTGTTCTCTGCCCCCCATGTCCACATGAGCCCCCCACAGCCCACTCCAGCAACGCCCTAGGCTGCCATGGCGCATGGCTCTCCCTGCAAATGGCTGCAGCTGGCAGCAGCCAGCCAATCCTGTTGCTGACGGATTGCCAAGCAGCCAGCAGCTCCCCCATGGCCCCCTGTGCCAGCCCCCCTCTTCCACTTGACTCTTTCCCTATCTACAGGGGGAACAGGACATCAGGAGGCTGCTTTCCCCACCAGCTACAAAGCGATTAACTCCGGGGGCTGGGAATCCAGCAGACCCCCTCCCCTTTCCAAAATGAGCTGGGGGGAGGAGCGGGGAGCCGGCTGGCACAGGAGATTCAGAACCAGGGAGGGCCCTTCGCCACCACCCCGCCCCCGTCCCCCCGAAGTAGCTGTTTATCCTCCAGCCATCCCATCTGCTGCGGGAGGCCCATGGCTGCTGCCAGCTTCTGCCAGGCTCTGGGCTGCGCCATGGCTGCCTCTCCCTGGCGTGCCCGAGCCAGGCTGCCTTGTCCCCCCGCCATGGCTCGTATTCTCCCATCAGCCCCTGCAGCACCTTGACTCCGCTGAGCGGGCCGGGGCCGGGGCCGGGGCGGGGGGGGAGAGGGGCGGCAGTCCCAGCCCCGTGCTCCCCAATCCCACAGCTCCACTCAGCCCCTCAAGCCTGACCCACAGCCCCCCTGGCTTAGGGTGACCAGACAGCAAATGTGAAAAATCGGGACAGGGGGTGGGGGGTAATAGGAGCCTCTATAAGAAAAAGACCCAAAAATCGGGACTGTCCCTATAAAATCGGGACATCTGGTCACCCTACCCTGGCTCCTCGCTGGGGGTGGCTGTTCCACTTCGAATGGGTCCCTGCTGGATTCTCACCCCCGCTCCTTGTAATGCCCCGTGACTATGGAGGCCCTGAACTAGCTAGTCCTGGCTCCCAGCCTTCCAACCTGCTCCCCTCCCAGAGCCAGGGGGGGGGGCTCAATAGGGGGCACTCTCCCCTCCCAGACAGTGCTGACCCCAACGTGCCAGCGGGACATAAAGTGACACATTCTGGCCATCAAAGCTGCCATGGCACCTTCCATAAGGAGAGGATTATTCTAGCCAAATTCCAGCCATTGTGCCCCCCCTTGGGAGTCTTGTATAAATAGTCCCTGTCCCCCACCCCAGAGGCTGCTGCATCTCGTGGCCGGGCGAGGAATCCCTGGGAGACAGCTGCCACGGCCCGCCCCAGAGGAGAGTGCTGGCTGAGACCATTCCTCATGCGTAGCCTTCCCCAGCGCCTGGGGACAGGAAGCCAGGGAGAAAACTCAGCTATTTCGGTCCTTCAGGGATTTATTTTTAGACCTTTTCAAAGGCCCGACGGGAGAGTGAGTCATCCCAACACAGTGCTGCTGAGCCGCCCCCCAGCTGCTCCCCTCCCCCATGCCCTGCCCGGCCAAGCTTACCCTGTACCCACATGGTGCCCCACTTCCTGTGCCATCTCCAGCTGCTCTGGGGTCCCCCACGCCCCTCGGATCTCCCCTGGCCCTTCCCTTGTCCTTACTAGGGACCTGGCTGCTTTGGTTTCATTCTCTGCATGGGAGTTATAAACCGGTCCCATCCCCCCACCGCCCCATAGCCTCCGGCAGCAGAAATGGGGAACAGTCGTCTTGCGCCTCCCCAGACGCAGCTGCCAGGACTCAGGCCCGGGAAGGGGCATTGGCCTCTCTGTACCCCCAGCTCTGTTGGTGCCCCTCAGTCTCAATCTGCAGCCCCCCCTGCCACAAGTCTGCCAGTGCCCCTCAATCCTGACCTGCAGCCCCTCCCCCCTGCTACTCCAGCTCGGGGGGCGTTAGGCTGAGCTGGCACCGATCTTGCTAAACTGATTGAGCAAGTGTCCCTGGGAGAGGACGGTGCAGGGGATAGCACGACTGGGCAAACACACTCCACTGGAGAGCTAAGCAGGCTCAGAGCCCCCTTCCCCTGGGAGTGGGGGCTGGACTGTGAATTCAGGGGGTGCTGGGACGGGCAGAGGGGGTCTAGATCCCACCTGTCTGTGGAAGAAGAGGCAGAAGGTGCCCTGCCAAACACCCCTATTTGTCTGCTTCCTGGGCAACCCGTGCGGGAGGGTGGGGGGAGGGACTGTGCCAGGCATCACTGCTGCCTGCCCCACCCCTGTGGGGAATGCAGGAACTGGGCAGACACCCTCACACACTCCCTACCCTCTGCCGCCTGCTGGCATCTCAGCAATCCCAGGGCTGGTTGGTAGCGCGAGGGGGAGGAGTGGGGCTGGGGGACAGGATCCTGAGGAAACGGGGGTGGGGAGGTTTGACCTTCTCCCTTTCCAGAGCTGGGGATAGAACCCAGGAGTCCTGGCTCCCAGCCCCCCTGCTCTAACCACTAGCACTGCCCCCCCTTTCCAGCCAAGGGGGTTGATTGGGGTAATTAACAAGGGCGGGAAGGAATGGCCTTACCGTGATGTGGGTCAGCCAGGTAAAGGGGGATCACTAGCCCCTCCCCAAACGAGGCTTCATCTGCCCTTGTCCGTCTGTCCTGGGGTGCAGATCGATCCTGCCAGTAGCCGAGTCCCGTGCCGTAAGGGTGTGTCAGTGTGGGAGGGATGGTGCAGCTGCCCAGGCCTGTGTGCCAGACAGCCCCCCCCGCCCCCCCAACACTCATGATCCCACCCGTCATGCATTCTCTGCAGCAAATGGCCTCCCAGCTATCGGTGCCAGGAAACATTTGGGTAGAGGGGGAATCCATGGGCGAGGCTGGGAGAGGGGCCTTGGCTGGCAGTGACTGGCCACTTCCTGCCCCCCACTCTGCCAGCATCGGCTCCCCTCCCCCCCGCAGCTATCCCTGGCTGTGGGATGGGAGTGGGGTCTAGTGGTTAGAGCAGGAGGCTCAGGGCCCTGACCTGGCTCCCTGCTTGAGGCCTGGGTGTGCACAGAGTGGGGGCAGGAGGGGAGGTTGGGACCCTGGGGCTGGATCTGCTGGATCCAACCCGACCCGCCTTTCCCTACGCTTTGCAGACAATAACACAGGCACTAGCCCCCACTCCCCTCCCAGAGCTGGGAACAGAACCCAGGAGTCCTGGCTCCCAGCCCCCCCCCGATCTAACCACTAGGCCCACTCCCCTCCCAGAGCTGGGAACAGAACCCAGGAGTCCTGGCTCCCAGCCCCCCCCCCCGATCTAACCACTAGGCCCACTCCCCTCCCAGAGCTGGGAACAGAACCCAGGAGTCCTGGCTCCCAGCCCCCCCCCGATCTAACCACTAGGCCCACTCCCCTCCCAGTGCTGGGAACAGAACCCAGGAGTCCTGGCTCCCAGCCCCCCCCCCGATCTAACCACTAGGCCCACTTCCCTCCCAGAGCTGGGAATGAACCCAGGAGTCCTGGCTCCCAGCCCCCTGCTCTAACCACTAGATCCCTCTAAAACTCCTCCGTTGTTGACTCATTGTCACTGGGTTTGGCTCCTTCAGCTGATCGTGGGGCAGGGGGAGTGTCAGACAGGAGCTGGAGCCGGGCAGCCTGTGCCCTGAGATCCCAGCCATGCTGGGCATCTCCTGGGGCTGCCACGGCTAGTGCCCCTTGGAACTGTGAGCGACCGACCCAGCTGTTTGTCAGAGCGCCGGGGGGAGCAGTGAGAGAGCAGGACACTGCTAACAGATCTGCCTCAGTCCCTGCCTCACAACTGGGAGTCCCTTGCATGAAACAAGTCTGCTGGGTCTCAGCCCACTGGTTACCCCAAAATAGAACCCAGGAGTCCTGACTCCTAGCCCCGCCCCCAACTCTAGATGCCATCTGCTTAATGGACATTAACCAGGGCCCATGGAGGCTGAGGGCTGAATGGACCATGGAGATCTAACCCCCTGCTTCCCCCACTGCCCTCCCCCAGGCAGGGCTCAGATAAATTGAGGGGGGGGGCCTGTGTGCTGTGGTTAAAATTGGCTTAAAACCAACATTGATCCAGCTGATTTTGTTTAAAGGGCTGGTTTCTGAGCTGGGGGGGCAGGGCCGGGGGCTGGAATTGAGGGGCATCAGCCCAGCTGTGGGGGGCAGCCTGGACTCCCATAGGCTGTGGGGGGGAGAGTTGGGGGGAGGCCAGAGCTGGGATTGCAGGGGGGCTGCAGGCTGGCATTGAGGGCCTCTGGCAGAGCAGGGCGAGGGGACAGGGCTGTTGTCGTCCTGTCACTTTTTACATGAGTGGAAGGTCAGCGAACACCGAGCTGCCTGGTCCTTGGTCTGTCCCTGCCCGGCCCACGGGACCCGCCTGCTGCGCCGGGCCGGGCGCTCCGAGCGCATCACCAGCTGGAGCAGCAGCTGGCGCCTGCCGTGCCCTGCGCCTCGCTCCGAGGGGGCATTCCAGGGAACAGAACCTCCGGGCAAGCAGGTGCCTCCCCTCTGGGGTGGTGCGGCTGCGGGAGGCATTCTGTGTGGGAGAAGCTTGAAGTGTATTTATTTTAGAAAGGACGTGTTAATGAGAAAACCCTGAGCTTCGGGGCAGCCACGCCAGTGAACCCAGGAGTCCAGCCGCCTCCTGCGCTGCTCCAACCACTAGACCCCACTTCCCTTCCAGAGCCAGGACTAGAACCCGCCAGTTCTGCACCTGCTCCAGCGGCTGGGGGGTTCTCCTTAGCGTGCCCCCCAGCGGGATGTCTGCAGGCAGCCTGGGCACAAGGGCGGCTGGGGGGGGGGGTGCAGGCAGCCTGGGGCAGGAACGGAGAAGCCAATACTTGCCTATGAATGGTGCCCGGGCTGCTCCCTCCAGAGCCTTCTTGTTCCATCCTGTCCCAGTGATATCACTTAGCACTAGGGTGCTCCAGGGCCAAACAGGACACAGGGGGTGAGGCTGTGGGGCACCGGCAGAGCTGTGAGCCCAAGCGTGGGCTAGCAGGGGGCTGCGGGTCGGGACTGAGGGGCATCAGCAGAGCTGGGGGGATGGGCACCACTGGAGGGCTGGGGCTCAGGATTCCCACACACCCCCAGGTTTGGTAACTCAGCTGCTCCAGCCTGGCTGATGGCTCTGACACTGCAACCGCTGCCCATTCACAGGCAGCAACGAGACTATGGCAGAGATTCTGCTGTCTGCCCTGGCAAGGCTGGTTTCTGTTGTGAGGTATCTTACTCTAGCACCTAGACATCCCACTGGAGGGTGGGGCCCCCTCGTGCCAGGCACTGAGCAGACACCGAGAGGCAGGCCCTGCCCTGAAGAGCTCTGTTTAAATAGACAAAGGATGGGTGGGGAAACTGAGGCATGGAACAGGGATGGGACGTGCCTAAGGTCACACGACAGCTCAGTGACAGAGCTGGGAACAGAACCCAGGAGTCCTGATACCCAGGCCAATTGTCTGCCCACTAGATCATGCTGCTCTGTGACCAAGCGAGCTCTGGTCAAACATCTGGGCACAGAGGGGCCAGCTGCAGGGCTGAGCGGGCATTTCCGGCATCCAGTTTTAGCACTTGGGGGAGGGAGGACCCAGCTCTGGGCTTGAGACTGGCCGTCGAGGTTGCCATTGGTCCTGCTTGTCTGAGAGCTGGAGCATCCCAGCTGGCCCCAGCGTTAACGGCGAAAGTTCGCAGCTGACACACACATTGTGGGAGGGATAAATAAGAGCCCAGGTCAGTGATGCAGCGTGGGCTGCACGCAAACAAGGCCTTTTCATACGGCCAAGTCTAGGTGTATCTGTCTAGGAACAAATCTGATGCAAACCAGAGATACTTAAACAGGGGCATCTCGAGTAGGAGCAGGGAGGTGCTGTTACCTCTGGATCTGGCACTGGTGTGGCTGCTGCTGGGATCCCGTGTTCGGTTCGGGTGCCCGCAATGCAAGGAGGATGTTGCTAAATTGGAGCGGGGGCGGAGTAGAGATTAGAAATGCCCGATAGTGAGAGACTCAAGGAGCTCCATCGATTCAGTGTAACAAAGACAAAGCTAAGGGGTGACTTGGTCCCAGCCTGTCTGTGCCTTCGTAAGGAACACAGATTTAGCAAGGGGCTCGCCAGTCTAGCAGAGAGGTCCCACACAAGCCAGCAGCTGGGAGCTGAAGCAGACAAATTCAGTCTGGAAATGCACCGTAAACTTTTACCACTGAGTAATTAACCACTGGAACTATTTGCCGAGGGTCGTGGTGGATTCTCCAGCACTGGTGATTTTTAAATCAAGACAGGATGTGTTTCTAAAAGCTCTGCTCTAGGAATTATTTTGGGGCCATTCTCTGGCCTGTGTTAGCCAGGAGGACAGGCTAGAGGGTCACAACGGTCCCTTCTGGACAGGTGGGCACCCGCTGTAAGTCAGGCGAGTGGAACGTGCTGCCTTGCCGAGCGTAGAGGGGTCCCCCCAAGCCGGCCCAGCTCACGGCCTGAGCAGACACTAACTGAACTGTTGTGTCGGACCTAAAGCGATCCCACAGAATGGAAGGCACTGGGAAAAGGGGGAATATTAAAGATGGCGGGATTCCCCCTAAATCCAGGAGCTTGTGGGTAAAGGGGGGAGATCACACAGTGTCACAGACCCCTTAGCCCATTCCCCCGAGTCAGCAAACCCAGAGGCCCTGGGGGAGGAAGCGAAGAGGGAATGAAATGGTCCTGGCCCCGGATTCCAGGTGCTGAGGGCTTAGGTAGGGGGCACCAAGGTTTGGGGGTCTGTGCCATATGGCTAGGGGGCCCAGATTTTGGCTGGCCGGCCCCATGTCCCATTCCCTGCCCCCTGAGCCAGCCTCGGCCCTGGGGGCAGATTGGAACTGGTGCCCCCAGAGGAGAAAGGCCCCGTCTCCCATTCCCTGACTCTGAGCCGGCCAGCCCTCAAGACCCGCTTTGTTTCTTTTACTGCACGTTGGGGCCCAGGTTCGCATAGCGCAGCCGTGAGGGGCCTGGTGTTCCCCAGATGCTGTGCTGGCTCTGGGGGGATCTGGGGGTAGCTATTCCAGCAGGGAGTGGGTGTGCTAGGGCAGGTGAGCAGGGCCGGCTCCAGGGGTTTTGCCGCCCCAAGCAGCCAAAAAAAAAGCCGCGATTGCGATTGCGATCTGCGGCAATTCAGCGGGAGGTCCTTCGCTCCGAGCGGGAGTGAGGGACCCTCCGCCGAATTGCCGCACCTGCCGCCCCTCTCCGGAGTGGCTGCCCCAAGCACCTGCTTGCTAAGCTGATGCCTGGAGCCGGCCCTGCAGGTGAGAAGAGGCCCTGTCACCTGAATCAGGCTGACAGCCAGGCTGGCTGGTGGGTCTGGTGCTGCGGATCCTTCCTCAAGGCTGATGCCAGCGAAGGCCTGTTTGTCCTGGCTGCGGTAACTCCTCTGTTCTCCTCATCTTACCCTGCCTGCCTTCCAGGCAGCTTAACCAGCCTTGTCCCATGGCTCCTCTAGGTACCACCCTCGTCCCCGATTCACCCAGGGGTGAGCTGAGGGCGGATGGGAAGGACCCAGGAGTCCTGGCCAGCTCTGAGCTAATCGCGGAAGCCTGTCTAGGCAGCGAGTGTTCCTGGTCCCCAGCCCTGTCCGCCCACACGGTTCCCCTGCCCCCAAGACTGGTCCTTTGTTAAGGGAGCCAGGCCCTGTGCAGGGCAAAGGTTAAAGGGCAAAGCCGGGGCCGTGGGCCGAGCAGACCCATGACCCACCCCAGAGAGTGAGGCACAGGGGCTGGGCCAGCCGCGGATCTCACTGCTAGCCCTGGAGGGGGAGTCCCAGGCACCCAGAACCAAGGGCACTTGACCAGTCTGCTGCTGTAACCCCTAGCCCCCATTCCCCTCCCAGAGCTCAGAATAGAACCCAGGCGTCCTGGCTCACAGCCCCCCCTTCACTCTAACCACTAGCCCCCACTCCCCTCCCAGAGCTCAGAATAGAACCCAGGAGTCCTGGCTCGCAGCCCCCCCTTCACTCTAACCACTAGCCCCCACTCTCCTCCCTGAGCTGGGGTGGAACCCAGGCATCCTGGCTCACAGCCCCCCTGCTCTAACCACTAGCCCCCACTCCCCTCCCAGAGCTCAGAATAGAACCCAGGAGTCCTGGCTCGCAGCCCCCCTGCTCTAACCACTAGCCCCCACTCCCCTCCCAGAGCTCAGAATAGAACCCAGGCATCCTGGCTCGCAGCCCCCCCTTCACTCTAACCACTAGCCCCCACTCCCCTCCCAGAGCTCAGAATAGAACCCAGGAGTCCTGGCTCGCAGCCCCCCCCTTCACTCTAACCACTAGCCCCCACTCCCCTCCCTGAGCTGGGGTGGAACCCAGGCATCCTGGCTCACAGCCCCCCTGCTCTAACCACTAGCCCCCACTCCCCTCCCAGAGCTCAGAATAGAACCCAGGCGTCCTGGCTCGCAGCCCCCCTTCACTCTAACCAGTAGATCCCACTCCCCTCCCTGAGCTGGGGTAGAACCCAGGCGTCCTGGCTGTCCTTCCCTGAGCACGGTACCTCTCATCTCTGCATTGACCTGAGCTCTGGGTCCTAGCACATTGAGGGCTCTGGGGATCATGCCTAAAGCCGTGGCATGGGCCTGGATGACACTGCCCATGGTGCCCCCTGTTTGGGGGCAGGCACACTGGTGGGTGTAATAGAACATGCTATTCCCCCCCCCACAGCCCCAGGGGACTGTACCCACCGGGCTCCTCTCGCCTGGTATCCACCCTTCCGGGGCTGGCAGGTGGGGCAGGGTCCCTCCAGCCCCTCTTGGGAGAGGGTTGAAAAGCAGGCCCCTTTGGGGAGGCCTGGAGGATGGGGCAGCCCCATCTCCTCCCTCCTCCCACTACCAGGCCGGGAAGCGTGCGCCACACTGCACTGGGGGTGAGGCTGCCAAGGCAAGTTCTTTGGTTGGGGAAGGAGCTAAGAGAGAGGGGGAGGGGAGCAGGCCCAAGGCGTGTGCCAGGCACTGGTGCTGAGTGGGGCAGTGTGGGGGGGGGGGTGTCTGCACTGCCCAGAGAGAGCGAGCGGGGAGAGAGAGACCAGGTGGCTCTGGCGCTGCCCACTCAACATGCTGCTGCCCTGGCTAAGTCGCTCAGCTCTGCACTAGGCAGAGAGAGGAGACAGCAGGGACTAGTAGTTAGAGCAGGATACTGGGAGGCAGGGCTGCTGGTTCTTGTACTGGCTAGTGGGGTCTAGTGCTCAGAGCCGGGGGGGGGGCTGGGTGTCAGAACCCTGGGCAAGTTTATTTTGTGTCTCGGTGCCTCAGTTTCCCCATTGATGAAGGAGAGGGAGTGACACGTGCTCACCTTTGCGGAGTGATTTCTGACATTGCCATGTTGACAAGAGTGAAATGTAGTGATCCAGGTATTGCTGCCATTGACCTTAGACTGGCGGCGGGGGGGATAATATCTGGGGGGAGAATGTATGGACACACTCCGAAGAAATCTGCTCTAGGGAGAGAGGTTGGTCCTAGGATCCGAGAGAGACCAGGCGGGCGAGGGAAACCTTTTACTGCCCCAACTTCTGGTGAGGAAAGAAACCAGCTTTCCAGCTACACAGACAGAGCTCGTCTTCAGCTCTCATGTGCTAGATGCACAGATCTCGCCGTCTGTGTGGATCTGGTTTAGAAATAGAACATTTTATAAACTCCCTCAGAGCGAGAGAAGATATTGATTTGTGACATTAACTAGAAAGAAACCCTTGCCTGCTACATACTAAGATGCGAATTTCTATACACGCACAGGGCTATTTCTCAGGGAACTTTTTCTAATCCGGTCAAAATAATCAACATTTTCTTTCCCTTTGAGTTTTTTAAAGGACTCAGCGGATAGTTTGATGCGGTTTTGGCCTGTTTTACATGTCCAGACCTCACAAAACGCCCTTCTGTCTTAGCGCATAGATCTATAACTCGGTACATTGTTTCTCCTCATTGTCTAATAAATCAGATTCATTTGCTGCTTCTTATTTCGATTTTTTTTCATGTAAAATGCTACAAAAATGTTGGCAAGCTGGGAATAAAAATTCCTCCGAGGGGAGAATGTAAACACTTCGATCCACTTGGAGAAAATATACCCGTTATGTCAGCCAGAAACATATAGGTTCAAATGTAGCAGTGTAAGCGCAAACCCCTCTTTGATCATTGTAAAATCCAATTGTTCTCTTCTAGAGAAAAATCGAAGCTAGTTTCCTCTCCTTTTCTCTGACATGTTTACGATGCAAACTGCAATTTTTGTTTTGAGAAATTGTCTGTCAAAATATTATCCAAATCCACTGCTCAAAATCCAATCCAATTTGTAGCTTGATGCAGAAATGTTTCCAAATAAATAAAACGATTGCCATCCAAATCTCTCCTTTTGTTTAGTTTGTAGATTATAGATTTGTTTTTTAAAAAATCGCACCCTATAGGGGAAAAATGCAATTTCGTTTCTAAAATCAACCAAAATGTCAAGATCTAATTCAGGTCATGAAATATAATACCTGCATTATTAGTAAATCTCCTTCAGATATAACGTGCAACATTCGCCCCTTCTTTAGGGCTGAAAGACATTTTTTCTAGATGCACGGAGAAATCTCTGAATCAGCAAATGAAGAAAATGAATCTCTCTCTCTCCGTTATTTAGAAACAAGTTGATTTTAGTGGTGCGGAAAAAAAACAGGAAAATCTGAAGTGTGAAAAGATCTACCAAAGCTTTCCTAGGCAGGAAAAAAATGCAATGACTTGTATTTGAATGGCTGAGATTCGTTAGCTTCTCGGTTTCAAACTTGTTAGGAGGATCAATTTATGGTTTTCCATCTATTAAACCAAACTGATTTCTTTCTGTTGAGGCATTTTCAGTAAAACTGAAGATCCATCACGTACATGACACGCGTCAGTTTCAGGTCTTTTTAGTTTGTAATCTTTAGAAAAACAGCTAACGCCTCCCCCGCAGAATGAAGTTGATTGTGTATTGGTTTGTGCTGATACTAAAGGAATCAGTCTACGAGGACTAGGGGCAGCTTTTCCCCCATCTCGTGGGGTTTTGTTATGCTGCTGACTTTTGTTTATTGGGTTTGATTGCAAACACCAACAAACACTTCTTAGTTATATACCACGTTTAAGATTAAAACCACAGCGCTCCAGGATTACAGTGCTGGTTCGAGCTGGATTTGCAATCTGCGCTTCCGCAGCTGTTAATTTTCGAAGTTCTCCAACGCCCGCAATTGTGCGGGTCAAACACTTTTTAGCTAAAGGGGAGTGAAACTTCCATGTGACTTTAGTGCAACTCGAACAGCTCGAGCATCGGAGCTCCGAGGTACAAACATCCCCCGCGGCGTTTAGCTTCACCGCAGGCAGACGGGGATCGCCACGAGTTGCGAGCAGTTTCATCTTTAAAAATCAGATTTCCGTAGGAAGATGTAGGGTTTGCAAGCGACAGACCCCGCAGAGATCCCGAGCTAGGAAGGCGTTTCCCTGACGCAAACTTCCAAAATAGCTCGCTCTGTCCCGTCCCGGGAGTAACCTCTTTCGATTCTCTCGCTTCAGCTTTGCGCCTATTCAGGAAAAACCAGGCAAACCGATTTTCAGACCAAAGGAGCGCGAGGTTTGGAGGGACAGTTTTCAGGGTTTTGAATTCGTCTTTTCGCGCCCCTTCAAAGCTGCCCACGCCCCAAAACTGTGGAAAGAGGCTAAACCCATTTCTAGTCATTTACCCCCCCCCCCCCCTAAAAATAGGGAACATCGAGTTTGTGGAGGGGGGTGGAGTTTGGAAGGGGTGGACACGTGAACAATATATTGTCAAATTTTGCAAAAGTGTTTTTCTCATCAGAAAAATCTACAAAAAGAACTACTTTGTATTTTTCCAACCGATCAAAGAAACACACAGATCTGCAGGCTTGCATGTGATTATGTGCAAATCAGCTCATGCCTAGATGCTTATGCAGCGCTGCTTTGCAAATTTCAGCTCAAGACTGTTTCCTATCAACAATAGAATCTGCTTCCTTTATCTGGGAGCTGTTTAAAAATATTTTGGGAGCAGCAAAGCAGAGCCTTATTTGCAATAATTAGTATTATTAAGGCTGACACCAAACTACTACCAAGCTGCCTACTTAACTTGGGAAAGTTAGAATGTCAAGATGGATTAGGATCTTCATGGCAATTTAATTAGAAACTCAAACAAATTGGGGAAAATGCAAACAGCCATTTGTAAACTGCTTCTGAGGATAAACACAGGATGTATCAGAACAAGGGAAAGGTTTGTTTTAAATAAAGGTTATTATCCCGCTGGGTGACATGTAATAAAATGCCTTTAAACAGCAGATTCAACCTGTTATTATATAGTGGAGCAATTCTTCCCCTCTGACTGCTGCAGGCCCCAGTCACGGGAAAGACCCGCCGGGGTATTTGCAGCGTTGCGTTGGCCCAAAGAACGCAGTCTGAGGTTGCAGTAAATGAAGGTGAAATCTGCATGGTCGCTGCATGTTTCAGTGCATCAGCCGCTCTCCTGGGGCGACCAGGCCACTTTGGCAGTTAGCCCGAAGCTGGTGACACCTCTGATCTTGAGACAACTTCCCAGGGGAGAGGTTTTACCAAAAGGTTAAATTACTCCCCCCCACCGAGTGGTTTTTAAAAAATCCACCGCTTCCCAGAACTGTTTCCTCGTGTGTGTTTTTAAAGTGCTCCTTGCAAAGTGAATGGTTTCCAGTCAAGTCTGTTCACCCTTCGGACATAATGCTCCCCCCTCTGCCCCTCCCCCCCAAATATGTCTAGCTGCGGGGATCTTCTACGAGACGGGCCCCCACCCCAATGCAGCCGCGATAGTTGCTTTTGCTCTGAGTGGAGCCGAGTTTTCCCAGCCTCCTTCCCAAAGAAGCTACAAGTCTCTTCTGCCATTTTGCAGAAGTCATGCGACCCCCGGGGTGGGCGCCCGATTTGGTAGCTCTGTGAGCAAGTCCGATTTTGTATCCCGGGGGGAGTTTTTATAGCAGGTGTCCCCCCCCCCCCGAAGAGCTTTGGTCAATACCCTGTCACTGGCAGAGAGACGCCTTCACACCAGGCAGCCCTGGAGCGAGACGTGCGCGTTTTGTGAGGCAGGCAGCAGATAGGCTGGGTGCAGCCTGCCAGGTACCCAGAGACGGGAGAAACGCGGCTGCTGTTTAACGGATAAACCAGCGTCTCCTTTCCCTGCTGCTGCAGGAGAAAACTTCACACGTGCCCCCCCCCCCCCCCCCCCCGGGTGACTAACGGCCCCGGGTGGCGCTCCCGGGCGGCGGGCAGGTGACTAGCCGGGCTAGCCAGGGACAGGGGCTTTCTCACCACCGGTGGGAGCAACCCCCCCCCCCCGGCCGCTGACTAGCTCCCCGCTGGTGCCGCGTGGGTGTGGGTGGCGTGGGGGGGCTGCAGCTCTGCGCGCGTGGCCGGGTTTCTGCCCCGGCACGTTGCAACTAGGAACTGGGGCTGTTCTCCCCGCGCCTCTGAACACACGTGGGGGCCGGGTTAGGTGGGGGGGGTCTCAGGACTTCGCACAGGGGGCTCGGGCCAGCGAGCTCCGCTGGGTGCGTGGGGAGCTGGTGCCCCGGTTTTCCGGCGGGGAAAGACCGGAGCGAGTGGCCCGGGGGGGGGGTTAGTAAGAAATCAGCCGCCCCCATCCAGCGGGACTGAATGGGGGGGGGGTGACTCTCTCTAGACACGTTGGAAAGATTTGCCTCTGACCCCCCCCCGCAGGAAATAAAATGACCCCCCCGCATCCCGGCGCTCAGGGCGCGATCCCCCCCCATTGATTGCAATAGTGCGAGATCGGGGACGGGGGGGCACAGTGCGGAGCCCCCCCCCCCGGCCCCTTTTCCGTCTCTCTCCTCTGCTGCCTGCCCCCCTCGCGCTCCCCCTCCCCCTCCCCCACCTCTCCTGGGGCTACCCCCCCCCCCAGTGCCCGGCTCTTACTTCACTCACGGCCGCAGCTCGGGCTCCGGCTCGCCCCAAAGCAGGGTGCTGGGCCAGCGCTGGCCTCCCCCCCAGGGCCCCCCAGCCGCTCGAGAGACCCCAATAAAGCGCCCCAAACCGGGGGGGAACAGCCACCAGCAACCCCCCCCCCCAGCTCTGCCAGCTCGGCAGCAAACTTCCTGCAGAGCTTCACTTGCCCAGACCCCCCCCCCCCCGGTCCCTCTCCTCCCTCCCCCGCCGCTGCACCGCTCGAGCTGGAAGGGTTGCAAAACCGGGCGGCACAGAAGGTGGCATTTCTCCAGGCTGTGCAGGCCAATCTCCTTCCAACTTGGGCGAGACGTTAGAGTAAAAAAGGATCCAGCCGGGGAGGAAGGAGCGAGAGCCCGAGACGCGCCGGTCGCGATTTTCTTCCCAGCGCCAGGCGAACCCCCCTCCCCCCAATTTGTTTTTCCTCTGTTTTTTTTTCCCTTCCCTCCTTCCCGGGCCGATCGGGAACCGCGCGAGGCTCGCTCGCTCCTCTCGCCTTGGCCGGGGCGTCGCTCTTTTTCCGTCTCCTGCTTCCGCTGCAAGAAGTCGAAGGGTTTGTGGAAACTCGAGAGCAGTTTTTTCCCCCTGTCTGGCTGGTTTGGGGGCTTTTTTTTTTGCTTTGTTTTGTTTTGTTTTGTTTTTTAGAGAGAGGGGGAAATGGGTTTCTGATGTTTGGCCAGTTTCCCTGCACCATAATGGTACGTGCCATGAGAATCAATAATTTCCTCTTATTAATACTTTCCCTTCCAAAGCAGCAAACAAGAGCGCTTTGTATTCTGCACATCGAACCTCTGCCGGGGCATTTCGCTGCTGCGTGTACTTTACAAACTCCGGGGAGGGAAGGGAGGAGGGGGGGGGGTTAGAGATGGTGTCTTGACGGTGAGTGTGATTTACAAAACCGGGATGGGGGTGACGGGCACAGGCAGACCCTTGCACAAGGGACAGGGGGTTGGGAGGAGAAACCAGCGAGAGAGAAATGGCCAACCTACTGTCAAGGGTTTTGCTTTGCAGCTTTGGGGGTTTCCAGCTCCTGGCTTTAAAAATGCAACCAGTCGAGTCCCCTTGTCCCCTTAAGATGAATTTGCTTTAAAAAAAAATGTCACCACACAAGAACTATTCTGAAACAACATCAAAATAGCCCCCCCCTTTAAAAAAACAACCACCCCCAATGGTCAGGTCAAATCTGGGTAGGTGTTTCGATAGACAGAATAATGTAATATGGTAACAGTAAATGTCTTACTTGTCTTGAATGAGTCCGTGTGGCTGGCGGATGAGAGTGTGGAAAGATCATATATGAGATTACAGGACATTGTGTGTGTGTGTCACAGGAACGTTCGGCTGTTGCTTGTGCTTCATAACAAACAAAAGTGCTAATATGTTTCCAAGCCGCTTTCTAAAGGGCAGCTTGACACCCCCAAAGCACAACGCTGTGGGGTGAAGAGATCAAATGCTTGTAGAGGCTACGCAGAGAAGAGGATAATTGGCTTAAAAGAGAATTGTACTAAATTGACCCTCCCCTGTCCTGACTTGGGAGTCAACAGGACACCGCTGATTTTCTAGGGCATTGGTGAGTGTATGTATGTGGTGTATTTTCTTCAGCGGGCGTCGTGCTGGAGTGAGTCTGATTTTTCAGCAAGTGGGAGCCCTTTTGGGGGATGGATAAACGCAGTGGCCTGGTCAGTTGAAATAAGACAGAGGTTGTATTTAAAGCCTGTACTGAAGAGTTATCAAGTAATAGCCCCCCCTTCTTTTGAATGAGAAAACCTCTAATTGAACAGTATTTGCAGCTCTAGGGAAAGGGTTTGAATTTCATTTTTAGCACTATTTAAAAAAATAAATTTTCCTTTTTTGGGTGTGCTAAGGCCACCCGCACCCTTGCGAAAATAAAGAAACGAAGAGAACACAATTAAGCAATATTTTTATACAGGGGTGAGTGAGATAAAGTCCAGAGCACTTGGTAGGAAGCCAGGTTTTATTCCAATGTGCGGATTTGTGTTTTTATTTCTCCCCAATGAAATAAAAAGCAAATGAAATTTAGGGAGGGGGGACACACACAAAAAAAAAGGGAGGGGGGGGAAGAAAAACAACCACCCGCAATTTATTTACCTCTTGATTTGCTTTATTAGTATTTTGGGCTGGTGGAATGTGCACGATCAGCGAAGAGGGTCTGGCTGTGTGTGGATGGAAGAAAGTACCCGATTGCTATAGGAAAATCCACCCGAAAGAAAATCGGCTCACACACCTGAAAAGCAATGGCCAGAAATCCACGTTCCTTTTGCCAGGGGAATATTTTAGCCAGAACTGGAACAAAGCCTTTATTTATGGCAGTGACAGGGGCAGGACTTCTTATTTGTGAAGGGTCACTGCCACGTTGCCAGTTCCTTTTCTGAACTGTAGATTGCAAAAAAAGCCTTTTGCCCCAGGTGCTGTGGGCTTGGAGAGAGGTTACACCTCATAAGCGACTATGGGCCATTTTGGCGAAGGCAGCAGGAAAAGTCGCCTTGGTCTGTTTTATGGCAAACTAGTGCCGCAGCGGTACTTAAAAAAAAACCCCACAATCGGATTGCAACAGTTTTAATCCATGTCTTCCCGCTCATCGGTGCAACCCTGTTTTGTTTGTTTATTTGATTGCTAGGCAGTGAGGAGGGGAAGAAATTGATAATGGCTTTCCTGCCTGTCTTGCGGAGGAGAAAAAAAATGGGGTTGGGGGGGATTTGAAAATACCAACAGCTGAATTCAATCTTGGCTTTGCTGTGTTTAAAATAGTGAACTTCCTTCTCCGTTGAATTGAAGATTGAGCAGAGATATTGTCCGTACAGCTTGGCTGAGGAAGCAGAGTTTACTGCAGTGTATATATATTATGAGTTGGATTATTATATGTATTACAATCGCTCCAAAGGTGCCATCCGAGGTTGGTTCCCTTGGCTGTACAGATGGCCAGGGACAGTTTACAAGAGAAAATTCCTTCTTCCTGTAAGGATGTGTGCATGTGCTTAATGTGACGCGCTTGTCCTGAGCAGAGAGTTAATGCTCATGTGTTGGACAGGATCAGGGCCTAATGAACAAAACAGACAAAGCATGGTTCAGAAGAAGGGAAACTGAGGCCCAGAGAAATTCAGTGATTTGCCCAGGGTCACCCAGGAACTGTGAATTCAATCAGAAGGTCCTGTGTTCCAATGCCTTCTCCTGTAGTCTATAGATACAGATATATAAAGCAAACCAAAAGCTACCTCGTTTGAGACACTGAATTTTGGCATATTAATTTCATTTCATATGGCAGATAGAGAACAAATTTAAAATAAGCAAATACCAAGTAAGCAGATGCACCTCTTTTTCTTATATCTTGATAAACCTATGGATGAGATTTTGCAAAGCTGCTTTCTTTCGTAGCTACGTGAATTTTAGCTCATACTGGGAAAGGAGGCCGGGGTGGGGGGAATGCCTTGATGCAGCTGAAGGAAAACAGTTGCAGGTGTGTGAAATAATTCATATCCATTCAGATATCTCTCCTTTGGCAAACAATTTTTTTTTTAAATTTTTTTGGTGGTCCATCTTGCAATAAAGCCTAGCACATTGTCGGGGGAGGGGGAGCGCATGGAGAGGTGTGTGTTAATTTTAACATAATCCATTGATATTAACGAACAAACGCACAGAGCTCTCATAAACCCATTGCAAATTGCATCGGTGGAATAGGACTGGCGGTTTGGAAATCTTTGCTTAGAGGGAAGATCTGGCCTAGAGTGATCGTTGGCTAATTGGCAGGAAGCTGAGATGTTGGTCACAGTAACAAAGTTTCTGAAAAGTCATCAAGAAGAACATTTTCAAAAGTGCCTGAATGACTTAAGAGGCTAAATCCTACTGGCTTTCAGTGAGCTTTAGGCTATTGAGGGCCAGATTTTCAAAGGTATCCTGGTGCATAGAGAGACAGACGGGCAGCTACACAAGCTTGAAGTCAGTGGGAGTCTCGGTATTTGGGAGGGTCTGGGGCTAGTTGCTTATCTGCACTGGGAGGTGCCTAAATACATTTGGAATCTGGCCCTTCGCAACAAAAGTGACTTTGGGAGCCAAGAGCATTTAGGGTTCTAAGAGCAAGCAGAGCGCCCCAGCATGGCCGCGGTGACTTGGGCTTGCAGGGTTTGGGTTGAGGGGAGGATAAAAATGGCAGTGGAGACATTGTTTGGGCTCTGGGTCCCCGCAAGTGGGGAGGGTCTCAGAGCCGGGACTCCAGGCCAAGCCCAGCCGTCTACATGGCAATTTTTAGCCTTGTAGCCCGAGTCAATTGACCCGGGCTCTGAGATTCGGTGCCGCAGGTTTTGATTACAGTGTAGACGTACTCCTAGGTGCTTTTGAACATGTTACACCAAGTGGCTTGAGGCCCAGATGAAATCACAGGGTCAGATTCTCCTCTCTTCAGGCGGGGTGGTTAGGGTGACCAGATGTCCCAATTTTATAGGGACAGTCCCGATATTTGGGGCTTTTTCTTATGTAGGCACCTATTACTCCCCCACCCCCGTCCCGATTTTTCACACTTGCGGTCTGGTCTCCCTAGGGGTGGCCCCACAGCGGACAGTGGGGCTTGGTCGATAACCTGAGAGGGTGGGGTTTGGCCTTTGTTTTTTTTGGGAGGGGTTTGGCGGCTGTTGCTTTGTGGTGGCCTCTCTCCGTGCAGCTGTGGTCACAAGCTGCTGTAGCCAGAGGTGGATCGGGGCTCGAGGGCCTGGTTGCTGTTGAATGGCATGTTGCCGTTCCCCTTGGTTCTGATGAATCTTGTCTGGGTTAATCCTGTGACTGTGCGCTCGGCCCGCGTGTTACATTTTGCACCAGGCTCTTGGGGAGATAGGTGCAAACATGAGAGCACTGAGTCATGTCAAGTGAGAGAAGACCATTAGAAACCGGGGCCCAGATCCAACACGTTATTTAATGTCCCCTGAAAGCAATCAGAGGAAATCAGTAGAATTTAGGAGCCTAAATACCTTGGTGGATCTGGGTGTGGGCTGCTAGAAGTGAAACTCTGATTTTACAGCAATGACACCATCGCGGTTCACTAAGGCAGTAAACAACTATGCCTTGTTGGTCTATTAAACGCCCAATGCTGTACCTATTTCTGGTGTAAAAGCCTTTGCTGAGTCCCCTTTTCACGGTGCTGACGTTGCTCAGGGGAGTGAAGTTTGCAAGCTGAATTAACGAAAGGGGCCAATCCTGCAGTCCTCGCTCGGGCAAAGCTCCCGCCGACATACCTGACGCAAGCATCTCGGGCCAGTAACTAGCCTGCTGCTCGTAGTGTCCTGTCTCAAGTGCTAAGCAGAACTGGCTTATGGCAGCGCGGAATGCGGCAAAACTCAGTTTAGAGCAGAGTCTGGGCTGGGAGGAGCTGCCAAAATTGACTGCGGATTCAGGCCGCTTGTGTGTTCAGATCCCGGGGCCTGTGCTGCAGAGAGTTACCCAGTGAGATGTGAAATTAACCACGGCCTGCTCCCTCCTGGGTTCATACGGGGCATGATGGAGGGCTTGTTTGCTGGGGGTAGAGCTGATCCGTGCAGGGGGAAAGGCAGCTCTGCGTCACCGCTTGGTGCTCGGAAGCCAAGATTTCTTATTTTAAAACTGGAACATCTGAATTCAACCAACGCTATTAAAAATAAGCTGAATATTCCGTTCAGATCTGGAGGGAGGGAGAGGTTTCTTAGAGATGAGGTGGGGGGGGTGGAAGCAATTCCAAGGAGCCGAATCTAAACAGAGATGAGATTTTGCTCTCTGCAAAGTAACTTTTGCTGCCTCCCGAACTCTTGCCTGGCTCTACCTTAGAAGCATATGCAAGCCCGGTTTATTTTGACAGAAGTCTCTTTCTCTGAGCTGCCTGGATTCACACACACACAAAAAAGTGACACCCCCCCCCCCCGCCTTTCCCCTGTTGGCAAGTGTTAGTGTGAATCTGACTGGAGCAAAGTTCAAGAGGCTGCGTCAGTTGCAAAACAGTGTTGCCTCTAATGGAGGGCGGGGGGGGGGGGGTGGATTTTAAACAGATTTGGCGAAAAAGAATGTATATGTCTATAATCCAAAAAAAGCTTGAAAACACCTAGAAATGTGGGTATGTGGGAGTTGTAAAATTCCAAATACCCTGCAATTTTATGTATTTTTTTAGCAAAAAAAAAAAAAGGTGCCTTTTTAAAGGGGGGGAATAGGCACATTTGTATAACACAGCTCCAGCTCCTTAGATCGTGAAACATGTGTCAGACTAGGTGATCAGAACAGCCTTCAAATCCATGGCGGGCATGAATGTATCGAAGGTGAAAGATCTCAGAACTACATTTAAGCTACATTTGTAAAATCCATATTTAAGGACTGAAACAAAACCTGTCTGATTTTTTTCCCTCTCCCAGAGAAGCTGGATGCTCAGCAGCTCGCGCAGATTTCTGTGCTCAACCCTTCTGAGAAGCAGGTCCAGTTTGGGTCTTGAGCCTGGAAGTACTTACTCATGCATGCAAATTTACTCAAGCGAGAGCCCCTCCGGTGCAGAATATTGGCTGACTGGCTAATCATGCACAAGGGGGCTGAAAGCAGAGGAAGGGGGTCTGGGAGTAGGGCTCTTGCTTAGGAATTGTGAAAGGTGGGTTCAAATCCCTGCTCTGCTGTCAGCTTCCTGTGTGACCTTGGCAAGTTGCTTAACTGCTTTGTGCCTCGGTTCCCCCATCTGTAACATGGGGATAATAGTCCTGCCCCACCCTCCAGGGAGGCTGGAGGATAAATACATTGAAGAGTGTGATACACTTTGAGATCTACTGCTGAAAAGTCTCTCTAAGAGCCAGGACTTATTGTAGGGCGAACGAGGGATTGCAACCTGCAGCTGGGTTTGGGTTCTCTTGCTTTGAATGGTTTTTTAGCCTCAAAAATTCCAGAGGTGTGGCTCAAGTTGTTAAGCCCAGATGGGAAGATTTGTGCCCTCAGATCTGGGGACGGTTCAGTGTAGGGCCTCATGCTCCGCTCATTAGAAAGGCAGGAACCATTTGCAGAAGGTGGCTTTGGCACACCTTTCACACCCAGTCAGGGCCCAAGGGGATTTTAAAATCGAGGCCAGGGTGGGGGGAAATCTGTCTGTTGATGGAGAATGTTGGGATTTCGGATCTCAGCGTCTGGCAGTGAAGGCTTCCATTGTGAGCGCTCAGCTGTGATTTTCGGTGGCCCCTTCCCTTCTGCCTGTTGTGAAATTATTTGGCTCCTGGTCTCAGTTTTTAACACGACGGCCAAATGTTCGTGTTGCTGCTTCGTGGCTTTCGGTGCTCCCTGCGCGGACAGGGGAACAGGCCTGTGTGTGTATGTACTGCTTCAGCAAACTCCTAGCATTCCTTCCACATAAAGCGATCGCATTCGACTTCCTGCACCCCCCGGTCTTAGGCCTTTGATTAGCTTCTGTTCTGTTCTATTTCGTTTTTTATACCACGCTCATCGCCGTCACTTGTATGGGCCAGCATTAGAACGGCTAAGGCACCCTGCAACATCGGGGCTGCCATCCCACACCCCAGCCTCCTCATCAACAATTGGCCACGTTATTTCCCCTTTTCTGGCTGGCCTGACATTTTCTCGATCCGGTCCTGCTCTTGCGAGGGAAAAACTGCTGTGAGGGATGGGGACTTATCCTCTAACAATAAATTATCCCCAGGATTTCATTTGGAGAAGTCACATTTCGTTTTACTCCGGTAAATGGTGCAGAACACCTGCTTTTGTTTCTCCCTAGAGGTGGCTGCATTTCAGTAGTTGTTGAAGATCTATATAATTTGCGTCACTTTTGCCAAATTCTTCGATTCGGGGGGAGTGGGGAATCAGGAAAAAAGGAAAACATTTCCATTTTTCATCCTGCAACGGCTTTTCCTTTCAAAAGCGTCTTGAATTTTATTAAAAACACAATTCAAAATTGTTTTAAAGCGATTGAAATTGAAATGAACCATTTGGACGGTGTCGAAACAAAATGCTTTGTTTGACCTGAAATTAGGTTTTTTTCCCCCCATGTGTCTCGATTTGTTGAACATTTTAAAAAATGTTCATTTTCAGTCTGCCCCGAAACTCTTCCCCCCCTACCCCGACTTTGCCAATGAACCGGCAAATGTGTGGTCACCCTGCTCTGTTGTAAATGTCCGTCCTTACGAACCTCCTCACAGAGTGTCCAGAGACCCCCTGAACTAGGTGCTGAGGCCCTTCAATCTAGCAGACAAAGGCTTAGCCAGATGCAACGGCTGGAAGTTGAAGCGAGACACGGTCAGACTGGGAATGGGGGGCAGATTTTTAACAGAGAGAGGAATCAACTATTGCCGCAACTGGCTAGTTACGTGCTGGATTCTCCATCGCTTTAAATGGGGATAAGACGTCTTTCTAAATGACGAGCTCTAATTCGGCCAGGATTTATGGCCTTGCTACAGCAGTTGGTGTGTGGGATCCTGTGACCCGCGCAAGGCGGGTGTTGGGGACAGAGGATCAGAGAGAACTGTCCCTTCCGGCTGCAAACATCCATGAACTAGATACAATTTCTCTATGCTTGTGAGTGGGTTGGTTGGTTTTTTCTTTTTTTTTGTTAGCTACTCTTTAGAAGACAAAATTACAATATGTTACCCAAGTGAAAACTCATATTTAATTTTTTTTCTCCCATGTTACTAAGTAACATTTCTTAAGTGATTGAAACCAGAACTAAAAAAAACAAAACAAAACTAATTTAGTCATTCTCAGGAGACCTGGGCTGGGTTCATTCGATCCCTCTCCATCCAGCTCTTGGCGCTCTCATTATTGTAGTACGTGTCGTATAAGCGGCAGCGTGATCCAATGAGTGTTATAATGGGAGTCAAGAGAGCTGACTTCTGTTCCTGGCGCTGCCACTGGCCTGCTGGGTGCCTCAGTTTCCCCATCTGTAAAATGGGGGAGAAGGCTACTGCCTTTGTTTGTACAGCAGTGTGAGATCTGCTAATGAAAACCGCTGTAGAAAATCTAGGGGTGGTGATGGTTGTTGTTGTCATTTGATTCTTCTTCCCCATTTACCAGTGTAGCCGACTCTGGTGCTTTGATTGAAAAAAAATCTCTCACTTAAAATCCTTTGCTGGAAGCCCCATCTCCTGGCATCTTGGAATTTTGGTAGAATCTTGGCTTTCATTTACAAAAGTGAAATTAACATAAAATGAGAGAAATTTTTAAAAACTCGCCCACCATTTCTAGCCCTAGTGATTGTGGAGAAAATCTTGAAAACGTGACCCCAAAGGCTTCATAAAAACCAGAAGGCAAATTGTTATTCTTTTCAAACATTTCATGATTTTAAAACCCAGCTCCCAGTTTTTTAGGGCAGGGGCTGCCTCCAGATTTATGTGGTGTTTATTCTCCGTAGGGGGCAGCGTCTGGTCATTTTCACTCGCTTTCTGTCTCTAAATTGCTTTCGCTCTCTGACGCCAAAGAGTAAAATTGATCCCCAGCTCATGGTCTGTCCCCCAACTAACTCCCAATACAAGAACTGTTTTGAGGGCTTACGGAGCACCAGGGCCCTAGGTAACTCCCTGTAGATGGGTGAATTTCACCCCCAGTGAACGTTACAAGGAAGGGGGATGGGGGTGTTCAAAGGGGTCAAAGGACAGTTTTGATTAAGAAAAAAAAAGTCTTAGTGGGGTTTTTAATTTAAATTTTAAAAGTTAAGTTCATTTTGGGCCTATGCCATTTCTCAGTGCCCATTTAATAATCCTTATTGATATTAGATCAGGGCCTCCGTTGTGCCAGGCGAGCGCTGCACAGACACACAGTGAGAGACAGGCCCTGCCCCGGAGAGTTTTCTGTTACAATTGTTTACAATCAAGGCCTGATCCTGTGAAGGACGAACAAACTGCGTGGCTGGTAGGATCACTGACAAGACGAGAGAGAGGCAGCAGGCCAGAGAGATTGTGTGATCTTATGCATGAGGCACTGCGCTGGGTGTCAGAACACCAGGGTTCTGTGCCTACCTGTGCTGGCAACCTTGGGCTAACCAATTTGCGCCTCAGTTTCCCCTTACAGGTATTGAATGAGAGCTGGGTAGGGACTGTCTCTTACTCAGTGTCTTTGCAGCTGAGGGTCTAATCCTACTATAAGAAGAAGAAGCCAGGTGAGCGTATTAGCAGTTAGGAGGTGGAAAGCCGGGCAAAATTATTTGATCTAAACTTTTTTGGGGTGAAAAATACAGATTTGACGACCCCCCCCCAACATTTTGCTAATTTGTGTTGGTTTTGCGGCACTGTGTCCATTGGGGAAAAAAATTAAAACAAAAATCTCCCCCCCTCTAAATGTTTCAGATTTAAACAATTGTTTTGTTTCAAAATGGCCTCGTTTGATTTTTAATAGTTCAAAGAGGCTCAAAATCAAAGCGAGATGGTTAATTTTGAGTTGACCGAACCATTTTGTTTGACCCCAAATGAGTTTTTCTTCCACCCCAGATTTTTAGATTTTTTGGCAAATGTCATTTTCGGTTAAGTCCCAAATGAATTCCTCCCTCCAGATTTTCAGAACTCGAAGTGAACCAATAAATTCTTTTGTCGCCCAGCTCCACCTACGGGTAGGGTTTCTAGCTGTGCTAAATGCCTGTTTCCCCATGGGAAATAAGGAGATTAATCATGGGAGAAGAGACATTTTGCGCCTGTCCCAGGGTGCCTGCCCTCAGAGCCAGCGGCAGCAGCCCCTGAATTAGCATGGTGAGGATGTCAGACTGAGTGGGAGCCTTTGATGTCATTTATGATGAAGGCAGAGTGATTCTCTTGGGAATTTCAAGTCCGGGCAGTAAGACAGGTCTAGGGGCTAATTGGCACATGCAGGCTTCGAATGCACACGTACTTGGCTCCCTGGCCGGCAGTGGGTGTTGTAGCTGATCCCCACACCCAGGCTGTAAGATCTGGAGGGGAATGGGTCTAGTGTGGTAGAGTGGGGGTGGGGGAGGGCTAGGACTCCTGGGGTCTGCTTCCCGCTCCCTTGCTGCCGCGCTGTGTGACCTCAGAGTGCCGGACAAGTCCACCTGCTCCCGTTCTTCAACGTCCCCATGTCTAAAGAGGACAAGGGTGCTGAATGAGTGAGGAGGGGTTGATTGAACCCAGGGAAGAGCTTTTGAGCTGGGCAGAGGGAAGGTGTCTGCGAAGGGTAGGCTGTCTTCAGTGCAGACGGGATCCCCTGGGGGCAGTCGGACTCCTTGATTTATTGTGTTTGTTAGACCATGCTGATGGATTTATCCCGTGTATGTCAGTCCTGGGCAGGGCTGGTTGGGCAGAGACTGGTGAGAAGGTTGCCTCAGAGGAGCTCAGGTACTGCAGGTACCTGTGCTTGGCTCTCCATGTTTTGGCTGGAGTGAGCGATGAGTTATCGATCTCCAGCTTTGGCTAGTTGGGGACAGGCTGTGCCCATATACCCGTGTGAGGAAAGATGGGGTAGCGGTGAGGGTGCCACCGTGGGCATGAGACCACATTCAAATGTCACTACGTGCCTCAGTTTCCCCACCTGTAAAAGGGGGGAATTCCCAGGGAAGGGGTAGGTTCCCCATCTCCTGATGCCTTCCAGTCCAGCCTGGCTGCCTTTCTGGGAGACGCTTTAGTTACTGGGCTCAGGACAGGGGGACCTGGCTGACATCGACTGTTCTCTGTTGGTCAGGCCAGGCTAGTGGATCTACTGCTACCTGCTGGCCTTGGACTCCAGGAGAAGTGGGGAGAGCTGCCCTTCCTAGGCTGGCAGAGAGGGGTTCAAATTGTGGGGCTCTCCTTTGCGGTGTGACTAGAACCGGCCAGCTCAATCAAAATACCCCTTTCCCCCAATTCAGAGATTCTGCCCCCCTCCAGCAACACCCCCGCCACCCGCTGCAGTTTCACGTCTCGGCCGCCTGATGGGGTTCCCCCACTTCCCAGTCTGACATGCCCCAAGGGCTTCGGGCAGGACTGGGGCCCGGTACGGGTTTGTTCCTGACCACATGGCCGGGGGGTTCCCGCTCTGGAACACAATGTAAAAGATGGGGACTCTTAGTGAAAGTTATGCAGCTGGGGTTAGTTTTGGGGGGGTGGGGGGGAGAGCTGTGGGGTGAGGGTCTGATCCGTGGGGATTGCTTTGGCTTTCCCATACACAGTCCCCTGTTTGGCCAGGCCGCATCACAGCCCCCTCTGCTTCTCATTCCTCTCTGCACCCCAGCTCCCCCCACCCTGCACCCTCACAGCCCCCTGCTCCCCAACCCCCTCTCCCCCCAGCTGCACACGATCACTAGATCCCCCTCACACACACACACACACACACACACATTTCCGTACTCAACTGAGCCTGGAACAGTCTATTTTTCGAAAGCACAGTCGGCGCCGAGTCGAGCGATGTCCCTCCCCAATCCCCGGAGCTCCCCCGTTACCCTCTCGCTAGTAAAGATATTTTCTTATTAAGTGGGGGGGGGGAGGGAAAAAGTGGAGGGGCCTCCAATCTGTTCCATATGTTGGACAAGCCTCGTTTCAGATTTAATATTTTCCCGCTCCCAAAAACAATAAGGAGCCCGGGCCAAGTGCTATATTCTAAGAGGAAGTGTTGGCTCATGGCTAGAGTATGTGACATGCTTCGGGCACAGGGATTGTACATGTATGTGTAATAAATCCCATGTGCAGAGCACACAGCAGCTTTTCCTTCCCGCCACGGCTGGAATCCTGAGCGAGAAGGTGTTGTTCGAAATGCTCCCGTGCTCGCCAGAGCTGGCTGGGGAGGGAGATGGGGCCGGTAGATTTCAGATCCTTACCGGCGTGGTCGCGGCTGGAATTCTGCTAGCGGGATCCTGTACAACAAGAGCAGCTTTGCGACGTTTTTCATCCCAAACTTCCATTTCCTTCGAGAAACAGCCTGTGGTTGGCAAAGGAACCGTTTGAGACCCGCAGAAGAGCTCGAGGTAGCTCGAAAGCTCGTCTCTCTCCCCCGCAGAAGTGGGTCCAGTAAAATATATTACCTCCCTCACCTCCTCTCTCTGATTTCCTGGGCCAGCCCGGCTCCAGCACCCCTGCCTAGTTTCATTTTGGTCAATTTCTGAAGTTTTGATGGGGGGGGAGAGCCATTTCTGCCCCTTTGCTCCCCCCCCCAAAGTTTTCCATTTAAAAAGGCAGAGAAAAATCCAACAACCAGACCCCCAACAGTTTTGATTCCCTCCCCCCACTGGAAAATGTGGAATCTTTTCATGGAGTGGGGAGCGTCCTGATTTAAAAATCAGGAACCGTATGAAAATATTGGCCAGCCAGCTCCGTTAATGACTCATCATGAGCAAAATATTAGAGAGAGAAAAACTAACAATATTCGGTTATAACAAGGGGGGGGGGATTATTCACTCATTTGTCCCATCCAAGTAAATAATACTCTCAATTTAAGAGCCCTGCAGTAGCAGATGTGGCATAAGAGCTTGGTCTCTCATAGAGATCAGGTTAAGCCCTGAAGCTTTAGCTCCCAGGCTGTCTGGCTTGGCGGATAGAGCACTGGGATCCCGGACACCTGGGTCCTATTCCCAGCTCTGGCACTGGTCTGCTGGGCGACCTCGTCAGTTGCTTCGGGCCGGCTCCTCCAAGGGGTCGAGGTGCATAGTTCCCACTGGAGTTACCTTGGGGGAGCTGATCCCGTTCCATGGAAAAAAATGAGCTTTGCCCTTTACTTCAACGGGAACAGGAGCAGGCTCCGGGAGAGACA
Source organism: Mauremys mutica (assembly GCF_020497125.1). Taxonomy (NCBI): domain Eukaryota; kingdom Metazoa; phylum Chordata; order Testudines; family Geoemydidae; genus Mauremys; species Mauremys mutica. The sequence goes on along the minus strand of NC_059091.1, from coordinate 22,588,492 downwards.
GATGCCAGACGCTTGGAAGTCCCAGCTTAAAGCATCGTTATTATTGTGCTGGAATTGTGGTAGTGCTCAGAGATCGGGCCCTCACCCGAACGACAACCCTTGCCGTGAACAGCTGCCACGTTTATCTGGCTTGCTATATGGCCCCTATCACTGGGGCATCTAGGCACCACCTGGTCTTTACTGTATTTACCCTCCCCCTCGTCCCCCCCAGGGGGCACAGCCCTGTTATTATACCAGTTTTAGGGGTGGGGAAACTGAGGCACACAGCGGGTAAATGACTTATTGTGACGGTGCTGCCCGTGGGAGCCAGCTGAGGTCACTCAATTAGGGTGAACTGCAGACAAAACGGGGCAGGCAAACCCCAAACGCTGGTGGATATTTCAATGCTTAGTTTACCAAGCCAGCACAAAGCAGCTTCTGTAGCACCTCACTGGTTACTCAGAAGTCCAAACAACGCAGTTCCCTTAAAGTGCCCAGCCTCAGGCCTCCGTCCAGACACACCTGTCAAACAGATGATGATGATTCCTGAAAATCTTCTCCCATCATATAAAAGAAAAGGTTCTTCCAATCCCAAAGCATCAGCCACGTACCCAGGTTCAATTATAACTTAGATCTCACCCAAAATACACGCTATAGTCAATTCTTATTAACTAAGCTAAAATTTATTAAAAAAGAAAAGAGAGAGTTGGTTAAAAGATCAATCTACAGACAGACTTGAATTCAATTCTTGAGGTTCAGATACACAGCAGAAGTGAGCTTGTAGTTGCCAAAAGTCCATTTAGAAATAGTCCATAGGTTACAGTCCAATGTCCATATTCCGGGTGGCTCCAGTCAGTGACTGGGGATCTCAATCCTTGTGGCTTAAGGTTTCCCCCTCCTGAAACCCAAAGCAGATCTGAGATGAAGCAGGATCGTGTCCCAGGTTCTTACACGTTTCCAGCAGCCTTTCGGCCTGAGAAAACAATGGGCTTCACTCTCCTTCTCCCAAACATCCTGGCAATTAGCACAGGGTAATTTATCCATTAAACAGTTCAGATACAGGTTAGCACAACCTTCAGAGAGACACATAGACAATAACACTATTTCACTCAAGTAACATCATAAAAGTTAATACTCCTTTTTTGATCTTTGAATTAAAGCTCTAGCAATAGACAAGGCTTGTTTGCTGCTCTCCCAAGCCCTGAGCAAACACCTCCCCTTCTATCTCTAGCAATGCCGACTTGCATTTCAAAGCTCTGTTCATTCACAGATCTTCCTAACAAATCTCTAGAGTTAGGCCATGGCTCAGGTCAGTCTGTGAGTTGATTATCTCTTTCTGGCCCTGTCACCTTTCCGTGAGATATTATATCACACTTGCCCAAACTCAGGTGAGCAGTCTGTGTCGGAGCAGGGAACGGAACGCTGGGCTCTCTAGCGCTAGGCGAGCACCCTAACCACTGCGCTGTGCGATTGTCGAGATCGTTTGCTTGTTCGTTGATTCTGAGACCAGCCGAGACCAGCCCGTTCAGGGCGGGGCAACATTTTGCAACCAAAACTTTCTCTCTGTTAAAATTGAAATGTAATTTTTTTCCCCCCAATTTTTGGATTTTCCGAAAATGCTGAGAAATGTTGTGTCAGGTTCGGCCCCAAACCATTTTTTAAAACTAATTGTTCAGAATTGGCAATGAAGCGAAAAACCCATTTGCCCAGCTGGGTTTATCATCTATTCATTAGGCGCCTTATGGCCGCAGCTAGGAACCCGAGTCATGGACCGAGACCCTGTTGGGTGCGGCGCTGTGTGAACGTCTAGTCTGACAGGCCACTGGGCATCCCTGAAGTTATGGAGAGAAATGGCACCAATAGAGTGTAACCAGCATGCAGGGAAGGGGCAGCAGGGCCTGATCATGCCACCCCTGAAATCAGAGACCAACTTAAAGATCACGAGCTCGGCTTTAAAACAATCAGCACTTGGTTTTTTGGGTGTGGAGCCATTCAGAGGGATTGGGAAGGGGGCTCTCCTGCAGTCCCAGGGGCTGGAAACTGACTTTGAAAAACAACTGACGGCTGCAATCTCATGACTCCCGGAGCTGGGGCTTTAAGACAAATCAGCGTGGAGAGTGGGCACCACGGAGTACTTGGCTCCTTTAGCGTTTGATTGGTTGCCTGTGAACTTTCATTGGACCAGAATGAATTCTAATATGAATGTGAGTGAGGATGTACCTTGGATCAACCTGCCACCACCCCCAGGCTTCTGAAAACTTGACAGGCTTTTTGCCAGTTAGGCGGCATTTTCCATGTGCACATCACTCAGCCAAGGTGACAGTGTGGCTGTCTATATAACCCCATGCCCCCCTGTCCGTCTGTCTGTCCAAGTGCTTCGATAGCTCCTAGCACCATAGTACGTGAGGGTTGGCAAGCGGCAGAGAGCGCCAGCGGGGCTGTGTGTGATGGAATGGGAGTCGAGAGACCCCGGCTCCACCACGGACCTGCCTCAGGCAGGCCCCGGTGCCTCTCTGTGCCTCAGTTTCCCACCTATGACCTGGGGATAATGGACAATGCTCCTCACCTTCCTTTGTGAAGCACCTTGAGGCCTCTGGAAGGAGCCCTGCCCTAGAGGGTCTGTGTGGTGCCTGGGTCCGAGGGCTCCCATATGCAAGTAGAGCCACAGGCAAAGAATAGGAGCAGCCTGTGGCCGAGGGGATGAAGGGAGAAATACCCAGCTAATCCTGCAAGTGACCTGCCCCCCACGCTGCAGAGGGAGGTGCCCCCCCAAGGTCCCTGCCAATCTGACCTGGGGGGGAATTTCTCCCTTGCCCCATGTAGGGGGATCAGTTAGACCCTGAGCATGGGGGCAAGAACCAGCCAGCCAAGCCCCTGAGAGAGAGATTGCTCAGAGCCCTGGCCAGCCTGACGCTTTGGGGTAAGGAGATAACCCCTCCCCCCAGAATACATGGGGGGATCCCTTCCTGAGCCCTGCCCCCCATCCCAAGCACCCCCGCCATGTAACTGCCCTGCTGTCATAAATGGGATCAATAACTAATACGGAGTTAGCTGGGTCTTCTCTGCCGGTGCTGGGTGTTGGCTAATGTCAATTGCTGCTCCTTTCGGAGAGGCTCGCCTGGGTGTTTTCTGTTCAGCAAGGGCCCAGGGCTGGGCTAGTAGGGGGCTGCGGGTCGGGAGTGAGGGGCACTGGTGGAGCTGTGTGTATGGGGGAGCCCAGGGCTGGACTAGCAGGGGGAGAGATGCTGTGGGTCGGGATTAGGGGGCACCGGCTGAGCTCTGTTGGGGGGGAGGGGGGCTAGGGCTGGGATAGTGGGGGGGCTGGGGGGCTGGGGGTCGGGATTAGGGGGCACCGGCTGAGCTCTGTTGGGGGGGCGAGGGCTGGGGTAGTGGGGGGGCTGCGGGTCGGGATTAGGAGGCACCGGCTGAGCTCTGTTGGGGGGGGCTAGGGCTGGGATAGCGGGGGGGCTGGGGGGCTGCGGGTCGGGATTAGGGGGCACCGGCTGAGCTCTGTTGGGGGGGGCAAGGGCTGGGATAGCGGGGGGGCTGGGGGGCTGGGGGTCGGGATTAGGGGGCACCGGCTGAGCTCTGTTGGGGGGGGCTAGGGGGGGGATAGCGGGGGGCTGGGGGGCTGCGGGTCGGGATTAGGGGGCACCGGCTGAGCTCTGTTGGGGGGGGGCCGAGGGCTGGGGTAGTGGGGGGGCTGCGGGTCGGGATTAGGGGGCACCGGCTGAGCTCTGTTGGGGGGGGGGCTAGGGCTGGGATAGTGGGGGGGCTGGGGGGCTGGGGGTCAGGATTAGGGGGCACCGGCTGAGCTCTGTTGGGGGGGAGGGGGGCGAGGGCTGGGGTAGTGGGGGGGCTGGGGGGCTGCGGGTCGGGATTAGGGGGCACCGGCTGAGCTCTGTTGGGGGGGGCTAGGGCTGGGATAGTGGGGGGGCTGCGGGTCGGGATTAGGGGGCACCGGCTGAGCTCTGTTGGGGGGGGCTAGGGCTGGGGTAGTGGGGGGGGGGGGGGGTTGTGGGTCGGGATTAGGGGGCACCGGCTGAGCTCTGTTGGGGGGGGGCGAGGGCTGGGGTAGTGGGGGGGCTGGGGGGCTGTGGGTCGGTATTAGGGGGCACCGGCTGAGCTCTGTTGGGGGGGGCGAGGGCTGGGGTAGTGGGGGGGCTGGGGGGATGTGGGTCGGGATTAGGGGGCACAGGCTGAGCTCTGTTGGGGGGGGCTAGGGCTGGGATAGCGGGGGGCTGGGGGGCTGTGGGTCGGGATTAGGGGGCACCGGCTGAGCTCTGTTGGGGGGGGCTAGGGCTGGGGTAGTGGGGGGGCTGGGGGGCTGTGGGTCGGGATTAGGGGGCACCGGCTGAGCTCTGTTGGGGGGGGCGAGGGCTGGGGTAGTGGGGGGGCTGGGGGGCTGTGGGTCGGGATTAGGGGGCACCGGCTGAGCTCTGCGTGGGTGATTTGCTGCTTTATTGGGAATCTCCAATTCACCCCCCATATGACGAGCTTTCAAATAAAGAGCCGCTTCCCCCGCTGCACAAAGCGCTCGGGGGGGGGGGGAGATGGGAGGCGCCAGGAGCATGGCACAGAGCTGGCAGGTCCAGGCACAATGAGACAGACACTGGCATCAGAGGTTTGGCAGTGAAGAGGGATCGGGGGGAGGGGCACAGATGGTCTCTCTTTTACCCCAAAAGGTGAGGAGCTGGGCGGGAGAGGCCTGGGAATGGGGGTGCTCTAGGCAGGGGAGAGGGTTACCCAGTGACCTCCCTCTTTGGCAGTCGTGCCACTTGGGTTCTGGGGGTGGGCGGGAGAGACCCTGGCTCCTTCCTTGGCGTGTTGTAAAACCCGCTCCTTCCCGGGCCTCCAGCTGCCCCCCATCCCCCAGCCGCAGGCGGCTCCTGGCATGGCTGGGCATTCTTTGGGCATCGGCCCAGTTAGGAGGAGCTGGGCAGGGGCGCAGCTGTGAGAGCCGAGGACGCCCCCCCCCGCACACGGGGGGAGCAGAGGGAGCAGCCTGTGGAAAGTTGAAGCCGTTTTGAGTGTGTGTGGGGGGGGTGCATCCTCGGCTGAAACCAGACTCAGCGGGGGGGAGAGACGGGCTTGGCTAGTGTAGACGGGCATCAGGAAAGCTTTTACAATGGTCTGCTGGTGCCCCTCGATCCTGACCCGCAGCCCCACTGCTATCCGAGCCCTGAGCTCCTCGCTTCCCTGGGGCTAGAACACCTGGGACTCAGGACACCTGGGTTCTCTTCCTGGCTCTGCCACTGGCCTGCTGGGTGACCTTGGGCCAGTCGTTTCCCCTCTCTGTGCCTCAGTTTCCCTGTCTGTACACTGGGGATTATGCTCCTAACCTCCTTTGTAAGGTGCTTTGAGCTCGACTGGTGCAAAGGGATGATGATTACTCCCCAGCTCATTCCAGCCTCGGCGGTGGGGGAGGGAAGGGTTGTTCCTGGCCCCTTGGTTGGCAGTTGGGGGTGGGGACAGATGGTGGCAAGGGCTGGACTAGGACCTCATTCCCCTCCCAGAGCTGGGACCAGAACCTCTCACCCCTAGGCCCCACTCCCTTCCAAGGCCAGGAGTCCTGACTTGGGGCCGAGCCCCGGCCTGGAACCACTGTCACTTCGGGTTTGATTTATGCCCGGTGTTAATGCAGCGGCAGAGCTAAGCTACCAGCTTGGCATGGTGCGGGGCACCCACAGCCACTCCCCAGGGGTGCGGAGGGGTCACTGTCTAGGGTTCGTTCTTTCCTTGGCCTCTCCACCAGCGAGGGGGTGGGGCTTTGAGTGGTAAGTCTGAGACCCCTTGAACTCAGAGCACCAGCACTTGGGGTCTGCAGCCAGGTTGGTGGCTGAGTTGGGGCTGCGATGCATGAGGGGGGCTGCCGGGGAAGTGCACCCCCTGGAGCCTGCCCCAGAGGGGCTCTCATAAGCCCTGCACCCTGCTTTGCTCTACTGGTTGGGCTCCCTTGGGGCTTGGAGGTGCCGGGGGAGTTACCCCAAATTTTGGGGGCTGGGTGGTTGGCTAATTCCATGGCACTTTGCCTTAAGCATGAGATGAGCACCCCCTCCCTCCAGCAGGCTCAGGTCCACATGGGGTCTGGGTAGGGAGCAGCCCGGCAGCCCCCTGGGTGGGATTGGGATGGCCGGGGGTGTGGATCCCAGGATGGCTCTGGCTCAGGGCTCTTTCCATCGCTCACTATGCTGGAGGTACCTGGCACAGTGCCCCTCTCGTGGCGGGACGTGCCGGTAATCACAGGTTCCTCCCAACGGCTGGGTAATTGCAACTGAGTTGACTCAAGAGCCATTTGTGTCCCAGCAGCCACCTGGGGAAAGGGGCTGCTCTGGTATCGCATCAAGATTGGGGAAATTCCTGATTCCTTCCACTGTGTGGGACCTTCCGTGGCACCTTGTTCATCTCCCCCTGCTGCGTGAGTCCTTCCGTGGCACCTCATTCATCTCCCCCCATTGTGTGGAACCTTCCATGGCCCCTCATTCATCTCCCCCTGCTGCGCGAGTCCTTCCGTGGCACCTCATTCATCTCCTCCCACTGTGTGGAACCTTCCATGGCACCTCGTTCATCTCCCCCCATTGTGTGGAACCTTCCATGGCACCTCATTCATCTCCCTCTGCTTCATGGGACCTTCCATGGCACCTCATTCATCTCCTCCCACTGCGTGGAACTTTCCGTGGCACCTCATTCATCTCCCCCTGCTTCATGGGACCTTCCATGGCACCTCATTCATCTCCCCCAGCTGCGCGGGACCTTCCGTGGCACCTCATTCATCTCCCCCCACTGTGTGGAACCTTCCGTGGCACCTCATTCATCTCCCCCTGCTTCATGGGACCTTCCATGGCACCTCATTCATCTCCCCCGGCTGCACGGGACCTTCCGTGGCACCTCATTCATCTCCCCCCACTGTGTGGAACCTTCCGTGGCACCTCATTCATCTCCCCCTGCTTCATGGGACCTTCCATGGCACCTCATTCATCTCCCCCGGCTGCGCGGGACCTTCCGTGGCACCTCATTCATCTCCCCCTGCTGCGCGAGTCCTTCCGTGGCACCTCATTCATCTCCCCCTGCTGCGTGGGACCTTCCGTGGTACCTTGTTCATCTTCCCCTGCTGTGTGGGTCCTTCTATTGTACCTTATTGGCCTTCCCCCCCTCCCCGAACTGTACATGGGAGTTTCCTATTCCCTGGGCAGTGCTGCCTGGGAGCTCTGCGCCCCTACTGCCGCCACGTGGCACAGAGCCCTCTGTCTTTTAGGCAAGCATCGTGGCAGCACTGCCGAATGTGCCGAGCCTGGCCCCGCAGAGCGGGGGCACGGGGGCCCCAGTGAGGAAAGGCTTACCCGCTCCTGTTGGCTGGGCTGAGCCAGGACACTGCTGCCTTCGTGCGCCAGCCCCTGTATGGCGCGTCTCCTTCGGCACCGAGTGGCGACAGATGGCAGGGAAAGCGGCTCCCCCCACTCTGCCCTGGCTCACCGGGCCGGGTGCCTGCATTAAAGCTGAGCCCCACTCCCCGGCAGGCTTGGTGCCGCAGCAAGGAGCTAAATAAAACAAGGGAGGCGCGAAGAGCCGCGTCCCAGCCCCTCCCCAGAGGGGGCGCATTGCTTGGCACTGGCACTGCCTGGTGCTGTGGCAAACAGCTGGGCTCGCGGTTGGAAAATTGGGCCGCCGGGAGGTGGGGCAGCCTCAGTGCCTAGGCCTTGCAGCAGAGTTAATGGAGAGGGTGGTGCCTGGGTGCCAGGGGAAGGAGCTGGCTCAATGGGGGCTTGTATCTGAGTCCTCCCCTGCCTTAGCCCCCCATGTCAGCAGGGGGGCTGGTGGGCATGGGGAGCTCGGCTCAGCAATGGAGGCAGCATGATGCCGGCAAATTCCTCTCCTGGAGGATGCCAGACTGCCCGTTGGGTCACTGCTGGCCAGGCCAGATTGGAGCTGGTGCCACCTGGAGGGGAGAGCCCCCCCCCCAGTCCCTGGGGCCAGATTGGGGGCGGCGCCCCCTGGAGCGGAAAAGCCCCATGTGTAAGGTGACCACCTGTCCAGGATTTCCCAGGACTGTCCATCTTTGGACATAGCTGTCCTGGATGAAATGGGGTTTTTACCTCACAGGTGGCAGCCCTACCCATGTCCCGTTCCCCAGCCCTGCCATGGGGCCAGATTGGAGCCAGCGCCCCCGAGAGGGGAAAGGCCCCAGGTCTCGTTCCTTGCTTCCCAACCTGTCCCCCTAGACTCCAGCCCGATTGGCACGTTCCACTCTAAGGTGTGTCCCTCCCCACCGTAGCTCACTGACCGAGAGGCGGATGGGGAGGACACTGGCATTGACCCCTGTCCACTCCCGCCTTGGTCATGGAGCCAAGCAGCCCCTCAGGAACGACTCCCCGGGGAGATGGCACGGGAGCGGGGCACAACGGCATATGGGCTTCCTGCCTGGCACAGGAAGGGGAATCCAGGGCTGATCGTTAGCTGCGCAAAGGAGCAAGAAGTGGTTATGGCAAGGGGCAGGCAGGCAGGATGCCTGGGTTCTATTGCAAAGAGTAGGAAGGGGGGTGGTCTGAGCTGGGGGCTGGGAGTCAGGACTCCTGGGTTCTATCCTCAGCTCGGGGGCAGTGGAGGCTGGTGGGTTAGAGGTGGGGGAGGGGAGATGCTGACAGTCGAGGTTTTTTAGTTCTCTGCCCCGTAACTCACTGTGATCCCTTCATCGCTCTGTGCCTCAGTTTCTCCATCTGTAAAAGGAGACTGATTTTTCCCGACTCTGTGAGCGTGTGCGTGGGGGGTGGTGCTGCAGTGCTCAGGCCAGATGAATAGCCAGACAGTGGGCTGGGAATTGCCGTTTCTCTGTGCGCGGGCCCAGGCCTTTGACAGGACAGATTCCTCCCATGTGACACTGAGACCCAGGCTGGGAGTTGGGAGAGTGGCTAATGGACCCAGTTCCAAGCAGGTCCAGGCACTGTAGTGCCTTCAGCTCCAGCGCAGAACCCAGCCTGAAAGACCGAAAGGCCAAGCCAGGTCTGGGTGGACATTTCCCAATACATGGAGGCAGCAGCACTCAGGTCCTTGGTCTTGTGCCAAATGAAAGGCACCTCCTGTGGCCTCTCTGGGTGTGTCTACACTGGAGCTGTCAGCGAGCCTCCCAGCCGGGGTAGCTGCCTGGAGGTCAGGTGGGCCCAAGCTGCCGCCCGAACCGCAACATCCACAGCGCTGTTTGTCGCACGCCAGCTGGCCCCTCGCTCGTGCGCGTCTGTCTCCCCGGGCTCACTCCCAGCTGCAGTGTAGACGCACCCTGGGGGGCTGGGAGGGTGATGGGCTCACTCATAAGGTAGGAGTTGGCCAGATTTCGGGAGGTGTTCCCATCACAAAGAGTCAAAATTGCAAATTTCCGTGAACCGAAAATCTGAAAAAAATCACGGCGATTGGGCCAAGTGAAAGGAGTTCTTTGGGTAGAAGCTCAAACCGTTTCCTTCCCACGTCGGCCTTTTTTAAAAAACAGCTTTACATTGTTTGAACAGTGACTAACTCCCATTTCGAAATGCAAAATGGTTTTTGAACTTAAAACTGGACCGTTGCATTTTGACAATGTCATGCCTTTAACCCCTCCAAAAACCAGAATGGGGAATTTGTCCCGAGCAACCTGTTCCTGGGAAATGTTTCGCTATTGACAAATCAACTTTTTCCAACAAAAAATAAATGTATTGGAAAATTCCTAACCTGTTCTACAGCTGTGTGTGTCTCTAGGACACCTCCTGTGCATGTGTGTGTTGTGTATTGTGGGTATATCTTCTGTGTGTACTCTGCATGTGTTGTGTGGATGTGTATCTAGTGTGTATCCTGTTTGTGATTGTGTGTGTGTATCTTGTGTGTATCCCGCCTTTGGGTGTATACTCTGTGTGTGTGGTGTCATCTGTGTCTGTGTGTGTTTGTGTGTGCCTGCACAGCTAGAGTGTGTCCTGTCTGTGTGTGAATCCCCTCTGTTTATCTTGTGTGTGTATATACACCATTTTCAAGAGAGTAAAAGTGAGGATTTTACATACAGAGAAACATACACCCCCCTCAACACCCCCCCCCACCTGTCCGCTCCCCCGGCACTCACACCCAACCTGCTGAGTGGGGCAGCCTTTTCCCCTTTCTCCCTTCCTATCCCTCCCCCACCCTCTCACCTTGGCAGCTCTTGGATCCATGCTTGAAACCCTCTCTCCACATCAGAGCCCCCCCCTCCAGTTTCTGCCCCAGCAACTCAGAAACAAAGCAGGGCTTTCAATGGGGGATATTAAGATGAAACTTTAGCCCTCTTGCCTCCTGGTAATTCTAAACTCCCTGCTTTGAGTTGCAAGCACACTGTTGTCTCCTGGAGCAAACGGGGTGGGGTGGGGGTGGGGGTTAGCCAGTGTCTCAGCAGTGGGGCACTGTTGGAAAGAGAGGGCACAAGCATGATGCCAGGAGATGCCACTCTGGGAGGGGATGGGCATGAAGGGGGCTGATGCCTCACAAGTCCGCTGACCCCCCTGAGCCCCAAGCCGGCCTTCCAGGCTAATCCCTGAGAGCAGCCAGGTGCCCCTTGCAGAAGACACCTGGTTCAGCCTAGGGTGAAATTAACAAACTTGCCTTCAGCCCTGCCCCTGACTGCGCTTTGCCCCACACTCCCGCTGAGGGGAACGGGGTCTCCCGGCTTCCTGCACTGGATTCCCATGGGGCTCGCCAGCGGGGCACCCAGTGCGACCAGGGGCTGGGCAAGGGGCTGCGCAGCAGCAGGTGCAGAAGGGCAGGAAAGACCCCCCTCCCCGGGCTGGTAAAACAGTATCATAGGGAAATCCAGCAAGAGGGGAAGGCAGGGCCGGCTGGGCAATCCCTGGGACCCCACTGGGGATCCGGGGGCTAGAGTGGGAAACTGTCCCTCTGCCTGCTATGTACTCGTCACCTGCCTGCCTTTATCCAGATACCTAATTTCCATCCCCATCTATCCGTCTCCATACCCAACCATCCGTCACCATCCCCATCCATCCATCTCCATCTCCATCCATCCAATCTCCATACCCAACCATCCGTCCCCATCCCCATCCATCCATCTCCATCTCCATCTCCATCCATCCAATCTCCATACACACCCATCCGTCTCCAGACCCATCCATCCGTCTCCATACCCATCTCCATCCCATCTATCTCCATACACACCCATCCGTCTCCATACCCATCTCCATCCGTCCATCTCAATCCCCATCTCCATCTCCATCCCCATCTATCTCCATACACACCCATCCGTCTCCAGACCCATCCATCCATCTCCATACCCATACCCATCCGTCCGTCTCCATCCCCATCTATCTCCATACACACTCATCCGTCTCCATACCCAGCCATCCATCTCCATCCCCATCTATCTCCATGCCCATCTCCATCCCCATCTATCTCCATACACACCCATCCATCTCCATCCCCATCCATCTATCTCCATCCCCATCCGTCCGTCTCCATCCCCATCTTCATCCCCATCTATCTCCATACATACCCATCCGTCTCCATACCCAGCCATCCATCTCCATCCCCATCTATCTCCATCCCCATCTCCATCCCCACCCATCCATCTCCATCCCCACCCATCCGTCTCCATACCCATCCGTCCGTCTCCATCCCCATCTCCATCCCCATCTATCTCCATACATACCCATCCGTCTCCATACCCATCCGTCCGTCTCCATCCCCATCTCCATCTATCTCCATACATACCCATCCGTCTCCATACCCATCTATCTCCATCCCCATCTCCATCCCCACCCATCCATCTCCATCCCCATCCATCTCCATACCCATCTGTCCATCTCCATCCCCATCTATCTCCATACACACCCATCCGTCTCCATACCCATCCGTCCGTCTCCATCCCCATCTCCATCCCCATCTATCTCCATACATACCCATCCGTCTCCATACCCATCCATCTCTCTCCATGCCCATCTATCTATCTCCATACACACTCATCCATCTCCATCCCCATCTATCTCCATCCCCATCCCCATCTATCTCCATACACACCCATCCGTCTCCATACCCAACCATCCGTCACCATCCCCATCCATCCATCTCCATATCCATCCATCCAATCTCCATACACACCCATCCGTCTCCATACCCATCCATCCATCTCCATACCCACACCCATCCGTCCGTCTCCATACCCATCTCCATCCCCATCTATCTCCATACATACCCATCCATCTCCATACCCATCCATCCATCTCCATCCCCATCTATCTCCATACACACCCATTTCCATACCCATCTCCATACCCATCTGTCCATCCAATCTCCATACACACCCATCCATCTCCATACCCATACATCTAATTGCCATATACACCCATCCGTCTTCATACCCATCTATCCCCATCCACCCCATCTATCTAATCTATCGATCTATCTATCCCCATCCACCCCATCTATCTATCTATCTATCTATCTATCTATCTATCTATCTATCTATCTATCTATCTATCTATCTATCTATCTATCTATCTATCCCCATCCACCCCCTCTATCTATCTATCTATCTATCTATCTATCTATCTATCTATCTATCTACACAACCTGTCTGTCAGTCTACCTAGTTCCATAGCCCCCCGTCTATCTATGTGTCTATCTGATCTCCAGAGCCACTCGTCTATCACATGCTGGAGCACACTTTCCCCTTTGCACCACACTAGGGCGGATTGTTAAAACAAAGCCAACCTCTTTAGCAATAAAATAAATTAACTCAAGGACATTTTAAAAACGAGTTTATGAGGAACAGGATTGAGTCCAAGGGAAAAACCTTAACCCCCGCTCTGCCAGCGTGTACATTTTCTCCAGGTCAGTTGCTCCAAAGACCCCCCCCCCGGTTTCCCTTGTGTCCCATGACAGACAGAGTGCCGCCCCCGCCCCTGGTCAGTGTTCTCAGGCTGGGCTCCAGCCGAGCTCTGGTTTGCCAGGGGCAAAGATCTGTACAGCGCTGTGCACATCCCATTGCGGGGGGCATAACCCCAACACCCCCCCCAGACCCTGGCTAGGAGCCTCGCACTGCCGGGCCAAAGCAGGGTCCAGGGGGTCGCCTCTGCTTCTGGGGGGTGGGGTGGGGAGCCCCAGAGCATGTGTGAGATGCTGGCAGAGCAGGACAAGCAGCGATTTTAACCCCTCTCCGGCTCCAAATCAAACCGCGCTGGTCCCCACTGAAGCGAGCTGCGCTGCCTATGGGACGCCTCTGGAATTCGGATTTGCTTCCTTACGGTGCCCGGGCCTGGCTCAGCAGCGGGGGGTTGCAATGGAAACACGCCTCAAATTTCTGGGGGGCTAGAGCCTTCCAAGGCTGACCAGCCCCAGCTCCCGGGCGAGGCTGCTCCCAGCCCAGCCCAGCCCAGCCCGTGCACACACGCCGCAAACCCGAATCGCTCCCCCGACGGGCTGCAGTGCGAAGGGGAGGGAAGGGCTCCGAATACAAAGTGTGTATGGCGGGGGGGAGGGAGCGGAGCGGAGCGGAGCGGGGCGGGGGGAGAGGGGGAGGGAGCTGAGAGCTTTCTCAAGGCAAAAGTGTTCTCGGTTCCAAACTTTGTCTAAACTTTCACTTTCAGAGCTCCAAGGCGGGGTTACCACTCGGCAGCATGGACTAGAGCGGGAGCTGCCGCAGCATTAGCCATGCAGCCACCTAGCCAGCTGTTCTCCATATGAAAAACAGTCCTGCACCCGTGTTTTTCCAAAACTAACCATGTATTCCCCATACTGCCTGACCCAGGTAACAAACCAACCAACCAACCAACAACCAAACCAAACAAAGAGAGAGAGAGAGAAGCAAGTTCTGTTTGTTTCTGTCATTGCTTTTATTTATTTATTTATTTATTTTAATGTTATGAAACTTTGCTGTTGGGTTTGCTCCTGATTTCATGTGGGTGCGGGCCGCGCACCAGGCTGTGGCGGTGCGGCTGGGGGGAGGATTATTGCTGTCTGTCTGGGCTGTGTTTTTGTTTGAAACAAAAATTCTTCCTGTCTCTCTCTCTCTCTCTCTTTCTGCAGAGAAAGAGGGTTTGATGGCATGTTTCCAAGTTCTTTGTTATATTCACTGCACATGGGTTTAGTTCAGAAAATGGCGCTTCTCCCAAATTTATTTCAAGAATTAAAAACCAGAGAGAGAGAGAAAGGGAGGAGGGAGGGAGGGGGAAAGGGGCAGGGGGTTTGCTGGATTAATGCATGCAGCTATGCTGGGGGGGGGGGCTGGAGAGGGAGCGGGGGGGGGGCTGTACAAATGTAGACGTGATTTTAATATTTGTCTTTTCTGTTATGATCTGCACCGCGCGGGGGTTATTGCAGAGGGTCGGTTGCTAATGCTAGAAGTTGCTCGCGCTTGCAGTGGATTTTGCCTTTCTGTGTTTGGGGCGGGGGGGGGGGGGGAGCTGAGATCTTCGCTTGTTAAAGAAACCCGGCCACCCCAAAGCCCAGTTTGTCTTTTTGGTTTGAAGTAACCCCCCCCCCCCGCCCCATTCCGAGCGGGAGCGAAATCCAGGCAGTTCCTAAATGCCCGGGGAAGAATTGCTCCTGGATTGTCTGTTTTCCTCTCCTGTTGCGTTTGCATCGCGCTCCCTGCTCGGGGTCAGGTAGGGGAGTTTCCCCTTTCTCCCCTTGCTGGAAAAGTTCGGCCCAAAGCCGGGCTCTATTTCTCGGGGGAGAAGCGGCGAACCTGGGGCGCGGGCGGTGGCAGTTTCTCGAGGGAGCAGGGAAGCGAGCGTGTGGACGGTGCAAAGGGGGCGGCGGAGAAGGGGCGTTTGGAGCAGAGGAAGTTTGCAGAAGCGGAGAGTTGGGAGCTTTTTCCATGGTCGCTGAGCGGGGGGGGAGGCGTTGAAATTTACAAGCTGCAAGGGGGGGGGGCGTTAATCAATGCAACATTTCTAACCATGCAAAAAAAATAAATAAAATAAGGGGCTGCACCGTTTGCATTAGATCTCTGTCTGTTTCGGATGTGTTGGATTTATGGTCTTCTGGGGGTGGATTTGACCCCCCCCGTGTATAATCTATGGGGCAAAGAAATGTTGGGTTTTGCTGTTAATGAAAACGGTGGATTTTTTTTGGCGGGGGGATTATTTTAACCCTTCCGCTCAGAGCTCCCTGAAAAGGCACGTTACAGCGTTAGCTTTGCGGGATGAGCTGAAGCTATGGTGACATTTCTGAGTTTGGAGGGGGGGACACTGGCTTGAAATGCAGCTAAGAATTGATTTTGTAACCGTCCAAAAGCTTTTGAATTTTTCCACTCAAATAATTAAAAAAAAACAACACAAAAAACAACCCCCCAACCCCAACACTTGGCAATTGAGTGATGGAGAAATTCAGCTGCTGCTGGGAAGGGGGGTGAAGCCGATTTAAAACAGGGCTTTGGCGCTGATCACGTAACTTCTTTGGCGGGCGGGGGGGTCAGATCCACGAAGAGGGAACGCGGGAACGAGGTCTATTTTTAATGCCACCAGAAGGAAGTTTCACGTAGCGAAGATACTTTGGCTTTTGTCTGTTTCAACTTTCCAGTTCCCCCAGCCTGTCCCATAGCTGCGAGGCGGTTTCCCAGGCAGCCTGTGGAGCCGACTCAGGTGGGGGAAAGTAGCGGCTCGGGGCCAGCTCCCAGCCCGTCCCCAGCTAGTCTCCAGCCCCCCTGGGCCGGCGGTCCCCAGGCAGGTCCGGGAACTGCTGCACAGACCTGCCGCAGGTTGGCTTTGA
Organism: Mauremys mutica; assembly: GCF_020497125.1. Lineage (NCBI taxonomy): Eukaryota > Metazoa > Chordata > Testudines > Geoemydidae > Mauremys > Mauremys mutica. The sequence continues at coordinate 22,572,805 of NC_059091.1, read as the reverse complement.
AGAGTGGGGTGGGAAGCGGAGCTCTGAACTAGCGGCCCCTGCATTCATGCCTCAGTCTGAAGCGTATTTTGCCATTAGTTGATGCTCTTTTACAAATCATCTTACCTTGAAATATTTTACAGTTTGTTATAAGAAGGGTATAATTGATGCCCTTCAATAGCTGACTTTTTTTTAAAGATCAGTTTGTATAGTTTAGTGTCCTTAAAGATTTAAAAATCCTTGTCAATTACACATTGGAATGTTTGTGTTTTTTTACATAAAGCAACTCAGCCCTAAGGAAATCCAGGGCTTTATTTAAAAAAAAATCCCAAAAATGACATTGCACTTTTATTGTTTTAAATGACTTTTGCTTAAGCAGGGAGCCAAGTAAATAGGTGGGCTTGTGAGCAGCACCGATCCACAGAAATGGGAGTCGCTTCTTCGCAAGGCGTTTTTGTCTGTTCTGTTTTCTTCCTTTCCTTTTTGCCATGCTGGCTGCAAATCATGTGAATCACATCTTTGAGGTTTGCCATGGATGGATCTTTCTAATTGGCTGTAATTTCTGTGGTTTGGGGCACTTTTGGAGAGCACAGTGTAGAAACTTTGCAGATCTGTTTGCTCATTTGGTGGGAACAATGGTTTGGGGGGCGGTGTATAGTTTTTTCAGTGGCTGGGAATATCTGTTCCTTTCCTTAATCAACAGTAAGTAATAAATAGAGCAAACCATTATTATTATTATTGGTTATGGAAGAATATCATGAATTCACTTCAGTTCTGCCTTCTTTCATTTTGGATTTGATAAGAGATCAGGAGAATTATTACAATGACAATGAGCATTTTACTCTGAAAGAGCAGCTGGAATTAGAGGAGGGTGTTTTTTAACTCACGCAAGTTACTCTGGAGAGTTCCTGGCTGAACAATGTGGTCCCAGGATTTTTTTTTTTTTTTTTTGTTAAAAAGAGGTGGTGGCTGTGGATGGGCTCCATTAGGTCCTTTACACTTCAGTAGCAATTACTATCAGTACCTAATCAATGACTGGCAGTTTTAGGTATGGAAATAAGCAACTAGCGCCCAATGTTTATGGATGAAAACTTCTCTATAAATATAAGGTATCTGGCATAGTACGTACATCTCTATCATGATATATGCACACATGTACGTCTGTGTGTGATAGAGCTACGAGTGTGCGATAGAGCTAGAAATATATTTTTCTTAGGTATCGTGTGTGTGTGTAGTACAAATACATACATAGATACTGAACCTAATATTTTATTTAGTAATATTTATATAATATACTGTGTGTGTGAACACACGGATACTGTACTCAAAGTAACTTATATTTAAGAATTTATATAATATGATATAAATTGTGTATACACACACACTGTACCTAAAATACCCTATATTTAGTGATTTACAGATATTAAATATAAAATATAACTACTGTACTGTACCTAAGATACAACGTGTATGGGTATATATGTGTGTGTGTATATTGTATATACACGCAGTCATTTCTGTGATACCAGCCTAGTACCTGGCAATATGTGTCCATGTAATATATAGGTGATACATATGAATTGGTGTGTAGGTGAATCGTGCGCGTCTGTGTATAATACATGCAATACATAAAATATCATACATGTCTGTCGGTGGCATGCATATTTTTGCAACATAATGATATATTGCATTACATACTGTAACTAGTAGTGGATATCTTATAGTACATGGTATGTGTAGAGAGAAATGTATTTTGCACAAACAGCATTGTTGATAATGATGATTTTATTTATCAAGGCATCTTTCTTCTCACTCCGCCACTCCCCACGATGCTCTGGGGTGCCATGTGAACAATTAAAAGACAGTTGTTACCAATAAAACAATAATTACAACATCATTCCATGGATTAAAACCTAAAAAAAACCAACCCGTAACAAAAAAAAAAAAATCAAAGCAAAGAGGCTTTAAAAATCCAAAGCCAAACTAAGTGGGGTCACTTAATAAAAAAAAAAAAAAAGTGAAGAGACAACAGCCAACTTCGTTATCATTTCACGATGTTTCGTTAGTTGGGCAGGAATCCATTTTCGGGGGTAAGGTGGGAGAGTAAAGATGTAATGTTGCGTCATAATTCCTCCCCCATCCTCCAGGCCAAAACGTGCATTTTTTGTAATGTCACAGGCTTGGAAAGAATATTTTTAGCATTAGTCCTGTATTTTATATACATATATATGCGTGTGTCTGGGCCTATTTTTCTGTATAATTATCTAGCATTAGAGCCTATATTTTTAATGGCTATATAGCCACATCACATTTGGTCCTGTCTTTCTACATACGTAACATTACAAACTTGGTTCGATATTTTAGCATTAGGTCCATATCTATCTAGCAGTGGAGCCTATAATTATTAATACTTATATGTATCTTAATAGCTAGAGAAACAGCATGAGAATCTCTCTGTCTCTCTGTCCCCTCCACAGTATCTGTCTGTATTTTTTACAAACTTTTCTAGCCAGGCCTGCCATTTCTGGGATAAGTTTTGGAATATTTTTGGAGGGTTATTTTCTTGCATCTGTTTGTTTTTTAGTTCCTCTCTGTTCACCCCGTCCTTGGGACCCTGCCAGCGTGGAGAGGCCAGTTTCGTTTCTGCCTCAGGGAGGGAAAACCCAGCTTTCTTTTTCGGAGTCACCCCTTGTTTGTGCCCAGTGAATTAAATCCAGCCTGGCAGATTCCCCGCTGCCCTTCTGCCTCTGCCTGGCTTACTTCTGAACTGATTTCCCTGGTTTCAGTTCCTGGAGCAGAGTAGTTTTTTCCCCTCTCCCTTTCCTGTTATTAGCGATCGAAAATCACCCCCTGTCCCAGTTCAACTAGTACTGCCCCTCCCGCTCCCTTTCCTAGAAAAGAGTCTCAAATATTGGACCTGCGAGCCTTGCTGAGGAGAAGTTCTGAACTAGGTTATTGTTGTAGGGCCCAATCCTGGGCACTCCCATATCGGCCTCTGGAACTGGATTTCCCGATCTGAGCACTTGGCAAGCCTGAGCCTGCTGTCCCGATCAATAGAGGGCTGGATCCTCTATTGGTGTAAATTGTTGCATGATAATAGCTTATGCCAATGGTGAATCTGGCCCCAAAAGCTTGGTCTCCCTCTGCCTGCGATGGAAACAGTCCGGGGCCCTGAGTTTGAAATAATGTGCTAGAAGTGGGGAAGTTCGGGCCTGGCTGAAGTTGGTGGGAGAGACTTGAGAGGGGCAGAATCCACGGAAGAGCTTTTCAGGAGGGGCGCAGGGTTATCATGGTGGAGGCGAAAAAATTATCAAACTACCTTCCGTGTCGCTTGTCTTTGGTGCCACTTGCTTTTTAAGTGGCATCTGCTCTGTAAGTGTTTGTTTTATTGTTGGATGAAGGAGAACTCTCGTCTGCTTACTACCTCTGTTGTATTAACAGTTCTGCAGTTCACCTGGCCCAATTCCATCACTCCCGAGCGTTCGTATTCTTTTCTTTTCTTTTTTTTTTTTGCTAACAACCAGCTCTGGGTTTTATTTTTTGCAAAAAAATGTTCCCCCCGATCCCCACGACGTTGCACATATAAAATAAAATACACGTCTGCTAGCTAAGAGGAGTTGGAGGAGCATGTTTGAAATATGGAGAAAGAAGACCAAGAAAGAAAGCCAAGGTGTTGATTTTTTTGCTTTTTAAGCCAACACTATTTTCGTGGGGACTTTCAAGTCATTGCAAAAATTATTTTTTTTTTTTTTACTATTTGCAATTCTGATAATTGATTTAAATCAGGCAGGTTATTTGTATTTAATTTTGGCCTTTACGTGCTGATATGCACTCTTGTGTGTGTTTGATATAAGGGATGTGTGTATTATATATAAGTGGGTATGCATGTTTTTATATAATAATAATTAATAATACTTAATTTTTATATAGGGCTTATCATCAGTAGGTCTCAAAGCACTTTTTATAGACACATACACACACACATATACATATATATGTGTATTATATAGATCGCTTTTTATATATCTATATCACATGTATGTATTATATATATATCACAGACTTCTTAAATTTGATTTGGAATGTGTAATCAATATTGTTTTTTGTATGTGGTTAGTGTGTGTATATGTTATATGCTGTGTCTGTAATGTACAAATATATTCCGTATACATCCATGCACACCTATATATTATATAGAAGTAGGTTTACCAGATAGCAACTGTGAAAAAATGGGACGGGGGTGGGGGGTAATAGGCGTCTATATAAGAAAAAGTCCCGACTGTCCCTTTCAAAACGGGACATCTGGTCACCCTATATAGAACCATCTATTAAATATTCGTGTGTACGCTGTAGACATTGTGGATAATATGTGGCCCTGTATGTAGTACGTATAGTGCGTTTATAGCATATAATCACATATACATCCTAACCACGTATACAGTAGAACCTCCGAATTATGAACCCCAGAGTTATGAACTGACCAGTTAACCACACACCATATTTGGAGACCAAAAAAAAAAAAAAAAAGGCAAATGCAGGACATATGGTGTTAAATGTAAACTACTGAAAAAAAAAAGGAAAGTTTAATAAAAAAGATTTGACAAGGTGAGGAAACTGTTTCTGTGATTGTTTCATTTCAGTAATCACAGAAGTTTAAAGCTGTATTAAGTCAACGTTCAGCTGTAAATTTTTGAAAGAACAGCCCTGAAGTTTGTTCAGTTACAGACATTTCTGAGTTATTCCCAAGGTGTTCGTAACTCTGAGGTTCTACTGTATACTATGGATTTGCGTATAATAATTCATATGCAATATACATATTTTATGTGATATATGCAGTGTGTATATAATATCACATGTACACAGTTTACACTTTATATATATAGTGCATGTATATCACAAATATATACATGCCATACACATATATAATACCATATATCGTATGTGTATTATATATAGACCCACTATTCATCTATATATAATATAGATTTGTAGATTGTGTGTATGGTGTGTGTGTGTGTTTATATATATGTAAAAGTTGAATATACACACTATACTCATTCTGTATAACACACACACAGATTACACATACATCATAATGTGTGTACATATGTATACGTCATACATAGAAACATCAGCTGATATTTGTAAAAGTGACCAGTGATCTGAGGCATTTCACACTTTCAAATCAGGCCCTGTGTGGAGCCTTGTGTTGGACACCTGAAATCACTCCAATTTAGGCCTGCGGTGTGCAGCCCCACACCCCTGTAGCTGTGCCTCCAGATATGTTATAAGTTCTCTATCCGTGTGTAGCTATTATACTAATATATCCAGTCACACACACACACAAACAACCTACTGTGTGAAATGAATCTAGTATCTGGGTAAGTGTCTAATTTGTGTGCATATATAACATAGCCTAGATATACGTGTAATCCATTAAAGCAATTATTAGTTACACATTCCAAATCCAATTTCCTTAATAAGTCTGCATTCTTCTCACCCCCCTTTCAAATGCATTTTGAACCCTCTGTTTGCTAATGTTGGGAATGAAGGGTGGATTTTTCTACTGGCGTGACTTGGTGGCCTTCTAATAAAGGGGACAGAGTTTGGGCCTTTCTGACCCACCTAAAATTGACAGGCAAATTTTTCACTGACCAGAGAGTTGGACAGTCGGGGTGGTTAGCTGGGCTATCAGTCCCTATTCCTCCATCTGGGGGTATTTTGAAAGATATTTGCACACACATGTAGCTGTGCAGATGGAAAATCCAGCTCGCTCGCTCCTTATCTTGGCCTGCTTTGGAGGAGCCTCCCGAACGCAAATCCTTGCTCACCTTTTCCTTGCTCGGTTTTCCTTGACTACTCCCCAGGTTGGTTCTGTAAATCCTCACTACTGGATGCAGTCGTTTGTTGACCTGACTGGTGTTACCGCTAGAGCACAGGCAGCGTTGGGCCTTATTTATTTAGAAAATCATAGAAAGCTGTGGCCTGCTTTCGGGTAGGGGGTAATCCGACCAACCAACCAAACCGACTAACAAAAACCCTACAGGTCGTTTGAAAGCAGCCCCATCCAATCCGCTATTGTTAGACATTTTGCTCCACGGGTTTGACTCTTCCCTCCCGATCTTCAGAGCAGAATTTGTTACACAAGGAGCTTTTGGGGGGGAAAGGGAGTTCAAGATGATAACTTATTTCAGTCGGTTCGGGCTCTAGCGGAAAGCCATGGGAGTTTTGCCAGTGGTCTTTTCTTTTAAAAAAAAAGGGATTGGAAAGATTGCAGCAAAGAGTGGGTTTTTCAGACTTTGGGAAAAGAGTCTGAGTGTTGAGGAAGTTAAGGTACTTGCAAGGGAAATGAAGGCATAAAAATATTATATAACCACACACACAAAGACTGAAACAATGAGCTGAACAGGGAGAGTGAAATTAGCGAAGCCTATAAATAAACATTTATGCAGTGTTGAGACAGTATTCAGGTGAGTTTACAAACAATTCATTAAGATATTTATATACTTTCACAGTTTGGGGCTATCAATAGAAACTTAATTACAAACTGTAAACAACTTTCCATTCTCATTGGAATGACAATCCCTGGCTTTCGAAATGGGCAGTTTCTCGGTTTTCTTACTGAGCAAAAAAAAAAAAAATTTACAGTAAAAAATGGAAAACCTAAAGTTCAGTTTGACTGTTTTTTCTTTTCTTTTGCTGATTTTTTTTAAGTGGAATCTTTCCTCGGAAAGTCTTTTTGTTTGTTTGTTTGTTTGTTAATTTTTATATTTTAATGTGCTCTGGGCACTGGGATATAGTTGTTTTTAATTTTGGAGGCAAATTTACTCTCCACATTTTGTTTTTTAAGGAGTAATGGTCTATAAAATGAGAACTTAGCCAGCCAGTGCAGATGTAATTTTTTGGGTGCCTCTATAAATTACAGATGTCTACATATCTGTGTATTATTACTACTCTGTGCATTTTTCATAGACAAAACGGCAAGGCATGAATATCTGCACTACAAACACACACTCACTCTCAAGAACACAATATATATTTATATATGATCTCTATATACTGTAGATCCATAGCTGTCAATTGAGCTGTATCCCCTTTATAGCAGCTGAGGATCTGACCCTGTAAGTTTATACGATCTAAAAATGCCAAACAGGAATCGGTGGTGAAAGTACCGTTTTTAGGACGATGGGTACGCTTGGATCATTGACTCGCATGAGTTTTGTCCGACTGCCGAATCCAGGAACTTTTGTGAAATGCAAAGGACGGCTTTATCGCAGCATTATGGACGAGGATTTTAAACACGGCTGCTGGCCAAATTTTGCAGCCTTAACTTAGGAACATCACTTACTGAGCTCAAGGAGAGTTTGCTTGGCTCAGAATTAAACCCAGATATTTATAGTATGTTGAGGTGTGGGGCTGTGCACAAGCAGCACAAAAATTGTATTTTAGCCTGGATTTCTGATTGTCATTTTTAGATTAGATAAGCATATAGCGTGTCTTCATGTGTGTGCACAAACACACACACTCAGCAACACTTTTATACAAAGGAAAAGACCAGTAAATACACACAAAGAAACGTTTTTCTGTGTTTTATTGCCCTAGAAATGCACAATATCTATAGCTGCTTTTTGTGTGTATTTTTACATACATGTATGTAGTGTCTGTAATATGTAGCTATAGATATAAATATGCACAGATACATCATATGCGTCCATCTGCATGTGTGCATGGCGTATAAGTGTGTAAATACATATTTACAGGGAAGTGCTTTCAACTTTCATTCTAGCCTTGCCTTCCACAGATGCTGCAGCACACTGGGTGTGCTCAGGTATAGATTTACAAACAAAGTGTGATGACTGTTTAGTGTTCCACTCCATGGGTATTAATCTGTATAGAGAACGTGTGTGTGTGTGTGTTTGTGCATCTGTGTGTAATCTATACACTGAAACCTTGTTTATTTGAGCTTTGATTCTCCAAATAACTCCTTTATCCAGAATGAGGTCATGTTCCCCCGTGTATGCTAACAGCGTCAGAAAGTCCCCAGCTTATCCAAGCCTCTGCTTATCCAAATTAAATTCCCGGCCCCTTGTGTGGTTCGGGGAACCGAGGTCTCACCATGGCATGATGTGTGTCCATAGGCTGATCGCTCGGTTGGCTTGTCTTCATTTAGGATTTCTGGATTTCAGGCTGCTCCGTTGGCCTTTTCCTTCCCAAACTGTGTTTCCAAATCTCGGAGCAGAGCGAGATCCCCCATGAAACAAAGATTAGCGGAGCCTGGGGCTGGCATCTCAGCTGGTGTCTGTCGTCGGTAGAGCAAGACCGATTGACCCCAGCTGAGGATCCAGCCCCAGATTCAACATGTCTCTGCCTTTACTCTCTTCCCTCTGCTTTGAGAGAGGCATTTGCCAAGTGAAAACATTCCCAGTATGGGGGGGGGGGGAGTTGCTGTTTACTCTGTTGCTTTCATGTGTACGCATTCAGGATGAGTCTATGAACACGGTGTAAAGGTATAAAGCAGCCCTTGTACGATTTCCCCCACTTTGGAGTAGCAAAATGGACTGGAAGTCCTTAATTACTCTTTAGGTTGCTTTTATTGTTGTCCATTATTAACTCCTTTCCTGAAACTGACACCGGGAGCCCTTTTTTCCATCTGAGCTGACAAATCTGCCCCTCTCCTTTCTTCCTCCACAAGTGAGCTCACTTGGACTTGATTTCTATAACAAACTCTCAAACTTTCCTTGCTGCCTTGGACAGAGACCGAGCTGGGAATAGCTTTCCCCCGCTCCCTCCTAGGCCTCTGGTCCCATGTCCCCACCAAAATATGGACCGCTCTCTGGTTCTTCACCAGCCTCAGTTCAATGGAAGCGGGGCATTCATTGCGAAATTGAAAGAATCCATCCAAATAAGGGAAGGTGTGAAAGAGAAATGATTTAGCTATTTTGGGGCCTGTTTGTGTGTCTATCTGGGATCAGAAGCTTTTTTGGTTTAAATATCACTTATTTATGTATTTTGATTCTTTTTACTTTGGACGCTTTTGTTTTGTTGAGTTTTTAAAGCAAATTAAATTATTGAAAAGGCCTGGAATTGTAAAGGGGATAGAAAAAAGAGACTGGGGGGAGGGGTGCGGTGGGGGGAATGGGAATCTGAATAATTGATGGGAAGCAAAAAGCTTTCTTGGAAAAGCTGGATGCCAACTCAATCCCTTCTGGAAAAGAGGGGGATTTTGTCTGGCTTTTAACAGAGCCCCCCCCCACACCCCCAGTTTTGCGGGTGGTTTCCCTGCGCGGTGCATGAAACGGAAGAAGTGCTGCCAGAGTGAAGCAGCGAATGAATATAAATTTATAATCTGCACCCCTGCGGTGGCCGCTGGCGTAAAGTTGGTCGATGCCACAGAGCGACTTTGCTTCCGCTGCCCCGAAAGCAGATTGCGGCTTTTGGGTCTGGCGTGTGCGTGTGACGGTGCCAGCGTCCTCCGAAAGCAGGCTAGCCACAGAGGCACAGTGTGGTGCACCTCTGCCCCCGCCTGCGGCACATGGTCGTTTAGATTCCTGAGGGTTGTTACTACCTTGGTCTAGGTTCTGTTGTCGTGTTTAGTGTGCGGGTGCTGGGTGGGGTCTGTGGCCTGTGCGCTGCAGGAGGTCAGCCTGGAGGATCTGCCCTTAAACTCTCATTCCGTGCATTGTACGAGTGCCCGGAGCACAGAGTCGAATGAGCTTGAGCACAGAAGTGGCAAAAGCGGGGCCGGCTGCCCCGCCCTTGGGAATGATTCCTGTCCCTTTGCGCCGAGTTGTTTTTAAATCCGGAAATAGGCAATTACTGTACGGCGAGTGCTTGTCGTTATGCCGGGTGCATGGGGGAGTGAATGAGAGTCAGAGACTGGGGAGGGGTATAACCTAAGACTCTAGATGGACTAGAATACAAGTGGGGTATGGACCAAGCCCCCTTTGTGTGTGTGTGTGTGTGGGTGGGGGAGCACTGGAAATCCTGAGTGTGAATATACTGGTCAGTATAGATCGCCATTTCTACCGGAGCATGGGTCTGTCTCTACCTTCTCTCTGTAGATAAATATCCAGGGATCGTTGTCTGAATTCCAGGTCCTGCCAATGTAATGTGGAGACTCTGTAACTGCCTGGACGAGGGAATAGATACATACAATCCGTTTATGTAAGAGTGGATATATAAACTTCTGTAGCGCAAATATTCTGCAGCCTGAATTCTCTCTGTGTGAGTGTGTATAATATATTCGTCTGTCGAAATATATTATATACAGGAGACTCTCTATAAAAATCTTAACTCGCACGTTCCATCAGTAGATCTCAGATTGCTTGACAAAGGGGTCAGGATCATCATCTTTGTTTTACAGCTTGGGAAACCGAGGCACAGAGAGACGTGAGTAGCAGCCGTTCACCCAGCAGGCAGTAGCAGAGCTGGAATAGAACCCAGGGGTCTTGAGTCCAGGGCTCTCTCGCATAGGCCGAGCTACCATGTCCTAATCACTGGATCTGTGTCAGAGGGTGCGTGTCATTGTCTTGCTCCTGCCATCGCTCAGTCTGAACTCGGTGTTAATTTGTTTTATCTCTTCTATCTCTGTAGACTAAAATACCCTCCAGCTATTGCCGTCTCGAAAGCACTTTGTGCTATTTGAGCTTTATTTATTACTCCCTGCATTCATAAGCTGCCCATCGCCGCGGCATCTGGGCTGCTCCCAGAATCCAAGGACAGCCCAGCGAGGCATGTCTCGCATCAGGTGCTCTGGGCAGAGGGGTGGATTTGGAGCTCATGGTTCGTTTCCACAGGGTGGCAAACACCTTCCCATTTCGCTGCCAAACCCGCTGCTAACAGGCAGTTAAGCCTGAGCGGCTAGTCCCTCAGAGCGCTGAGTTCCCCTATAATTAACCCTCTACAGAGCAGGCCGGGGGTGAGCTCAGGAAGGCTACGAGTCGCCGCCCGTTTACTCAGCTCCTCGGGAACAGGTTTTTGCCAGTGACTTTCTCTAGTTTTTTGGAGGACGTGGCGGGAGCCAGGGCGACGTGCCCAAGGGGCCAAGGAACCCCTTGAGCAAACCACCCCGACCCTTGCACCTGATAAGCAGGGTCCGGATGAGGCTGCTGGGGCAATCGGGGTTCGCCAGGCCACGTGCGGGCTGAGAGAGGGGCTGATCGCGCTCTGTAAGACGCGGGACGGGGAAGAGCCAGGTCAGCGTTGGCCCAAGAACAAATGGGGATAAACTGAGGCTGGAAATAGGGAGACGGTTTCTAAGCTCCAGAGCCGGGAGGGTCCGGAACAGCCTCCTGTAGGAGCAAAGGGCCTCCCTGGTTTGGAGCTGGGTGACGGGCAGCCTGCGATGGCAGGGACACGGCGCAGTGCCCCAGGCGGTCCCGCTGCTCCCACTCTCCTCAGCCATTTTCCACAGCGACTTGTAGAGTCCTTTGAGCTCCGCTCCCGGGGTCAAACCTTCCGGCAGAGCGAAGACCTCGCGCGGCTCGGTGGGCCCCACGTTCGAGGGCTGATCCCCGGTCCCCTGCGCTTAGCTTGCTTGCTCCTTTCTTTGCTGTGCGCTCCTGGTGTGTGTCAACGCACCGAGCCAGAGTGTGGTAACTCTGAGAGCCGTGCTGCTCAGACCCCGCATGGGGGCAGCCCCCGAGCTTCAGGCCACGGAGATAAGCTCAGGTTGGTGCTGCAGGGACAGCTCCAGTCACCCTTCCGAAACGAGATAAGAACAGGCACCATGCACTGGCTAGATGTTTTCTCTGCCCGGTTCTCTCAGGAACTGCTGGAACAACTGACCCCAAACTTGTCCCACTCACGTGAGCTGCGTGAAAACTTTCGGACTAATCTTTTTTCCGGCAAAGAAATGTACGTTCACGGACAGTGGAACCTTTTGTGACTTTGTGTCAGTTTCACCAAATTGTTTTGGTTTAAAGAGGGGGAAAAAAAGCTAAAAAATAAAAGGGGGAAATGTGGTTTTGAGGGGTTCGAAAGGAGCTGGCCCAGGTTTTCCGGTCAAAGTGACTTTTTGTTTGAACGTTTCTTTTACTTTTATTTTAATCTACTTCAAAATGCTTAGAAATGGTCGCAATCAGAACTAATTTTTGATGAATGAAAATGTCTAAAAATGTCATTTTGTCTTGATCAAAACGTTTTGATTTTGCAAGAGCAAAATGCTCCTGTTCCACCCAAAGCGAGTTATTCTTTTGCCTTTTTGATTAACCCCCAAATTTGGAAAAATTTAGGTTTTGGGCCGAACCCCCCCGCTGGTTTTCCAGACTCGCCAGCGAACCGAAACATCCAGGCTTTGCACGGCTCCACTGCTCACCGTACCCTGGGGAGTTACAGCAATTTCCGAGACAAGCAGAGCATGCTTGTGGATTTTAGAGCACTTTGAAACATCGCTGGTTGACTGAACCTTAACTATGGTCTCACCCTGCCACAGTGTGTGGCTGTCTGCTCACGTAGCCAGCTGGTGCAGCACGGGGCTGGGCCGGGTGCCCCGCTGCGCTGATCCACCGAGGATACGAGTTGTTACAGTGCCAAGCGGCAGAGGCCTGGCTCTTTAGCTCACACTGTAGCAGCATTGGGTTTCGCTCCGGAGGTCCCAGTTCAATCCTGGCTGCAGCAGCCAAGATGGCGACTGGCCCACTTGCAAGCCCATCCCTGGGAAGCTGGGTGGGGGCGACGGGGGAGGAGGTATGGGGCGGTCAGTGGGGCAGCGTGGCGCAGGGGTTTGGGATCAGCGCTTGTGCCATTTGGTCTGGCAACCAGTGATGAGGCTGGGGAAGGAAGGGTCCGAGCACCCTGCGTGGCTGGTCGGGAGCAGCCCGTTGTGGCTCCGGGCTGAGAGCCAGGTCCTCTGGACTTAGCCCATGTGTCGTCCCCCCCCCCACTTTAATGGACTTTCCCCCCGCTGGGCTCTGAAGGGTGGGGATGTGTGTCTGCCCCAGCCCCAGCCTGGGGGCATTGAAATGGAGCCCCCCCCACACAGTGCAGACCTGGCCTTTCGCTAGTGGGGGGACATCTCCTTAGGGAAGGAGCACGGGCTGGCCCACGGCTCGGCAGCCTTTCAGCAGTGCTGCGCCGAGGCCTCATTTGTTCTCTCTGATTTAAGGTCTCGCGTGCCAGTCATACGTCTTAACGTGTATAGAAGGTCTCTTTCTAGAAGTCTATAATATAGAACTAAACTATTGTTGTATGTAAAGTAAACAAGGTTTTTAAAATGTTTAAGAAACTTCATTTGAAATTAAATTAAAAGGCAGAGCCCCCCTGGACCAGTGGCCAGGACCCGGGCAGTGTGAGTGCCACTGAAAATCAGCTCGCGTGCTGGCTTCGGCACCCGTGCCATAGATTGCCTACCCCGGTCTAGTCATTAGTGTAGGGGGAGCTGGGTGGTCAGGACTCCTGGGTTCTCTCCCCAGCCTTGCGGGAGAGTGGTGTCTAGTGGTTAGAGCAGATGGGAGCAGGGACAAAGGGATCCAGGGGACCTACCTGGCAGCGCAGTGTGGTGTAGCGGTTAGAGCTGGAACCAGGACTCCTGGGTCATATCCCTTCCTCTGTCCCTTCTCAGTGCCTCAGGCTCTTGGGATAATAATAGTGACCGGCCTTCTCGGGGGGTGGGGGGGACTATGTCTGTGCAGCGCCTGGCACACTGGGGCCCTGACTTGGTCTGGCTCCACACCCCATTTAACCAGAGGCACCTGAGTTGTGCCAGGGCCAGATTGGCCCTGTGCTTTTGCAAAGCCCTTTGAATGAAAGGCACCGGGTGGGGCTGGTGGCCAGGAGGGCATCAAGAGAGATGGCAGGGAGGGGAGAGACAGCTGGGGTGCATGTGCCCCTCCTGGGTATTTCAGGGGCATCAAATCCAGCCTGGTTCGGGATCCCTCCAGCCAGATGGCTGCAGATAACCCTTCACAGCTTTGTTGGCATTAGAATTATCGGCGGGGGGGGGGAACCCAGGACCTTCAAATCCCTTGTCAGCACATGTCAATTATCACAGCTCCATCAGATGGTTAGCAGTGCACTAGGGTTGCTCTAAAAAGCGTCATCAGCAGCTAGGGACTTGGCTTAACGATCCGTTTCTCTTGCGAGGTGGGGAAGTCAGGGGGTGGGGGGTGGTAACACCCAGGGCTCAGCTTCGGCTGTCAGTGCAGGAGGGCTGGCTGAGGCTTCTGAGCCTGTGGACACAGGGCATTTGGCCTCAATGGATGGAAATGTGGCAATGCAGGGACTGGGAGAGGATCTGATGGGGATAGGTGGGGTGGGGTGGGGTGTCTTCCAGAGAGGGAGAGATTCTCCCCCCCCCCCTCCCCGCACCCAAACATTTTTTCCAACCCCCGTATGGTCCCTGGGCTTGTCCGCAGGCTGCCGGTGGGCGCTGGCACCTGGGCTGCCGTTATCGCCTGCTCTAGCCAGATTAGCGCTAGCGTGGGTCTGCCAGCCCGTGCCATGCTCGCGTCTCCCTTTGCAGGGCAGCTGACCCGTAAGCCGGCTGGGAAACAGGTCACCCCGCTCACCCTGCTGGCACAAGCCCCAGCTGATCCTGGCCAAGAGGGCCCTTTCCCAGACAGTGGGTTCTGCTTGGGGCCTGCTGGAGGCGCCACCCCAAAGCCCTTGTCAGGTATCGGCCGTGTCTCCGCGAGGATAGTGCCACCGGCAAAGCCTGGCCATGGAGACCAGCCGCAGTGCGCTGGAGGAGAGGCTTGGGGCCGGCGGAAGCCGCTTCCAGGGTGCCAGAAAGGGAAGTGGCAGAAGTCCCCTCTTATCCTGGAGCAAGTGTGTGTAGGGGGAATTCTGCTGCCAGAATGATGTCACTTATTAGGTGTATTGTGGTAGTGTCCAGGGCTCCATGGTGCTAGGTGCTGGATGTTATTAGGTGTATTACAGTAGCGCCCGTGGCCCAGGGCAGCCTGACGGCAGCGGGCTCAGCTCCCCAGCAGCCTGGCTGGCAGCGGGAGGAGGGGGTGTCAGTCGGGGTCTCAGCCAAGGGGAGGTTGGAGGAGGGATTGGCAGGACAAGGGGGAGCTTTGCGGGGGTTTCCAGGAGCCCCTCAGCACAAAGGGCTGGTTTGAAACGGGCCGGGGGGGCGCTGGAGGCTGGCGGCGTGGGCTGGGCGCAGGCGGGAGCACAGAGGATAGCGGGTTAAATTCACCCTTCGCTCGTACTGGGGTCACTCTGCCAGTCCTGCCCAGGGATCTGCCCCACGGGAGGGCTCCCTTTGGCTGCTCTGCAGTGCTGGCCTGGACCCTGGTCAGGGGGTGCTGGGGGGGCCCTTCCCATGGGATGGGCAAGTCTGTGCTGGTTTGAAAGGGGCTTGGAGAAGGGGGAAGACACCCATCGAGTTCCGGACTGGGACGTGGGTTTAATCAGCTGGAGCTGGGAGTTAGGCGGGATGTATCCCCAGCTCTGGGAGAGGAGTGGGGACTAGTGGTTAGAGCAGGGGGATGGGGCATGGGAGCCAGGACTCCTGGGTTCTATCCCCAGCTCTGGGAGAGGAGTGGGGGCTAGTGGTTAGAGCAGGGGGCTGGGGAATGGGAGCCAGGACTCCTGGGTTCTATCCCCAGCTCTGGGAGGAGAGTGGGGGCTGGGAGCCAGGACTCCTGGGTTCTATCCCCAGTGCTGGGAGGGGAGTGGGGGCTAGTGGTTAGAGCAGGGGGCTGGGGAATGGGAGCCAGGACTCCTGGGTTCTATCCCCAGCGCTGGGAGGGGAGCGGAGCTGAGCTAGGGGGTTAATGTGATGAACTGAATGTTCTCTCGCCCCCATACACAGCGGGCCGGGCTCAGCGAGCCCCCTGCCTTACAGTCTCACTGTACGAACTGCCTAGTCCCCTGCCAATTCTGCCCCCCAGCAGGTGGAATAACTGTCTGACTCCCCCCGGACAGCCGGGCTGGGGGGTGTGTGGCGGGGACAGAGCCCCGTCCGTCTGCTCCACCCAGCCTCCCCAGCGCTGGCACCTTCCCTGGCCAGCCTGGCGGCCATCTTGATTCTCCTGCTCGCTGTCTCCCACGCTTCTTCCTTTGTCTCTCTCACTCGCTCTCCGCGCCCTTCCTTCCTCCCCAGCGCCTTTCTCCTTCTTTCTTGCTGTTTCGTTCATTTGTTCCCCTCGTTGCCCCCACCCCCGGCCCCGCTGCCACGTCCCTTCGAGCCATGGGGCCCAAAAGCACCCCTGGGCCGCCCGCCCCCCAGCGCAGGCTGGCCCCTTGGCCGGGGCCCACACGCTGGCTTGGGAAGCCGCCTCCTTTTCTCTCTCTTGCTGTCCCGTTGCCGACCATGTTTTGGCTGCCAATGAATCCCCCCCCCCCCCCCCCCCAGCCGTTGGGTTTTTGGCTCCGGCTGGGGCTCAGTCCGTGCCGAGCCAATCCCTGACCCCACAGGGGCAGCCACTTTGCAGCAAACTTTGTTCTCACCCATGGGGGGGGCGGGGAATGGAGCGCGGCGATATTGGGGGGGGGGGTTGGCGTTGGCAGGCAGAGGGCCCGGGAGGGGCAGGGGGATTGGAGGACTGGCTGTTTTGGGTTTGCCACTGGCAGGGAGGTGCCGGGGAGTCGGGGATGGGCATCGGGGGCAAGGTGCTAGGGGGGCTGCGGGGCCGTGGGGCTTGGCGGGGGGGAGCAGGAGCCCCCCGCGCTCTCCCCTGCCTGCAGCCGGGGTTCTGGCTCGCTGCCGGGCGGCTACAGCTGTGGGCTCAGCAGTGCCGCTACGCCTAGTGCTGCAGTGCGAAGCAGCAATGCGGACCGCGGCAGCCAATCAGGAGGCAGGTTTAGCCGGGCCGGCCCGCGCCCCAGTGGGGCTGGCTGAGGGGGGCAGATTTCAGAGAGGCCTGGTGGGTGAGGTCTCTGCCTTGGGAGCCCGGGGCTGAGGGGCTCAGCTCCTGGATTCGCCACGCTCCGTGCGAGCAAGGTTGTCTCTCCGAGCAGGCTGCAGGGAGAATAGCCAAGCAGAGCTCACATCACATGGGCACGACCTGCTTGGCCCTGCTCATGGCTCCGTCTGCCCCCGCGATGCTTAGGGGGAAACTGAGGCACGGATCAAGGCAATGACTCAGCTAAGGCTTCACAGCAGAGCCGGGAGCAGAACCCAGGAGTCCCGACTCCCCAGTCCGTTTCTCCAACCCCTGGCCAAGGGCCCACTCGGGCTCTGCTTTCCCTTGTCTGGCTCCAGCCCAGTGGCTAGCACACGCCCGGCTTGTCCTGTACCTGGGGGCGGGCGAGAGGGGGTGCGTGGGTGGGAGAGGCAGCCAGCCAGGCCAGTTAGCGTTATCTTTGCTGGAGTGCTCCAGCGACTGACCACAAGTCAGAACTGACCACTCTTTAACGAGCTGCGGCCGGCTGCCTCGTTAACCTAATTACCCATCCCTTCCCTCAGCCCGGGAGGGAGCGTAGTCTCCCAGCACAGCCTTCGCTCCGCTCTGCCTGGGCAGAGTTCCCCAGCTGGGCAGCCTGCTAGGGAAAAGGAAGCGTGTTCCCCGGCTGCTGCAGGCTCGCTGTGCTGGGTGCGCGTGCCGCTGCTTGTGCCAGCGCACACGCTTGTGCACACACTTGGACACGGGAGCGCGTGGGCCGGGCGGGCACCTGCAAGCCCTGACCCCCCTGCAGTCCCCACAGAGCCAGGGGCTTTACCGAGGTCTCACCGCAACGGGCCCATGTTGCTTCCCCCCCTTCCACCTCAACGCACTGGTTCCTTGTAGGACGCTGGGCTCCAGAGTTAAACCTTTGGCGAGCTCCCCCCCGTCCCCCCCCCTCCCATGGAGTTCGGGAGCTTAGTGTCCTGCTGCTCCTTTGACACGGCGCGGCTCTGCGAACATGACCCTGGGGATTTGCAGACCTCTAATGAGTTGTTATCTCCGCTTTGTGCCGAGCAAAGTGGACATGAATCTGAAGCATTAATCCTATTAGGTACAGTTCACGCTGTCCCTTGTTATCCCTGGTGCTTCAGAATTGTTCCCCTACCCACCCCACTGCCCCGAAGCACAGGGGGCGGGCTGGCTTGCCAGCCCCGGAAAGCCGTGGCCACAGGTTCCAAGGCCAGGCTGACCTCCTGCAGGGCCGCAGGGCTTCCTCCAGGCGCTGGCAAACGGGGTAGAGCAGCTGGTGACTCATGGGCACCCCCAAGCCAGCGGTGCCGTGGGGTCTAGGCCTGCTCTTTGCAGACGGGGAGAGGAGAAAAGGCAAGGAGAGAGTGGGGTCTAGTGGTTAGAGCCGGGAGGGCTGGAAGTCAGGGTTCAGAGTCCGGGCTCTGGGAGGGGACCGGGGTCCAGTGGCTTAGGGCAGGCAGCCAGGATCTGGATTCTGTTCCCACCTCTGCGAGGGGATTCTAGCAGTTACAGCTGGAGGGCGGGAGTCCAGGTCTCATGGGCTCTATTCATGTTCTGAGCTCTGAGCGCGAGTCTCCCCTGCTCTCTGGGTTGAGGCTGGCATTGGGCCGGGCGGGAGATGCGTCCCGAGTGCCCGGGTTCAGACTGGGTCCCTCCCTGGTTAGGGGAGTGCCTGACTCTGGAGCAGGGGGGCGTCACCTTGGCCTTTGGGTTTGAATCGCAGGCTCCTTGGGGAGAGTCACTCAGGCCCAGAGGCAGTTAGGAGCTGACGTACCTTTGGGCCTTTGTCTCTCTGTGCCTCAGTTTCCCCCTCTATAAAATGAGATCCTGCCTTGCCTGGGAGGTTATGAGTCGCCTCAATGACGGGGCCAGACAAGTGCCTCAGCTAGATTTGGCTTTCCCAAAGTCTGATTTGGGGCCAGGCAAAATTCCCCTCTGGACTTGCACTTTTCCCCAGTGTTTGGGTTCCTTGGGATCCGGACCCCTTCTCCAGACCCTTCAGTTGGGTCTCCGAGTCCCCCTCCACTGCCTGAAACTCAGCCTGGCTTTTCGGTTCAACCGTCAACCCCATTTTGCCCGGCTCCTGGCGAACCCAGCAGCCACGACTTCGCAAGGAAAAAAAAATCTGGCAGCTATAAGGAGAGGCAGCGTGGCCGTGGCAGTAAATGAGGCAGACAGCTGCTTTTGTCCCTCCCCAGAGCTGGCTGCATTTCAGTACTTGGTGAACTTACGTACACCATGTGTTTGTATGGGAGAGAGGCCTAGTGGGTAGAGCACTGCACGGGCACTCAGGAGACCTGGATTCAATTCTCTGCTCTGCCGCTGGGGGACCTGGGCAGTGTCTCGTCCCCGCCTCGTGCCTCAGTTTCCTCATCTGTGAAATGGGGAGGGTGATCCTGCGCCCCTTTGGGAAGCATTTGGAGATCTGTGGAGGAAAAGTGAGTTTCTGGGCGTTGGCCGAAGAACCGCGTGAAACTCCGCCGTCCTTTCAGCCAGCCCTGCGAGCTGTGATTCACGCCGGCAGCCTCTCTCCCTCTGAATTGTTTCAGATTCCACGTCTGCCTGCGGTTTCCTATTCCTTGTACCTCCCAGGCGTTGTGCGGTTGAACATTTCTCTCCCGCCGAACCTTGCATTTTTCACGCGGGGGCGCTGGTCGGTTTGCGCTGCCTGAGGTTTGGAGGGAGACCAGGTATTTTAAGAGTCAGAGGCCCCTTCCCGATCTGGCTGGCTTGTAAATAACGCAGCTCACCTGGCTGACATATGCCTCGCCGCAGGGAGTGGGGGAGCCGGGGGCGGGGGCCTGGCTGTGGGTTGGGGGTTTTGTGCCTGGTCTGCAGCGGAGTGTGAATTGGAAGAAAGGGCCCCAGATGCTGAGCTGGGAGCTGTCTGCGTTCCCTCGCTTCGGCCTGCCTTAGCTCAGAGCTGGGCTTGAAGGGCTGGTAGATTTAAGTGTGAATCTGATCAACAGCCCTGGAGGAGGTTTAATTGCAAGAGAGGAACAGGCTGGTGGTTACAGCGGAGGCACAGGGAGCCGGACTCCTGGGTTCTATCCCAGCTCTGGGAGGGGAGTGGGGTCTAGCGGTTGGGGGGGGCTGGGAGCCAGGATTCCTGGACTCTGTCCCCAGCCCTGGAAGGGGAGTGGAGTCTAGTGGGTGACGGCCGCGAGGGCTGGGAGCCAGGACTCCTGGGCTGCATTCCTGCTTTGGGGACGGGGTGGGGTCTAGCACTGACTGTCTCATGCTATGAGCATCTGTGGACACAGAGTGAAGGCAGGAGCTGGCTGGGACCCCCCTGGGTCCCCCCCTCCCCCGTGGAGTGGCCTGTTCCTGTCCCAGTTTCCCTCCCACACCCAGCAGGGGCCGAAGGGGCGGCCTGCAGTGACGCCTGTTCTGTTGGCAGGGGGAGCCCCTGACCGATGGCCTCAGGCCGGGGCCTTGGGGGGCAGGTGAGGGGACGAGATCAGGCAGACTGAGAGGGAGGACAGGCTGGGGCAGAGGGAGAGACAGAATGGGGGACGGGGCCTCTGGAAGAGAGTCCAGGGGGACCCACTCTGCTCCCGGGAGGCCCCGTGGGCCAGCTCAGCTCAGAGCAGGGACACAAGCGCCTCCGCAATGTGCGTCCAGGCGGCGGCTGGTGTGACCGGACGTGTGCTCTGGGGCCCATAGACGTGGCTGTTGCCTCCAGTGCATGGGACGGGGGTGGGGGCCCTGGGAGCAGTTGCTTTAATAAATGAGGGGCCTGATAGCAGAACATCTGAGCCACTGGTCTAGTGGCCTGTTCCCCGAACCGGTGCTTAGAGCGGGGGGGGATGCTGAGAACCAGGACTCCTGGGTTCTCGGCCTGGCGCTGCCCGTGGCTTGCTGTGTCAAGCCTTCTGCCTCAGTTTCCCCCTCTGTGACGGGCGCTAATGGTGTTTGCAGGTGATGCCAAGTCCTGCTCCGGAGAAGGATTCAGTAGCCAATGGGACCCTGCCCAGGCCACCAGCCAGCTCAGCATCTCCCCAATGGGCCTCTGCCCCACTGCACACCCGAGAGGAGTCCGGCGTGTCTCTGCCCAGGAATACTAACGAGCTCGCCCGCTCCCTGGCTTAACGAGCTACAAGATCCCCTGAGCTCAAGGCCCCGGCCAGCCACTTAACCCGTATTCTCAGCGTTCGGCTGGGGGGCAGCAGACCCGGTGTCCGTTCTCCTGTGGCGAGCAACACGTGGCCACAGCTGCCCGAGGAAGAGCTGGTTCTAGCCCCACTTGACTGGCTGCGTGAGCGGGGAAAGGGTGCTCTGTCCTGCCTCGTTTCCCCTTTGTAAAACGAGGATCCCTTCCCCCCAGGTGGTGCCCTGAGACTGTCTGCTCTGGTTTTCACTAGCGACAGGCCCACAGCGCTGCTACGGTGGCCCCCACATCTCAGCTTTCGGTGCCGCTGTGGCATGCAAACCCCTGCAGGGCTCAGCTCCCTCGGCCCCTCAGAGCGCCTAAGTTTGCACCTCTGGGGCCTCGCGCGGTTGCCTCCTGCCAGGCCTGGCTAGGCCCCAGCACGACCCACGGCCAGAGGGCCGGGCAGGCGGAGGAGCACCAGGCTCATCCGATCCGGCAGTGACCTCGCGTTAGCGCTGCCCTGGTTCAAGCTGACCCTCTTCGGGTGATGGCGGGAGACGATTTAAAGGGGGGCTCCCAGCTCTGCGGAGGGGGCTCCAGCTCCCAGGGTGGGGAAAGAACGACGCAGCCAGAGGAGCAGGGCGCCTGCATCTCTACGGGGCTGCCCTCCCCACAGGCTGCAGAGTCAGGCTCGCGCTCTCCTGACCACCACCCCGGGAGCAATTCAGAGCAGCTGGATTTGCATATGCAAACCAGCCCCCCCCCTGCCAGCCCCGCCATTGCCGGGCGACTGAACTGAGACCCGGGGTGCCTCCCGCTGAGTACAATCAAACGGGGTTTAGCTGCTGTCTCGCTGCGGGCCCGTTCCTGGGACTGGCACTTCCCGAACCTGGGGAAAGCTTTATTTAGCTCCCCCGCCGCCCACGGCTCGGCCCGGCACACGCCGGGGTTATTTTTACTTTTGTTTGGCACAGCCGGCCAGCTGAGCTCACCGGTTGGCCCGTACCGGTGTCAGCATTAGCCTTAATTGCAACCAAATGAATCATTCTTCCTGGCTTGATGAGATGTCCCGGTACCCGTCTCCCGTCACCCCGGATTCTCCCAGCCTCCTCCGCCCCCGGGAACAATGGCACGAAGGGGGTTGGCACCTCGTCGGGGAGAGCGGCCGCCACTTTCCCCCCCGGCCCGGAGGGCTGGAGGGGAGAGGCCCCTTGTGGGCTCCCCACTGAACCATGTCAGTTTCCATTTTGCAATAAACCGGACGAAAGCCAGGCTCTCGCAGCCTCGAAATTTGGGATCTCTTGGCTGGCTTTTTCCGAGACGTTCTCACAATGACCTTCTCGTGTGTTTGTGAGCGCGGGCGTGAGCGCGCGGGGAGGGTCCGCCCACGGCGAGATGGAAAAGCCATTTGCCTTCGATTTCCGAAATGGCTGGACTTCTTTATCCCCCTCCGCTTCCCCCTTCTAGAAATCTGCCCCCTTCCAGAGCGGCGTCTTTTTTTACTCGGTTGATTTGGCATCTCTGTCCCAACCCGCGGCTTGAAGCCTGGCTTCATTTTTCAGCCTTTTCTTTGATGGGTTCATTTTTTTTAAAGTTACTATGCAAAATTGTAGGTGAATTTTTTTCCCTTGTATTTATTTTTTTAAAGCGCCTTCTGAAAGCGAGACGCACAGCGCCAGCTAGTGCCGGGCACCGGGTAATTGTCTAGTGGCTCGTTCACTCCTCTTTGCCGACGCCCCTCAATCCTGAGCCCCAGACCCAGCCCTGCCCCTCTCCATCCCGCTCTGCAGATGCCCCATAATCTTGACCCACAAGCCCCCTGCTGTCCCAACCCTAAGATCTTCCTGAGCAGAGACAACAAATAATGGCGACAATGTGTGATGCTTTCTGTGCTGTGTGCAAAGCAGGTGTTACCGGAGGTGCGACAGGTCCAGGGCACGGCCCTGGTGCATGGAGCAGTTAGTGCGAACGCCTGGAGCGAGCTCTGCTTTACTTTTGTGATTCAGGCAGGGAAGCAAAGAACGTCGGATCAGCGCTGTGGTGATAGGCCAGAGCCCGAGCCCAAGTTTGGGGCAGTTTAGAATCCAGGGGTTCAGTCCGGACCCCCCTCAGTGGAGATTTTAACCAGGCCACACGTGCCCAGTTTCTGTGTTTGTTCCAGACTCGAATGGGAGGCCAGGTGTGTGGTCGAGCGGGAGTAGGTGGGGACCCGGGGAAATCCGGGGAGCTGGCACCAAACTGTCTGCTTAGCCAAGGGGCTGCGTCTCTCCCTGGTCTGGCCGTGGTGTCTGGGCAACCTACCTTCTGCCTAGGCCAGTGGCACCCCACGACTAACCTTCCCCCTGGAGCTTCCGGTCCCCGGCTGGGCCCTCGCAGCACTGTTGGGGGGAGGGAGGAATGGGGGGTGGGGCTGGAGCAGCGTTTTGTGCTGTGCTTCCAGCAATGAGGTGGGCTTTGTGCAAGTCACTTTTCCCCTTCAGACCTGTCCAGGCTTCGTTTCGTCCCGCCCTGCCGGGGGCGTGGGACAGGGGGCAGAGCTGGGACTCCCCTTCCGATCCGGTTCTGGGGGAGGAGTGGGGTCTAGTGGTGCGAGTCTGGAACTGGGTGTGAACCTGGAGCGGCCGGGCTGGATTTGATGCAGAGTCGCTCGGTTGTACCTGCGAGCAGCGTCTGTTCCTAGTGCTGCAGTCGGATGGGAGCCATCCTCGGGTGACACGGGTTAGCGACCAGGGCTGGGATTTAACGGGAGGGGGTGAAGAGTGGCCAGGTGGGGGCGCCCTCTCCTACAGTGGAACAGCTGGGGCTGCCTTCATGCCTGGCGAGGGGAGAACAGAGACCCCCTCCCCTCTCCGGCACACACCCCATCAGACGCGGCACAATCAGACACGGGCACAGTCGCTCGCATGCAGCATCACACCACGGTCATACTCCCACGCACCATCATGGCCACTATCGCACGGTCACACTTGCTCTCCCATGCACCATCATGGGCACTATCGCACGGTCACACTTGCTCTCCCATGCACCATCATGGCCACTATTGCATGGTCACACTCACTCTCCCACGCACCATCATGGCCACTATTGCACGGTCACACTCGCTCTCCCATGCACCATCATGGCCACTATTGCATGGTCACACTCGCTCTCCCACGCACCATCATGGCCACTATTGCACGGTCACACTGGCTCATGCACATGCTGTCGTGGGCATACACTGTCCTGGGCACTAACACACGGTCACACTCGCTCTCACATGCACCATCATGGGCACTATCGCATGGTCACGCTCACTCTTACTTGCACCAGCACGGGCACTATCGCACGGTCACACTTGCTCTCACATGCGCTGTCACAGGCACTGTCGCAGGGGCACACTGGCTCTCGCACGCACACGTCATCGTGCACAATCCATTCACACACACAGTTGAGCACAGTGACACTCGCATGCCCAGTCACACACAATCAGGCACAAATATTTGCGTTTTCGCACCCACCACTATGTCGAGTCACACAGCTGCACACAGTCCCACTCGGACGGGCTCCCACTGATAGCAGTAGAGGTAGATGTGTGCGTTTGGCGGGGTGGATCTGAGCTAGGAACGGGGGGGGGGGGACGGGGGGGCCAGGGCAGCTGGAGGACCAGTCTGCTGTTGTTCATTTCCCCCGGTGCCTTTCCTGCATGTTACTTTTGAACAAAACAAAGTTTGCAAAGTGATTTAAAATGTTATTTAAGGACATCTTGGCTCCTACCCAAACCTGCCCTGTGGAAACTTGTGTTTTGTGGTTACAGAGCTAGGAAAGATGCACTCTCTGATTTTCCTCTGAACTTAGAGGGAAACACAGAAGCCGGCCTCCCTTTCTTTAACGAGAGGCAAAGGGGCACCAAGCGGAGGCCTGATTTCCCCCCAGAGCGGGGGGCGGGGAGGAGGTTAGGGTGGGTACAGAGCAGCGAGGTAGGCTGGATTTGCGGTTATGGCTCTGCCTTGGGACCTGAGAGATCCGGGTTTAATTCCTCCTGTAACCTACCGGTGAGCGGGTCTGGCAGTTCGCCCCGCCCCGCCCCGCCCTGCACTCTGTAGGGAGGCAGCGTGGTCTAGTGAATGGAGGTTCTGGGTTCTACACCTGGCTCTGCTGGGTGACCTGGGCAACTCGCTTCCCTTCCCCACGCCTCAGTTTCCCCATCTGTAAAAGGAGGATCCTGATCCTACCAGCCTTTGTCAAGGGCGTTGAGATCTCCCGCTGAAAAGCGCGAGCTTATTCCTGGTGCCTGAGCTCAGCCCTGACCCTAGCGAGTGTCCCGAGTCTCTAATGCCCCCACCACCTCGCTCTGACTCTTGTGACTGGATAGTGAGTCTCGCACGACATGGTGTTTTCCTTCAAAACCTGGCTCGGGGAGTCATGGCAATAGGCCAGTTCTTCAGCTTCCTCTGCGGGAGGGGAGGGAAGTTGGTTGAGGAGCAAAGCTTGGGAGTACGACCCCTCTGAGATCCCAAAGCCAGCGGAGAACTCTGCCACTCTCGGGACGTTTCGGAGGCCTGGCCCCACGATTTTGGAAGGCCTGAGGCTGGCAGTGCTGTGCCGAGGCTCCGGAGCCACTGGCTTGGGTCCTGAGCCGGCTCCTCCGTCCTCATCCCCATGCTCCCTCCGGCCATCAGCTGGGAAGCTTCCGAGGGGCCAGGCAGCCGCTGAGCGCCATGGGGCTCAAGAACGGCAGGATTGCTGAGGGTCCAGCCTCTGATCCATTCCACCCAAGAGCCCTTCCCGTCCCCCTGCCCCTGGGCTGGCCGGGCGATCCCGCACAGGGGCAGGCTGTGGTTTAGATCCCTTCCCGGCCTTCCCTGGGTGAAGCTGGAGAGACGGGCGGACGGGCTGACCAGCGCACACGGTGCGGGCGGGGCAAGGAGCGAAAGAGGAAAATTAGAATGGATCAGTTTGGCAGGTTAGAGCTTGAAATGTGCCTATTCAGCGACGTCTCCCTCGCGCTCTGCGCTGTGTTATCCCTCGGCCGGCCGGGGAAGGGGTTTCTAGGTGGTGGGGAGCCCAGAGCTGGTGCCCTGTAGCGACTGTCCCAGTTCCTGAGAGCAAGGTCTGTTCAGCTAGCGGTCCCCAGATACCCCCCCTCTGCCCTCCGAGTTGCCTTCGTCTGCTGCAGTCTGGGTGGGTGAGCGGGGAGCTGATCAGGGGAACCAGTGGCAGCCCTGGCTGTGGGGCGGATCCCTGGCCCTCAGTGGGGCAGAGCTGTAGCAGCTGCTGACTGCCTTCCCCCAAACCTCCCCTTCCTTGGCCCAGGTCACCCCCAATGCAGGGTTTGATTCCCCCCTTTTCCGACCCGGCTGAGAGGGGCCAGAGTCTCTGCAGAGTTTGGGAGCTGGCCCCCTTTGTTCCCGTGGAGCAGGGCCAGTATCCTGGGCACTGCAGCTTCTTCTCACCCTCCCAGCATGGGTCGGAGAAGGAAGCTGGGCGGGTCGCCCTTCCAGCCCAGGCCAGTCGGCAGCCCTGCTTTTCCTCTCTCCGCTTCCTCCAGCTCCTACCTGCTTCTGCGCTGAAGAGGAAGCAGAAGCATCCTCTTTGCAGGCCTGACAAACAGAGAGCACATTTCCTTCCCGCGTGTGTGTGTGTGTTCCCGTTTTTGTGTGTGTGTGTGTGTGTGTGTGTGTGCGTGTGTTCCCGTGTGTGTGTGTGTGCATGTGTGTGTGTGTGTGCGTGTGTTCCCGTGTGTGTGTGTGTGTGTGTGTGTGCGCGCACGCGCCCAGCTGGCTAATCAAGGCCCCGAATTTATTAATAATAAGAAAAAGTGATATCAAGATTTTTGTGATAGAATTGAAGTGAAAAGAGATTTGATTTGATTGTTTTCTGGAGACAAATGGTGCGTGTGCGTGTGTGTGTGATTTTCAACATTCCCCTGCAGCATTTGCAAAGTCCAGATCTTGCAATTAGAGGCAGGAGAAATGTTTTGGCCAAAACTTTTTTTCCCCCTTTGAAAAATGCAGATTTGGCACAAATTCACATGGGTTTTGCCTTTCTTTTTGTGTCACCCCCCCCCCCCGCGACAAACATGCTGAAAAAGCCAAAATGTTTCAGTTTCTCAGTTTGCAATTTCCTTCCATTTCATTGTTAAGAAGCACTATTTTTCTTTTTTTAAAAAGCTCTAATTGAAATGTTCCGTTCGGGGGGAGGGAGGGATTAATTTCAGTTCGATTTTTCAGCCTTCTCAGTGAATGTCAAAATCCGATGTTCACATAACTCCGCTTGCCGTGTCGGGCTAATGCAGGAGAACCTGGGCTCTGAGGTGTGGCTGTCCTAGAAATGGGTTGGCGGGCGGGGGGGGAGGAAGGACAGAAAGACACACCTGGCACTGAAACTGACCAGCAGCAAAAGTGCAACTGACCAGGCCTTGCATGAGGAGGCAGTGACATTAGCGGCATCAGTGTCTGTTGTTCTCCAGCTCCTCAGTTTAGGTTCTCGTCCCGATGCCTCTCACTGCATTGTCTGGTGGAGAAATAGGGTTTACCTGAGCCGATCTGAGTCCAGGATCCAGTGCCTGTATTAGCGATTATGTTTAAAATGCCTTTGAGGGGCAGATTTTCCAAATTGCCTGAGGGATTTAGGAACTGACAAACAAAGCTGTGCCTGAATCTCCCAGGCAGTTTGGAAATCTTGCCCCCAGCTATCTGTGGAAAGCATTCTGGTCTCAGCTCCCAGTGGCTAGCCGAGCCTTTCCGAAGCGGGGTGTGCGCTCCTGAGAAAACCCAGCCCCGAGGGTCCCAAAGGGAGCTGCCGGGGACGGAACAGTCTGGACTAATCACTCCCTTAGTTCAGAGCTGAGCTCTTGGGGCCTTGGTAACCTCGCCCTGCGCTGCCCGGATGCGAGCCTGGGCAGGCAAACCCTGATTGCTTCCCGAAGCTTTAGGACTTGTGAGAGCGCTTAAAAATAAGGGTTGCTCCAGAGAGGAGGGGCTGGGGGGTGGGCCAAGGGCCGGGGCTCGGCTCTGGCTTTGTTTCTACCAGAAGTGGCCGTTGAATTGGGGAGGGCGGCTAGACGTGAAGCACCGCGGGCCTGGGTTCTGGAGCTCCTGAGCACCCCCAGTTCCAGCTGAAGCCAGAGGGAGCTGTGCCCACCCCCCACATTTCCTGCCCCAGCTGCCAGTGGTGCTAGCCATGGGGGGGGTGGGGGGGTTTGGAAGGAAAACCTGCAGCAGATGAGACCTTTGTGGCGGGCGCCGAGCCCAGCGAGCTGTTGGGCCTCGACAAATAACAGCAAGGGCTTGCTCTGAAACGGGGCTGCCATTGAAATCTGAGCTTTGCAGGGACTCAGCACTGTTCAGGATTCCCCCTTTCTGTGGGCTTGTGTGCGCGGCCATGTTACCTGCTCGTTTAATTAGGCCCGGGGGAGCATTCGGACCAATTCATCTCGCTCCCGGGATGCACTGGTGGCTAGTTTGGAATCAGCCTGTCCTCGTTCACTTGCCAATCTGAATGTTCCTTCCAAAGCCCAGAGACTCCCACCCCACAGATCCATGGGTTTGGGCTGCTTTGATCCCGCTATGTGAGAGAGAAGAAATGGGAAGTTGCCTTTTTTAAAATCGGGATAATTCACCTCCCGCGTGTCGCCCATTGGCATGAAGTCAGTGTTGCTTGGTCCCGGGAACTGATGGCCTGGGTCTCTTTTGCACCCCCGGAAAAAAAAATAGCTGCAGATCTCACAAATTTGCTCTGGGATCCGTTTAATGCTGCAGTGGAAAGAGATGCAGAGACAGAAACGTGTGTGTGTGTGTGTGTGTATCAGATGATCATAGTGTGTGTATCAATCGTGTGTGTGTGTACTGATGAGGGTGTGTGAATCAATTGATCAGTATGTATCTGTCAATCGACCGGGGTGTGTACACTGGATATAATCTGTATATATGTAGGTATAGTTCATATATGCAAGGGGTGTTAACAATGAATGACTGAAGTTACGTTGCAGAGTCCGGGAGAGGGGTCTCATTTTCCATACGTGCCAAGCACTTGTTCTGTTGATGTGAGATCCCTTCCTGGGGATCCTGGCAGCTAGTGGGCACCGATTTCTGGAAGCTTTAGCCCCCCCGTGCATGTCCGGTGGCTAAGAACGCACAATACAGAAAGGATAGTGGTTAGAAAACGCAGGCCCTACTTAATGCAAGGCTCAGAAATAAAATGGCAAATGGAGTCCTCTGTACAGTTGGGTTTGTAGTGTCTGCACTTCCCTTATCGTTGCGTTTGCAGCGTTTTAGGGTGAGCTGGTGGCTTGTAGTATCAGCGGGGTGGGGTGCCACCAGACTCCTCATTGTTCTAGTGGCGTATGTGGATGGCACCTCGAGATGGGCGTTTGTGATGGCTCAATAGGTGTTTCTACTTGCAAAAATTGTCGCCATTTGGAGCCTTTGCAGCTGCAGGTTTGTTCTCTCGCTCTGTGCCAGCTCCTGGAAACGTGTGTGGCGCTGACAGGGATCTCTGGGTTTACACCAGGTGGGAAGCTGGCCCCCTTGGCTGCTGATTTACACTAGCTGCTGATCTGCCTCTTTCTCTCTCTCTCTTTCCCTTTTCTCCTCTAACTTCCCCTCGTTTTCTCTGTGCGGAGAGTGTGACACAAGCTGCGGGTTTTTTTAACACGAGCAAAGAAAATGACAAAGAACTTTAACCCCCCCCCCCCCGCCCAACCAAAGTCACCTCTCTTGTTTACGGGTCTCATTGGCGTTCGAGTGCTCAGATCTTTTGGCTCTGGTGGTGGCGGGAGGGAGAACGTTTTCCAGGCAGGAACCTGCTGGCCTAGGTTCTAGGTGTTGAGCAGAGCCCTAAAGCAGGCGGACGGGAGGATTTCATTAAACACACATAATTACTCTCTGGGGGGAGGCAGGTTAGGGTTGATACAGGGGAATCGGGGATCCCTGCTAGATGAGGTGCTGCAGGCATCGCCCATGGGGCTGGGCGGATGTGAAAGAGAGAGAGATGAGGTGGGTGGGGGGGGTCCCAGTGCCATGGGGGAACCGCAGGGTCTGCAGCAGAGATGTAAAGCCACAGTGAGCTCTGCTCCTGGGGTCCTGCCTTGTGCGATTGTCGCATTCCTGCCCTCGGCGCGGGGGGGCCCTTTGGAGCCAAGGCAGCAGCCGCGAGATTTTGCTCCATAAAGTAGAGGAGGTGGGAGCCTGGCCCTGGCCACGGGCTGGCGAGAGAGCGGGCAGCGTGCGGCCCAGCGCGGGCATGCGGCAGGCTGCCAAGGGGAAGGTCCCCTCTCCTGTCTCCCGCCAGCCTGGTGCCCCCTGCTCTGCTTTTAACCCTTTCAGTGGGTGCGGGTCTCTCTCGAGAGCCTGGCCCCTCCCTTTCTCTTTCCTTCTCCCGCGTTCTTTTCGTTCTTCTCCCTCCTCCCGCTCATTTGCGCCCGAGTCTTCTCCTTCCGCGGCCAATCTGTACACAATCCCAGTGGGGCTTTTGTACCCCCCCCCCGGCACCATGGGGCGACCCCCCCCAGGCTCCGAGCTGATTGGAGCCCAACCCTATTGGATCGGACAAGCACTGGGCCCAATCCCCTTCTCGCTTGTCCAGCGGCTACCGTGGGTCCTTTCTGGAGCACGTTCAGCAGCCACAGGCCGATGCTCTGGTTGTTTCTGCTCATGATTTTGTTAAAGTCCCGGGGCTGGAAAAGGGATTTTGCAGCTGTGCACGTTAACCTAACCCGGTCCCCAAAGGGGAGGAGAATGCGAGGCATTTTAGCTCGCTTTCTCTCTCTCATCATTTCGTTCTTCTTTCACACTCATCCTTTTGTTCGTTCTGTCTTTCATTCTTCCTAAGTCACCCTCCAATAATTGAATTGTTTTGTCCTTATTAAAATCACTCCTCCCGCCCCACCAAAGCACATCATCGATACGTTACTTCTCTAGAGCTTCCTGGCTTTGGGTTGCAGGGACCCAGAGCAGTGCTTCCTTTGTAATGAAAGAGGTGCCGGGGCTCAGCCCTGGCACACGTTAAGCACTGGCCATCTTTGGTTCTGTGCGGGAAGATGGGCCGTGTGCTGGCCGTGTAGCCACCCAGAGAGGAGCAGAACCACGGATTGATCTTTAATGGGGGTGGAAATGATTGCGTGAAATCCCCCCCTAGTTTATAACCTGCAATTTCACTCTTGCTGCCAAGTGTTAGGGGCTGCGTCCGATTCCTCCCCTCCCTTTGCAGTGTGCGAATTGCAGCCACGGGGCCTGGGCCTGCTGTGTGCTTAAGGCCAAGAATCGTTTCACCGAGAAGGACTCTCAGTGGAACAGGTCCCGCGAGGAACGTTTCCTAGTGTGGGGTTGTGGCCGTGGGGTCGGGTCCATGACTTCTGGTCAGTGGATGTGGCTTCGTTCCCCTAGGCTGGGCTGTGGGTCTGTGCGCGGGTGTAGCTCAGCGAGGTTGAGTTTCAGGACGTTTTGTTTTAGCAGAACAAAGGGCCAGATTCTGATTTTAGCCGCACGGCAGCAAGTCTCGAGCAATCCTGTTGCCGTCCCTCCAGACGTACCTCTGGAAAAGCAGAGAGCAGAGTCTCGTGCCCTGTTCCTGCTGGAGAAACGTGGCGAAACGCCGGATGGGAGTTACTATAAAAGCCGGGGGTCTTATATGTGTCACTGGCTTTATTTTGTTAAGCAGAACTCCCACTGAGGGAATGCCACTCGCAAGGAGACGGCTCAGACTGACTGTAAAAATACCAGCTGGGTCAGTGTGGAGTGTTCTCGGACGCCCGGTGGAGTGCAGGGGTGCCGGGCTACTCGTGTCAAATCCCCAAAGATCTCTGGGCCCTGACTTCCACGGATGAGAGTCTGGACCCGAGGGACTTAGAGACTGAAATCCCATTGACTTTCA
Source organism: Mauremys mutica (assembly GCF_020497125.1). Taxonomy (NCBI): domain Eukaryota; kingdom Metazoa; phylum Chordata; order Testudines; family Geoemydidae; genus Mauremys; species Mauremys mutica. Next base: position 22,541,077 of record NC_059091.1, on the reverse strand, counting down.
GCTCCTAAATCCTCCAGGTTCTTTCAAAGAGCTGCCTCCTAGCTTCTTCCACCCTGCAGGCTCCGGTGCCACAGCCTCTTTGCACTTGCCCGGCGTGAAGCCTGTGTGCGTGCGGGAAGGCAGGCCTGGCTTTCGGACTGGGCAGAGTCCGGCCCGTGGTTTGGTTTTGCAGTCCTGGTTTAGAAGAAGGCCGTTTCGGAAGAGTTCGCAAAGGGTGATTCAAGGGCTCGGTTTATTGGGTGGTTACAAGTCAGTAGGTTGCTGAGAACCTCCCATAAGACCTTTAAAGTGATGTGAACCTGCCCAGCCCAGGTAATCCCCCTGGATCAGCCTTTACAAGCCAGTCACCCGTGGAGCCTTCGGGGTCTCCGAGGGCTTCTAAGAACTTTGGCGCAGACCCGCCAAGCTGTTTAGGTGCCTAACTCCCCTGGGAGGATCTGAGCCGTTTTCCCTCTGCAGAGAGAATTGCACAGGTTGTTGGGCGGGGGGGGGGGGGGTAAACAGCTGCTTTACGTTAGGGGGCAGGCGTGGCTGAGGGGAGGGCTGGGGAAATACCTCTTTGGGAAGCTAAGGCAGCTTCCGAGGAGCTCGGCTCCGCTCAGCCTGCTGCCCAGTACCAGCGGGGTGGGGGCCTCGCTCCGCTGGGTCCGGTCGCAGCCCTGAGACAGGCACTTTTCCCTTTTTAGTTTCAGGCCCCGTGTCCCAGCCCTGATTTCCATAGGCCCACGTCCCGGCCTGTCTGCTGCAAACCTCTGCTTAAAACAACAATTGCTTCAGCTCCTGTTGGCCTCTGGGAATAAGGGGGTCAGAATAAAAGCATGAAATGTACCTATGGGGGCCCAATCCTGCATCCATTCCAATCGGTGGCAAAACTCCTCCTGATTCCGCCAACGACAAGAGCCAGACTTGGCACCGGCCGTAGGTAGGGCCCGATCCCGGGCAAACGTTTACACGTTACTCCCGACAGGCCTCCTTGTGGGAGTAACGTCGCAGCCGTGGCTCGGGCCTGCAGCCCCCACCGCGGTGCCGGAGGGGAGGGAATTATTCTCATTTGAATCCAAATGTGGTTTTCGGTGAAAAGCGAGATTTTCTTCCCCTCCCTTTCGCGTCAGGCACTGGGCTCTGCCTGGCGGGGAAAGTCTGCGATGATTTGGGGGCTTTTTGTAAGAGCTAGAATAGATTTTTCTTTTCTTTTAAAGAAATGTTCAAGATGGGGATAATTAAAGTGTGAGGAGTAAATTGGCCCCGCTCTTTCCCGTGGCATGTATTGTCCTCGCCTCTTTTAGGAGTGAGCCCCCCCCTTCCCCCTTCTTCATTTTATTGCTGCCTGAGTTACAAACCCAGCAAACCGGCAAATGCAAGTAACTCCAGGCGTCCTCCTCCGCCAGCCTCTCACCATCCTCCCCGTTCAGATGCGAATTGGCTTCTAGCTGCGGGCCGCAGACGGCCTGACGCACGGGATGGGCAGTCAGGTTTTACCCGCGGCCCCTGACTTTTTGGTTTTAATGGGCTACACGGGCAGAATATTAAATGAAAAGCCCCTGAAGTGTGTCAGGGCGGCTGGCCAGCCCCCGGGCTGCGTTCCCTGCGCCGGGCGCTGCCTTTCAACATTGGTTTTTAAGGGGCGCCTAAACTGCAGCAAAAATCTCGCTCTGTATTTACCCCCCGGAAACCTGTAACCACCCCCCACCTTTTCCTGCAGCTCACAAACCACCTTCTCCACCACCGTTAAAGTGATCCGGGAACCTTCTCCCTGTGCTTATCTGAACCTCGATTAATCTGACCCAGGATCTGTCGCATGATCTGTTCTTATTTGCATAATATCTCGTCAAATCGGCTTCATACCTTCCCTGCCTTTTGTACGGTTCTGGTGCTGCTCCAGTCCCGGCTTTGGGGAGCCAGGGCAGGTGTGTGTGGGGTGAACTGAGAATCTTGTTAGGAAAAAGGGGAGCGGAAAGGCCCAGTTTTATTTCATTAAAATGGGTCTGATCCTGCTATCACCGGGGTCTCTCCGTATTCTCATTCCCTGTCGTGGGAGCAAGGGTGCAGATTTGGTGGTTGGTTTTAAAGAATATTTTTGGAAATGAATATATATATCTATAAATGAGACTCTGTCCTTCCATCAAAGAGACTCCAGAATTTCTCCCTTTGTTCCATTTCGGAAATCGACAGGAGCCTTTTCACTGGCTTTGGGGGGAGTTGGAATATTTCCCTCCCGCTGGGTATTTTTATCAGAAAAAATAATCTGATGGCAAGTCGAGAGCGGCTGGAAAGGAAAGAGAATTGGTGTAAATCCGGTGTCGGGTTTGGCTGGATTTACACCAGCGTCCCTGGAAAAGGTTCCCCTCCTTGCATCGGTGGGGTAGGAGAGATCCGCCTCAAGGATTTTCCTGCACACAGCAAAAAGAGATAGTGAAATGCTGTTGCATTTCCAAAAGAACCCCCCTGCCCCCCACCCCCAAAAAAATGGTGCTGGCCCAGATCTCACCACCTGCGCCCCAGCAAGGAGAGATTTGCTTTCCTGTTCTAGTTCTGTCAGATGTTTTCCTTTTAATGAAATTCCTTTTTCCCCCTTTGGTGGTTGTGAGTTTCCACTTGCCAAGCGGTTCCTTTGCTTCGTTTGTACAGAAATAAAAACTTATTTTGTCGCTAGACGTCGAGCTGGCTCAGGAGGTGTTTTACTGGCAGTGGTGCCCCCCCCCCCCGGCACAAGGGAATTGGAGCTTGTGGAAACAAAGGGCAGACAGAGCCAACAAGAGCCAGGTACCGTTAGTGCCTCCCCCAGCTCTGCCAGCGCTGGGCTCCCCACACCAGCTCAGTCCCGACCCGCAAGCTCCCGTTGCTGTTCCAGTGCTGGGCTGCCCCCTCCAGCAATGCCGCTGCCCCTCAATCCTGGCCTTCAGTCCCCCCCCACACACACCATCCCGGCCCCCCTTCAATCCTGGCCCGCATCAGTCCCTGCTTTGCCAGCTCTGCCAGTGCCCCCCCATCCCGGCCTGCAGCCCCCCAGATCCCCTCCTCCGCCCTGGCCTGCCCCCGACCGATTGCACCAAGCTCCTCGGCGCTTTCCTTATCGGCACCAAAGGAACCTCTGAGAATATAACGCCGGTGCTAATGTTCAGCTAGCGCTCGACCCCTCCACGCCCGGTACAGTCGTTTGGAACGGGGGGCGGGCGATGAGACGGGCGAACTCATTTCCGCGGGTCACCTGAGCAGGGCTTCCCGTGGCCAAACTTCCTACTCAGACCCCTCGTCCTTGGGGCTTCGGGCCCTGCGGGGATCCGTACGGGGTGGGCTGAATCCGAACCAGCGAGACCCGTCGGGACCGACAGGGGGACAGTCGGCTTATTTCGGGGGGAGTCCGGATCCTTCGCTGCAGTTCTTGCCACTGTAATCGTTAGAGAGGCAACCGGCGTTTAAATAGGGGAAGCGGCGTGAGCATTGCCGGTGCCAGGGGAAACTTCAGCTGCTCTGGCTTCTGGCTGGGCCTGAGTCCTCGCTTCCCTGCTTCCGTTCTGTGCTGCTGGCGCAGCGTCGATTTAACTGGGGATTCGAAACCTCCGATTTCCCTGTTACCAGGCCATTCCCTCAGCGTCTGGGGAGTTATCCTGGTGGACGCAGGGGTAGCCAGAAGCAGGCTCACTCGTGTGTGCACATGTGTGGAACTGAGCCCCCAGAGCGGACGGGTACAAGGCACTCCTGCTTGTTAGCGGGGCTCCCAGATCCTGCACTGAAAGCGAGGAAAGCAGGATCGGGGCCAGCCTGTGGCCATCCGAACTCCAGCTGTTCCTCTCCCTCACAAATCCGGTGGGTTTTTAACTCTTCTCGGGTGCAGTTCTATTGCCAGAGCTCCAGCTTCTTCCCTGCGTTTGCCTCCAAGCACTTGGCTTGGTGTTAAAATCATTTATTAATTTGTGAAAGTTGCTAGCAAACAGGGCAGTGGGACCCGCTGCTCTTTCGCCTCTGCTCTGGCGGCTGCGTTTTGCTGTTGCCAACAGTTGCCCAGCAAAAAAAAAAAAAAATTAAATCCACTGCAAATCAGCCCTTTTCTCTCTCGTTATATGTGCGGCTCTCCCTGCCCAAATCCAGGCTCTGCATCCTGGGCAACTACTTTATTTCCCTTTCTCCAGCTCTCGGCGTTGTTTGTGTTCTCTGCTCAGACATGAAAAAATATTTGAATGCGGGCTCCTTTTTTTTGCAAATAGAAAACTGAAAGGGCTAGTGAACCATGATTCAAGTGTCTGAGGGGAGCCTCTTTCTTTCTTAGCATTAATTAACTCAAGTTCGTTAGGACATTGAGTCTGCTGCACAGTTTTCTCTTGTGCGGACTAAATCGGGTCAGAGAGGGAAAATCGTACCAAGCAAACACTTTGTGTTGGAGCAGAAGAATGCGGAGAGAAAACAGAGCGATATCATTATTACACGGCGGCAGATTTGCATGCGTGGGGTTTCCTAGAGCTATAGCGCTATGGGGCAGACAAACTCCGGACGCCTCATTTGGAAGGGTTGGAACTGGACTCTGGCTTTTGAACAGCATTGGGTCTGCTACGCAAACGGGGAGAGACCCTGACAGAAAGAAAGAAAGAAAGAAAGAAAGAAAGAAAGAAAGAAAGAAAGAAAGAAAGAAAGAAGCTCTCCTCACAGCCAGCTCTGGCTCAGGCTGTCGAGAAACAGACGTGTTCTTCTGGGTGTATGCGGGGCGGGGACAGGGGGCAGAATAATTCGAGCTCTGAGCCCCCTGAGCCGTGGTAGAAGAGATGGGCAGAATCCCTCTGAACTACCTCCCCGGTACGTAAGGGGCAGATGTCCTGCTGCTGCAGAACTGAGCAGGAATAACCCCCCTCGGTTAGTTTATCAGTCAAGGCCCCCCCCCACCCCCCGCAAAAAGTTTGGCCCCAGTTTCTTAAAAGTCCCCCCATCGGTGCAAGTGGAAGCCGCAGGCCAGGGCGGCGCAGGCCTTGCTCGCCCTGCAGAGAGACGAAATTTATGTGCTATTCATTCACCGGGGCAATAGTTTGCCAGGGTGCCAGTGACTGTTTCTATGGCAACGCCGAGAAAGCTTGACATGCCGCTGCTGAAAAAGAGAGAGACCCAAAATGAAAAGCGTGTGTGTGCCGGGGGCGGGGGAGATAAGATCGGGAGTCGGAAAGTTTGACTTGGAGTTATTAAAACTCATAAACTATCTCCCAGGCCTGGGAGAACCCCCCCCCCGCTGGGAAGAAGCAGGAGTCGGGAGTTTGCTGGCTGTAACCCGGCCGGGGAGGGGGGGGGGTTAAAAATGACCCCCTCTTTGGGGAGGTGAATTGAAAACAATCCAATTTAGTACAAAGATGCCACATTCCGCAGGGGTGGGGCGCGCGGGGTGAGCTTAGCTGGGGGGCGGCAGAGAAGGAAATGCAAGTCCCCCCCCCCCGAATGTGTCTGCATGTTGGGGGACCAGGGCGCATCCCCCGCTGGGTGGGACGTCCCACGGCCAGCTCGGGGCCTGCAGTCGGGTTATTTTCCCTGGCTGGATCTTGGCCTTCCTTTCCCCCTCATCCTTTCTTCCTCTCTGCCTCCGTCCCAGGCCTTCTCTTCCCCGGGAAATCCCTCTGCCAGGCCGGCCGCCTTTTCTAGCCTCTTCTGCTCTACTTCTTTCTTTCTCTGAGAGAAGCATTTCTAATAATCCGCCCTCTATGCGGCTGTCGCTACCGGCTGCGGGTGCCAGGGCCCAGAACCCAGCAAGACCGAACCCCCGGCCTGCCGCACCGACCGCTGCCTGGCGTCGGGGTATTGACCCCTCCCCAGCCCGGGGGTGCCTCGTCTGCACCCAACGGAAAGACAGCCTCCCCTTGGGCACAGCGCTGCCTGGCGTCGGGGTATTGACCCCTCCCCAGCCCGGGGGTGCCTCGTCCGCACCCAACGGAGAGACAGCCTCCCCGTGGGCACAGCGCTGCCTGGCGTCGGGGTATAGACCCCTCCCCAGCCCGGGGGTGCCTCGTCCGCACCCAACGGAAAGACAGCCTCCCCGTGGGCACAGCGCTGCCTGGCGTCGGGGTATTGACCCCTCCCCAGCCCGGGGGTGCCTCGTCCGTACCCAACGGAAAGACAGCCTCCCCGTGGGCACAGCGCTGCCTGGCGTCGGGGTATTGACCCCTCCCCAGCCCGGGGGTGCCTCGTCCACCCAACGGAGAGACAGCCTCCCCGTGGGCACAGCGCTGCCTGGCGTCGGGGTATTGACCCCTCCCCAGCCCGGGGGTGCCTCGTCCACCCAATGGAAAGACAGCCTCCCCTTGGGCCCAGCGCTGCCTGGCAGAGGTTTGGGGAGTTGCCCCATAGATGGGGGTGGGGGTTGTGCTCAGATTGGGGACCCTCAGTGGGTTGGCACCCAGGCCAGTATCTCTGCCCTCTCTCCTCTGCCACCCTCCCTTAAGAGAGTCCAGTAACGGTGCTGCCGTGTTCCAGGTTGTTACTGCCGTCCGCGGGGGTATTTTACTGAGCGGAACCCACCCCTGTTAGACACGGGAGCACTGCAGGGCCCGGCAGGACGGGCTGAGATACGGCAGCCATCGGCGTGGAGGAGAAGGCACCCGACAGCCCAGCGGTGGTGGCGTTTGCCCGTGGAACGACAGGAGGCTCTGCGCCGAGCGGGCCGCTTCCCGTGGCACGGCGGATTGGGGCTGTCACATACCCGAGTCCCTTTATTTTATTGTTTTTAACTCACAAGGGTGGCCCCAGGCCAGCCCCACAGATGCCAACCGATGCCCGCCCCGGCCCATTCCCGAGGGCGCTCTGAGCGGGAGCCCAGCGGAGCGGGCGGCTGGCTGGAGGCGGGTGAGCGCCCTTAGGAAAAGCCTCTTCATTTCTCCTTGTCTCTCCAGCTTTGCTCTGGGTTCTCCGTTCCGTTTCTCCTCCTCCCTTGCCACTTTCTCGTCTTCTCTCCATTGGTTTCTGTTCCATTTGCTTTGTCAGCCCCTGGGTTTCTCCTTCTCTCTGTTCCCCCCACTTTTTATTTCCATTTTTCTCCTTTGGCCCCTGCTTTCTCTTCCCCCCCGCCCCCGGCTGTTTAAATTCTATCCGATGTTCCCCCACAAAGCCGGGCCGGCTCCCGTTTGCCGGGCGCTGTTACACTGGACTGGGCGTTCATTACACATGGACTCTGGGAGGGTGTTTTACATGGAAACTATTGTTGTATTTTCCTTATGGAAACCATCCCCCCCCCCCCCCCGAGCAGCTAGGGCCCAGTAAATCCCCTGCCGTAAGTGAGGGCTCTGGAGTAGGGTCTAAAACCTGGCGACTTGAACTCGGAATAGTTTCTTCCTGGAGAAAATCCTTCGTTCTTTTTTTTCCTTCTTCCTCTTTCGCTTTCACTTTTTTCTTTCTTTCTTCGCTCTCCCCTTTCTTTGTAACTTCCACACTCCCCCCCCCCCCCGGACTCAGCCTCCATCCCCCCCCCCCGCACCATCTCTCCGGTGGAGGAGAGGAGGCAGGCGCAGGTATTTTGTACCCCCACCTTTGGCTCCCCCCGACCAAGCAGGAGGGCGGGAAGGGGACAAGACACCTTTGTCTGGCTCCCCGTGGGGCTGCCCCCCAGGCCAGGGCCTGGCCACAGGTGGAAGCGCAGGGAGGCCTGAATTGCTCCCCTAGCAAACAGCGTATTTGGGCTTCCTTGTGCGTTGTGTGCAAGGGAAGGCTTGGAGCCGGGGAGTGCCGTACCCGGCTCTGCGGGGCTGCGGCTCGGTTTGGGATTGGGGGCGGGGGGGTGCAAGGGAAGGCTTGGAGCCGGGGAGTGCCGTACCCGGGGCTGCGGGGCTGCGGCTCGGTTTGGGATTGGGGGCGGGGGGGTGCAAGGGAAGGCTTGGAGCCGGGGAGTGCCGTACCCGGCTCTGCCGGGCTGCGGCTCGGTTTGGGATTGGGGGCGGGGGGGTGCAAGGGAAGGCTTGGAGCCGGGGAGTGCCGTACCCGGCTCTGCGGGGCTGCGGCTCGGTTTGGGATTGGGGGCGGGGGGGTGCAAGGGAAGGCTTGGAGCCGGGGAGTGCTGTACCCGGCTCTGCGGGGCTGCGGCTCGGTTTGGGATTGGGGGCGGGGGGGAGACGGGGAAATGACAGCCGTCGCCCCCCACCTCGTCCCTCCCCCACAATCCCTGCTCTCGCTTCCTTGGCAGCCTGCTCGGGAGCTGGCAAGCTGGCAGCAGGGCCTGGGCCTGCCTGCGGGCGTCGGGCTAGAGCCGCGGCGGGTTAGCCAGTGTGCCGGGCCCGCTGTACCTGTCACCGGAGCTCTGCCAGGCCAGCGGGCGCGGGCGGAGGGCTCTCCGTGGGGTAGGGATGCTGCGGTACTACGGCGACGGCGGCCGTGTAAGTGCCTGGATGGGTAGACGGGGGGGGAGCATTGGGAGGTTGGGACGGAGCCCCCCCGTTTGGATCAAAGAGCTGCCATTTCAGCTAGCGGCGCCTCTGCCCTGCGCCCCCCCAGCGCCTGGATTTCTAGCCGGGTGCTGCCCGGGGGCGCAGCCAGAAAGGACCGAAACTCGGGGCAATTTTTTCTCTCTTCCTCCCATTTGTTTCTTTTAATTTTCTCTCCTCTCTCTCCCCCCACCTCGGGTGTCGTCTTCTCTCCTCCACTTTCTCAATCTTCCTGTTTCTTTTCTCTTTTCAACCCCCTCCTCCGGCTGCTTCTTTCCCTTCCCTCCCCTCCCCCTTCTTTTCTCCCATTCCTCCTCTCTCATCCCCCTTTCCTCGGCTTTCCCGGGTGCCCTTTCTCCCCTCACCTTCTCCGGCTTTCACAGGCGGCTTTTCCACTCGATGCAGCTGAGCGTGCAACACAGACAATAAATAGTCCTGCCTCGGAAAGAGGCGACGTCGGGAGGGATCGTCGTTAGAAGGGACTAGCCTGGCATTGGAGGGGACTTTAAAAATGTCGGAACTTTGCACACACACACACCCCCCGTCTCCCCCAAGGGTTTTTTTGCTTCATAGGATTTTTTTAAAAAGTTAATCGGCCCCTTTAGGGAACTGGTCTGTGTGTTATACTGGCGAGTCACTTTGCCACCCGTGCTAGTGTCTTTACACGCTGGGGTCGGGGGAAGGAGTTAAGTCAGTCGGCATCTGAATTTTTTTTGTTTGGAAAAAGTAATCGTCCAGCTTGGCAGGGGAGAGAGCCCGACCGGGTGCCCGCAGAAAACCCTCAGCGACTGTCGGATTGGGCCCTCGGTTAGGATGCAAAAAATCTTTAACGTGATGGTGTTTTTATGTGCGGTTTGGATGGGCGGGTTTGAAATTGACGATTCCGCTGCTTAGAAAAAAGTATCCGTGGCTTTAATCCGAACCTTGTGTGTGTGGTGGGGGGGGGGGCAGATTTGGAACGAAATCTTCTTCTGTCCTTTTTTATAAATAGACGGAGAGAGAGAATGCGGGACTGAGAGACACGGAAAGAGAGAACAGCTGCTTTTTCCAAGGCCTTGTGGGACTGCCTTTTTTTTTTGGTTGTCGGGGTGGGGGTGGGGGGGCAGCGAAGAACAGAGTTTTTTATTTATTTAGCAATATTCTGCCAGGCTTCCGCACGCCAAATATCCACCGCCCGAGAAAAAAACCCAATCGCGGCTGGACTTTGCTTCTTCATTAGATATAAACTTGTCGATTTGGCAAATTGTTTTCAGTCTCTTAACTGCACAGTCTCTCTGTGCCACCGGCCCCCCCTCAATACAACCCCCCCAGTTTCTGCTCCGCCGATCCCCCCCACCCCCCGCCTCCCTTTCGCTTTGATGCAGCCATTGGCTGGGCTGGAAATGTGTCTCCTTGCCAAATACGTGGATCCTGCCTCTCTCTTTCGCTCTGTCTGTCCCCCCCCTTCTGCTGGCATTGGCGCAGGCAAATGGTTGGGGACCGAGCATGAAAGGAGCGAGCGAGAGAGTTTAGGAGGAAAAAGGGAAAAAAAAGGGGGGGGGAAGGGAGGAAAACAACAACAAACCCCCCCAAAACCAAACCAAAACCCAGCCCAAAAGCCTGAGCACTTTGGGTTTTGCCAGCGGCCGAGCGCAGTCGATTCCAGCCCGGCGCCCGTCCCTTCCCCTAGGCCTGCGTTCGCCCTCCGCCTGGGCAGAGGGACCGACAGCGAACCTGGCCTCTGCGCCTTTGGCAGCGCCGAACCCCCCCCCCCCTCCCGCCACTCCTCTCCCTCTCCATGGGCTCTTTTCTTCCTTCCTTCCTCTGTTTGTTTGTTTCATTTTTTTTCTATGGGGGCCGTTGTGTGAATTTCTGATTTCTTTATTTTGGAGCTGCCGCGGGGGGGCGGGGTGGTTTCTCCGGTAGATTATTGGGGGGCTGGATCCATCACGCGCTGTGTCCCACACCTCCATCGTCAGCCTCCTTCCTTCCTGTATTTCTGTCCCTCCGCCCCGAGAACTCAACCAACCGAGCCCCCCACTCTCCCCTCCCTTCCTCCTCCCTTGAAAATTTCTACCTTCCCTCCTCCTTGTCGCCTCCTCCCCCTCCATCTCACAGCCCCCACCTCCTTTTCCCTCCCCCTCACCCCGCAACTCTGGTGAGTCCAGAATTTCCGAATCGGGTGCTTAGCTCTGCTGGAATGAGACGGAGCAATGGTAATTATTTTGCTTTTTCTCAGATTTTGTTTGAGGGGGAGGCAGCTTTAGGAAGAGCAGATAACCCCCCCCCGCGCACACACACACACACCTGCTGGCAAAGAGGTTAACCCGAGAACTGAGGTATGGGGGGGGGGCAGACAAGGATGGGGTCGGGGGCCAATTTTGTCTTTAACCCCGGTCTTGCCAAGGCAAACTTTATCGTGGTTATTAGTGAAAAAGTAGCGAAATCTCGAGTTTCTAGTTCTGATGGTGAATTTTCTTTGGCTTAATTTGCAGCTGGGGGGGGGTGGAAGGCAGAAGATGGAAAAGATTTAAAAAACGAACACCCACCGCTGTCCCAACTGAGGTGGATTCTCTTCCGGGCTCGTCTTGTGTTGTGTGGCTGGCTCGGCCGCGCTCTGAACTCGGTTCTCCGCGCCGGCTCTGTTCTCGGGATTGGCCCATGCGACTGGTCGGGAAGGTTGTGGGTTTTTTTTAAAAATTGCATTCCTCCGTTTTCTCGTTCTAACCTTTCCCCCCCTCTTTTGTCTCGTTCCCTCTTTTCACCCTCTTCCACCACCCCTCCAGGATGAATTCCACCCTTTCATCGAAGCTCTCCTCCCTCATGTGCGCGCCTTCTCCTACACATGGTTCAACCTGCAAGCTCGGAAGCGAAAGTACTTCAAGAAGCACGAGAAGCGGATGTCCAAGGATGAGGAGCGCGCCGTGAAGGACGAGCTGCTGGGGGAAAAACCGGAGATCAAGCAGAAATGGGCATCGCGGCTCCTGGCCAAACTCCGCAAAGACATCCGCCCCGAGTTCCGGGAGGATTTTGTCCTGACCATCACCGGTAAGAAAGCGCCCTGCTGCGTCCTGTCCAACCCGGACCAGAAGGGCAAAATCCGCAGGATTGACTGCCTGAGGCAGGCCGACAAGGTTTGGAGACTGGATCTTGTAATGGTCATCTTATTCAAAGGGATCCCGCTCGAAAGTACTGACGGGGAGCGGTTGTACAAATCGCCACAGTGCTCCAACCCCGGCCTCTGCGTCCAGCCACACCACATTGGAGTCACAATTAAAGAACTGGATCTTTACTTGGCGTATTTTGTTCACACTCCTGGTAAGTCCAATGACCCCCCACCCCCTTAACAACCGTCCCCCATCACTGCTGCTTGGTTTGAGATTGAATTGTTCAAGGGATCGAGCTGTTTCTTTCTCCCTCTCTCTTTTTTTTTAATTCCCTCCTTGAACATTTGTCTCTGTAATTAACAAATTGGCCTCTGTTGTTTATCGTGCAAATGTACCCTCGGCATCAGCACCCTCAAGAGTCTGGTGGTTGGTAGCTTGCCCTCATCTTCATACGCATGATCCCTGGTGAAAAGCCCCCTGTTTTGCACGGGGATGTGTGCTTGTGCGCACACGCCTGTGAAATGCCCACTACTGTGCAAATGGCAACTTTAAAAAAAACCCAAAAAAAACCGGGAAGAGAAAGGACTCAGGCTGTGGGAGGGAAAGCAGCGCAATTTCATTCCTTTCCCTTTCGCTTTGATGGGCACCGAGAACCCGTCTGGAGTTTGTCGCTTTCTTTTGTCGGCTGGGTTTTGGGGGTTTGTACCGATGGCATGTGAACCGCAGAACATACAACTCGGCAGCGCTGGGCACTTTCTCACTGTGTGGCGGTGGAAATAATCCTGCAATTTCAGCGGGCACCGTCCCAGGCAGGAAGCCGGTTCTCTCGCTCTCCCTCGGAGGGTTAGTTACTCGCTTCTTTTCAAACCCTCTTGTCATTTGTTCCTGCCCCAGACACTTTCTGTCTTTCAGATTTTCCCCTCTGTCTCCGGTTTCTTATATATATTTTTAAAGTGGGTGTTTCTTTGGGGGTGGGGTGGGGTGTTCTTCACTTCCTCCCTTTGCGAGTTTTGTGTTTTGTTTTGTTTTCTCTCCAATTGACAGAGAAGGGCCTGGTTCATGTTTAGCCTTTGCCCAGATACGCCCAATTTGCTGCAGTTTGAAATCCAGACTGGGGGCTGGAGTGTGATTCTGTCTTTATATTTGCTCAACTAACTTGTACTGAAGAGATGGATCAGAATTTCCTCCTCCTCGTTCTCTTACTTCCCCTTCTGTCCTCTGGTGGCTTCTCTCCTCTCCCCCTCTCGTTCCTTCTGTGACTCCCTCTTTCTGGTTTTCTCTCTTTCTCTGACCTTTTCTCTTTCCTCTTGTCTCTCTCTGTCTTTTCCTCCTCCCTTTCCTTGGATCTCAGCATCCCAGCTTCCCCCGCTCTCTCTCGCGGGCTTGTCTTCAGAGAGCAGAAAGGGACACGGGCAGACCTGAGCAGGAGCCGCTCTTTAGCCCTGCTGGTTCTTAGCAAATTTGCGAGCTCCTGTCTCCCGAGTGGTTTGTATTTTATATCCCCCGCTGCCCTCCCTGAGCCGATCCTGCCAGGAGGCCGTTTCCCCCCTGCTTTGTGTGCGTGCGCCAGGACAGTGTCTGTGTGCTTGGGGCTGGTAGGACCGCAAGCTCGCTGACGTGCCGCTCAGGGCATGGAGCGGGCAGGCTGCCAGCCGCCCCCTGCACATGGTTTTGGGTGAGTTTAAAAAAAGAACAAACCCGCAAAATGAAATGAAACAGGGAAAGGTCAGGCTTGTAGATCCACACACGCAATCGCCCCACACACGCGTGTGCACACACACTAACGCTCAACACGCGCATGCACACACATAGCATTGACATACAAACAGACACTCCCGCACAGAACCCCAGTGAGCACACGGAACTCAGCACACACAGGACCCCAATACATGTGCACACGGAACCCAGCGCACATGGAACCCCAATACACGCGCACACGGAACCCAGTGCACACAGGACCCCAATACACACGGAACCCAGCGCACACAGGACCCCAGTACATACGCACACGGAACCTAGTGCACACAGAACCCAATGCACGCGGAACCCAGTGCTCACAGAACCCCAATACATGTGCACACAGAACCCGGCACACATGGAACCCAGTACACGCGCACACGGAACCCAGTGCGCACAGGGCCCCAATACATGTGCACATGGAATCCAGCGCACAGGGCCCCAATACACGTGCACATGGAATCCAGCGCACACGGAACCCAATACACACGCACACGGAACCCAGCGCGCACAGGACCCCAGTACATGCGCACGCGGAACCCAGTGCTCACAGAACCCCAATACATGTGCACACAGAACCCGGCACACATGGAACCCAGTACACGCGCACACGGAACCCAGTGCGCACAGGGCTCCAATACACGTGCACATGGAATCCAGCGCACAGGGCCCCAATACACGTGCACATGGAATCCAGCGCACACGGAACCCAATACACACGCACACGGAACCCAGCGCGCACAGGACCCCAATACACGCGCACATGGAATCCAGTGCACACAGGACCCCAATACACACGCACACGGAACCCAGCGCGCACAGGACCCCAATACACGCGCACATGGAATCCAGCGCACACGGAACCCAGCGCACACAGGACCCCAATACACGCGCACACGGAACCCAGCGCACACGGAACCCAATACACGCGCACACGGAACCCAGCGCGCACAGGACCCCAATACACACGCACATGGAATCCAGCGCGCACGGAACCCAATACACGTGCACATGGAACCCAGTGCACACGGAACCCAATACACGCGCACACGGAACCCAGCGCGCACAGGACCCCAATACACACAGAACCCAGTGCACACAGGACCCCCAATTCCCACGCACACGGAACCCCAACACATGCACATGCGTGCACACACACATGACCCCAATTCCCCAGACTCATGCAGTTCCCCCCTCCAGTCCTGCCACACCCGCACAGCTCCCCAGCACCCACGGGTGCCCCCTCAGTGATGTCTGGGCATTGCCCGCTCAGCCCGGGCGCTCCCTTCCCAGCGTCTCGCAAACAAAACCTGCTGAGCAACACAGTGGAGGCTGGGCTCATGTAGCGCCTACCTGCCGTGGGGCACCGGGTGTGTTGGGGCATGGGGGGAAGCTGGCAGTGCCAACCCCATGGGCCCTGCCCCGGGGGATCGGTGCTGTGTCCCTCCACCCCTCGGGTCACAGGCCAGGGAGAAGGCTTTGTGTTTGCCCCGGCCCGCGAGGGCTGCCTGGGCCGACCCGTGGGGCCGGTCTCTCTGCAGGGGGCAGGCGGGGCTTGGGGCCACCGGCGCCTCTCTTCTGCCGCGCTCGCTTCCAAGGGGCGTGGGAGAGGAGCCGGCTCCCTGGGATGCGGATTGTCTTCAGTCGCCCCCCTCTGGCCCCCTGCCCATGGGGCACCAGCCCCGGCACCCGGGAAGGGATTTCCCCCGGCGAGGCTCAGCCCTCGCTCCCTCCCCCGCTGTGCCTCTGGATTAGGAGATACCTGCCCCCGAGGCAAAGCCCGGCTCTGTAACCCGCCCGGGATCTGCGCCGCGGGGCACGAGGGCGGACGGGGCCTCGGGGCCGAGCATCTCGGCAGCTGTTCAAATGCCGCCGGGAATGTAGCGCGCGTGACGCCCAGCCCCCGCCGGCCTGGTTCGCACGGGGCGGCCCGGGCCCGCTGCCCTAGACGTTGGGGTGCGGAGGGGTCGCCCGCTGCGCCGGCGCTGAGTAGGGCCAGCAGCGCCAGCGTGTGCAGCTGGGGGGGCCCCTGAGCCTTTCGGAGCCTACACCTCCCCCCGAGGTTTCATGTCGGTAGCAGAAGGCAGGAGCTCCCTGTCCCCAACCGCACCACTCTCTGGTGGCCCCAATTCACACCCCTCTGGATCTTCCCCATTCACACCCCGTCCAGGCCCCGTTCACACCCCCAGCCCCTCCCGAGTTCACACCTCCCCCCTCATTCTAGCTCTGTCGGTGCCTGTTCACACCCGTCTCTCTAGCTCCGTTCACACTCCCTCTAGGCTCAGATCACACCCCTCTCCAGCCCTGTCCTCCGTTCACACCCTCCTGCTCTGTCGGTGCCTGTTCACACCTGCCTCTCTAGCTCCGTTCACACTCCCTCTGGGCTCAGATCACACCCCTCTCCAGCCCTGTCCTCCGTTCACACCCCTCCTGCTCTGTCGGTGCCTGTTCACACCTGCCTCTCTAGCTCCGTTCACACTCCCTCTGGGCTCAAATCACACCCCTCTCCAGCCCTGTCCTCCGTTCACACCCTCCTGCTCTGTCGGTGCCTGTTCACACCTGCCTCTCTAGCTCCGTTCACACTCCCTCTGGGCTCAAATCACACCCCTCTCCAGCCCTGTCCTCCGTTCACACCCCTCCTGCTCTGTCGGTGCCTGTTCACACCCGTCTCTCTAGCTCTGTTCACACTCCCTCTGGGCTCAGATCACACCCCTCTCCAGCCCTGTCCTCCGTTCACACCCTCCTGCTCTGTCGGTGCCTGTTCACACCTGCCTCTCTAGCTCCGTTCACACTCCCTCTGGGCTCAAATCACACCCCCATCCAGCCCTATCCTCCATTCACACCCCTCTACATCTTCCCCATTCACACCCCGTCCAGGCCCCGTTCACACCCACAGCACCTCCCGAGTTCACACCTCTCCCCTCATTCTAGCTCTGTCGGTGCCTGTTCACACCCACCTCTCTAGCTCCGTTCACACCCCTCTGGGCTCAAATCACACCCCTCTCCAGCCCTGTCCTCCGTTCACACCCTCCTGCTCTGTCGGTGCCTGTTCACACCTGCCTCTCTAGCTCCGTTCACACTCCCTCTGGGCTCAAATCACACCCCTCTCCAGCCCTGTCCTCCGTTCACACCCCTCCTGCTCTGTCGGTGCCTGTTCACACCCGTCTCTCTAGCTCTGTTCACACTCCCTCTGGGCTCAGATCACACCCCTCTCCAGCCCTGTCCTCCGTTCACACCCTCCTGCTCTGTCGGTGCCTGTTCACACCTGCCTCTCTAGCTCCGTTCACACTCCCTCTGGGCTCAAATCACACCCCCATCCAGCCCTATCCTCCATTCACACCCCTCTACATCTTCCCCATTCACACCCCGTCCAGGCCCCGTTCACACCCACAGCACCTCCCGAGTTCACACCTCTCCCCTCATTCTAGCTCTGTCGGTGCCTGTTCACACCCACCTCTCTAGCTCCGTTCACACCCCTCTGGGCTCAAATCACACCCCTCTCCAGCCCTGTCCTCCGTTCACACCCCTCCTGCTCTGTCTGTCTCTGCTTACACCCCCCTCTCTAGCTCCGTTCACACCCCTCTTTTTAGCTCTGTCCCCCCCCCCCCGGTCTCTCTCTCGGTCCCAGCAGTTTGCTAACAGGGGGCTCTTCACTCAGGGTGGGTGTGAGACCCTGTGGCTGGCGGCTGAAGCAGACTGGACAGGAGGTGCAGAGGGAATTAAGCCCTGGCACGACTCCCCCCGCGCCGCCCCCCGGAAATGGTTACTCCCAGACGGGACCTTTTCTAGCTCAGGCAGCTATGACTTGGGGCTGCTCTATGGCCCGGGGTGTCCAGGGCTCAGATTAGATTCACAGCAGGACTTTCTGGCCTGTCCCTCCCTCCTGTGGGGCCGCATTGGACTTGCCTTGGACTCCTGGGTTCCCCTCAGGAGTCCCATGATGCTTCGCGTGCTGTGTTCTCGGGGGAGCCTCGTGGAATGAGCTGGTGAATGGGTTGGTCGCTCTGTGGGGGTCTTGGGAGACGGGTTCCCCCCTTGTGTCCGACTCTGGGCTGAACTGCAGCCCCCAGCCCCAGTTCGGTGAGCTGCTGAGCTGTGCTCTGGGAGGAGAGCAGGGTCTAGTGGTCAGAGCGGGGAGGCAGGGCTGGGAGGCAGGACGCCTGGGTTCCCACCCTGCCACTGACTCACTGCATAGCCTCGGGCAAAGCACTTCAGCTCTGCGCCCGTCTTCAGCTTAGAACAATGGAGACCCCAGTGTAACCGAGGCCTCCCCTGCTGCGTGCCCAGAGCGGGGGTGGGCAGTGCCCCTGGCACCTTTGCTGCGTGCCCAGAGCTGGGGGGGCGGTGCCCTCACTGTGTGCCTGGAGCTCTGGGGGGGTGGTGCCCTCGCTGTGTGCCCGGAGCTCTGGGGGGGCGGTGCCCTCGCTGCGTGCCCGGAGCTCTGGGGGGGCAGTGCCTGGTGCCCTCGCTGTGTGCCCGGAGCTCTGGGGGGGCGGTGCCCCAGGTGCCCTCGCTGTGTGCCCGGAGCTCTGGGGGGGCGGTGCCTGGTGCCCTCGCTGTGTGCCCGGAGCTCTGGGGGGCGGTGCCCCAGGTGCCCTCGCTGTGTGCCCAGAGCTGGGGGGGCAGTGCCCCAGGTGCCCTCGCTGTGTGCCCGGAGCTCTGGGGGGGCGGTGCCCCAGGTGCCCTCGCTGTGTGCCCGGAGCTCTGGGGGGGGCAGTGCCCCAGGTGCCCTCGCTGTGTGCCCGGAGCTCTGGGGGGGCGGTGCCCCAGGTGCCCTCGCTGTGTGCCCGGAGCTCTGGGGGGGGGCGGGGCCCCAGGTGCCCTCGCTGTGTGCCCGGAGCTCTGGGGGGGCGGTGCCCCAGGTGCCCTCGCTGTGTGCCCGGAGCTCTGGGGGGGCGGTGCCCCAGGTGCCCTCGCTGTGTGCCCGGAGCTCTGGGGGGGCGGTGCCCTCGCTGTGTGCCCGGAGCTCTGGGGGGGCGGTGCCCTCGCTGAGTGCCCGGAGCTCTGGGGGGGCAGTGCCCCAGGTGCCCTCGCTGTGTGCCCAGAGCTCTGGGGGGGGGGCGGTGCCCCAGGTGCCCTCGCTGTGTGCCCGGAGCTCTGGGGGGGCGGTGCCCTTGCTGTGTGCCTGGAGCTCTGGGGGGGGCGGTGCCCCAGGTGCCCTTGCTGCGTGCCCGGAGCTCTGGGGGCAGCGGTGCCCCAGGTGCCCTCGCTGTGTGCCCGGAGCTCTGGGGGGGCGGTGCCCTCGCTGTGTGCCCGGAGCTCTGGGGGGGCGGTGCCCTCGCTGTGTGCCCGGAGCTCTGGGGGGGGCCGGTGCCCTCGCTGCGTGCCCGGAGCTCTGGGGGGGGCGGTGCCCCAGGTGCCCTCGCTGTGTGCCCGGAGCTCTGGGGGGGCGGTGCCCTCGCTGTGTGCCCGGAGCTCTGGGGGGCCGGTGCCCTCGCTGTGTGCCCAGAGCTCTGGGGGGGCGGTGCCCTCGCTGTGTGCCCAGAGCTCTGGGGGGGCGGTGCCCCAGGTGCCCTCGCTGTGTGCCCGGAGCTCTGGGGGGGGCGGTGCCCCAGGTGCCCTCGCTGTGTGCCCGGAGCTCTGGGGGGGCGGTGCCCTCGCTGTGTGCCCGGAGCTCTGGGGGGGCGGTGCCCTCGCTGTGTGCCCAGAGCTCTGGGGGGGCGGTGCCCCAGGTGCCCTCGCTGCGTGCCCGGAGCTCTGGGGGGGGCGGTGCCCCAGGTGCCCTCGCTGTGTGCCCGGAGCTCTGGGGGGGGGAGCGGTGCCCCAGGTGCCCTCGCTGCGTGCCCGGAGCTCTGGCGGGGGGAGCGGTGCCCCAGGTGCCCTTGCTGCGTGCCCGGAGCTCTGGGGGGGCGGTGCCCTCGCTGCGTGCCCGGAGCTCTGGGGGGGCGGTGCCCCAGGTGCCCTCGCTGCGTGCCCGGAGCTCTGGTGGGGGGGGCTGTGCCCCAGGTGCCCTCGCTGTGTGCCCGGAGCTCTGGGGGGGGGAGCGGTGCCCCAGGTGCCCTTGCTGCGTGCCCGGAGCTCTGGTGGGGGGGGCAGTGCCCCAGGTGCCCTCGCTGTGTGCCCGGAGCTCTGGGGGGGGGAGCGGTGCCCCAGGTGCCCTCGCTGCGTGCCCGGAGCTCTGGTGGGGGGGGCAGTGCCCCAGGTGCCCTCGCTGTGTGCCCGGAGCTCTGGGGGGGCCCCGTCCTGCTGTCATTATTTAGCTCTTCGACAGCCCATCCCTGGGGTGCAGCCTCACCCGCCTGCCAGTCGAATTCTTGCAGGGCGGGGTGGGGTGGGGAGAACTATTAGCCAGGGATTTTGGGCGCCTGGCCCAGCCCCCCCAGCAAATTCTTCCCCACCCCCACCTGCCATCCCAGGTGCCAGTTTCTGGGAAAGCCGCTGGCGCAGGCTCAGCCCGTCAGGGCTTGCCGGGCGCCATGGTGCAAAGTGGTGGGTGGTGCCGGCGCCGAGCCGGGCTCGTTAGTCGTCCGCTCAGAGCCCCTCGGTGCCCAGGGCACGGTGCCCGCCCTGGGCCCTTCCTGCTGCCCGGCTGGGCTGGTGGGGGGGAGCCCTGGATCCTGGCTGGGCTGGTGGGGGGGAGCCCTGGATCCTGGCTGGGCTGGTGGGGGGAGCCCCCTTCCGCAGCCGGGGGGAGCCCTGGATCCTGGCTGGGCTGGTGGGGGGAGCCCCCTTCCGCAGCCGGGGGGAGCCCTGGATCCTGTCTGGGCTGGTGGGGGGGAGCCCCCTTCCGCAGCCGGGGGGAGCCCTGGATCCTGGCTGGCTTGTTTCTAGGGTGGGGTCCGCGCCGCCCTCCCGCCTGGCTCTCAGCACCCGTCGGAGCCTCGCCCGCTGCCCGCAGCGGCCGCTTGCCTCGGACAGGGCGCCGGGCGCTTGGCGCGGGAACTGCCTGGCGTTTCCTTCATCAAGTGCCCCCTCCCCACCGGCCCCTTGCTACCAGGCCTGCTTACCACAGCCCCCAGGCCCCTCCCCTGCCGTTGGACGGCCTAACCAGGCAGTGCCCCCACCCCGGCTTACAGACGGGGACCGGGAGGCTAAGGGACTTGGCCAGGGTCACCCAGGAAGGGGGTGGCAGAGCAGGGAATTGAGCTGAGGCATCCCAGGCTAGTGCTCTAACCACTGAGCAACCCTTCCTCCCTCCTGCGTTCCCATCTGCCCTTGGCCCCGACCCTGCATGCCTGGCTCCTCTGCTAGCCCCAGTGCAGGGGCTGGGAGCCCCGCTCACTCCTGGGAGTCGTTAGGGAGCCAGGTGCCATCCCCTTCCCCCCAGCATGAAACCAGAGTCGCCCTAACTGCAGCGGAGTGACTCCAGATTAACTCCTGTGTCAGTGATAGCAGAGTCTGGCAGGGCACTGGGCACCGCTGGGGGCTGCTACCCAGCGCAGGGCGGGCAGAGTCTGGCAGGGCACCGGGCACAGCTGGGGGCTGCTACCCAGCGCAGGGCGGGCAGAGTCTGGCAGGGCACCGGGCACAGCTGGGGGCTGCTACCCAGCGCAGGGCGGGCAGAGTCTGGCAGGGCACCGGGCACAGCTGGGGGCTGCTCCCCAGCGCAGGGCGGGCAGAGTCTGGCAGGGCACCGGGCACAGCTGGGGGCTGCTACCCAGCGCAGGGCGGGCAGAGTCTGGCAGGGCACCGGGCACAGCTGGGGGCTGCTCCCCAGCGCAGGGCGGGCAGAGTCTGGCAGGGCACCGGGCACAGCTGGGGGCTGCTCCCCAGCGCAGGGCGGGCAGAGTCTGGCAGGGCACCGGGCACAGCTGGGGGCTGCTACCCAGCGCAGGGCGGGCAGAGTCTGGCAGGGCACCGGGCACAGCTGGGGGCTGCTACCCAGCGCAGGGCGGGCAGAGTCTGGCAGGGCACCGGGCACAGCGCAGGGCGGGCAGAGTCTGGCAGGGCACCGGGCACAGCTGGGGGCTGCTACCCAGCTGGCTTGTGCCCTGGCACGATCTGGCTGCAGTCTCAGTGCGATGGTCCCCAGGCCCGGCTGCTACGTGTGATGCGCCAGCTGCCCGGCCAGGGCTCGGCTGCTTTCCCTGCCTAGGTGCCCAGTTTGAAAGGTCCTTTCACAGGCCCCGGCCGTGTCAACACCGCGCCACAAAAGCCGCCTTTTATTCCGTGTTTGTTTTCATTCCCAAGGCAGGCGGGAGGCCGGCTGTGCCGGGGGAGCCCTCCCAGCGCGAGGCAGGGCTCTGCCCCTCCCCTTCTCCCCGGGGGGGGGGGTTAGCCCTGCTCTTCCTCGCCCCCGGCGCTGGGCTGGGGGGGCAGCGGGGGCCCTGGGGTAAGGGGGGAGCTTTGCAGTTCAGCGTCCTGGGCCGGTAGCGTGGGGATCTGGGCTCTGCGGGTCGGAAGCGGCGCTAACTACCCACCCCCTGCACTGCTCTGCGCCGGGACGGGAACCGGAACCGCCGCCAGCGGCCCAGCCGGGCCAGTGAGATCAGAGGCAGGTCCAGCCGCCCGGGGCGGGTGAAGACCCAGGCCCACGTGCCAGCCAGTGGGCCTGGTTTGGAGTCGCCCCGGTGGGGTTTGTGTGGGGCCGAAGGCAGAACGCCCCCAGGCTTGTCGCTGGGAAGTGGGGCTAGTGTCAGCGGGGGGGGATCTGGCCCCGGGGGCGGGGAGGTCACTGAGTTCCACTTGCTCAAGCCCCCAGGGGTCCCGGTTTGATGTTGTCCGAGTGACGTTTCCGCCGGCCACGTCTGTCACTGTTCAGCTGCCCGAGGACCCCCCTTGTGCCGGCCGTGGCCTGTGGCCAGGGACTTGGCACCTGATCGTTCTGGGGCTCTGAGTCTGGGTGGGAACAGCCGGCGTCTCCAGAAGTCCTGTCCCTTGATCCCAGGCCTTCTAGCCGCCTGCTGCTCCAGACCCGCTGACCGTGGGCTCGAGGTGACTCCAGGATGGGGGGACTAACCTCACCTCCATGGTCCCCACACGAGAGTGGATCATCTCTGTGTATCCCAGCTCCGCTCCTGGGAGACTCGCCTGCCTAGGGCACCGTCCCTCCAGCTGTGCCCGGCCGTACGGGGGCCAGCCAGTGGCGTTAAATAAAACACCGCCCAGGGGAACTCCACTCTGCCCTCCATGAGCTGCTGCCACGGCTGCGGGCGGCCTGCGTAATGGCCCAGGCTTGCGGAGCGGAGATGCCAGTGCTCCCTGCTACCAGACAGCCAGGACTGGTACCCAGCGTGATGCCACCACAGGCCCAGGAGACACCCCCGTCCCGACCCTCCGGCTCCCGGCCTGGCCAGTGTCCATAGGCTGCTCTGAACCCCTTGGCCTGACGGTTTGGGATCTGGTAGTTGGGTGCCGGAAGGAGGGGAAGATGGAACACCGGCGTTTCAATCCGGTGCCTGGCACCGGGCATCTTTACAGGGCGCACGGCGGCTCTCGGCGGAGACGCTGCCGCCATCTTGTGATACCCAGGGCAGAGGCGGCGTGGGGAAAAGCCCCATCTGCATTCGGACCCCGATCCAGCCCCCCCCCCACTTTCCACAGCCGGGGCTCTGCCCGTGCCCTGGCCGCGGCGCAGGCCGACGAGTGGGGCTCCGCGGGGAACCTGGGTAACGCTGCCTTAGCGTGGCCACCTTGGCGATGGTGGCGAGACCTGCCCGGGGAACCAAGCAGCCCTTGGTCTGTTCGGGGGGCTCCGTGGGGCCGCGCCGCTTAGAGCAGAGGGGGAAACCCAGGAATCAGCGCTGGGCACAAAGGGACGCCCGTCTGGGGCGCAGCGGGGAGCCCAGGGAGGAGCCTTCTACTGTTCAGAGGGGAGGGAGTGGTGTCTGTCGGGTAGAGCGGGGGCTGGGAGTCAGGACTCCTGGGTTCTCTCCCTGCCCTGGGAGGGGGGTGGGGGCTGGGAGTCAGGACTCCTGGGTTCTCTCCCTGCCCTGGGAGGGGGGTGGGGCTGAGAAGGGGGGCGGGGGCTGGGAGTCAGGACTCCTGGGTTCTCTCCCCGCTCTGAGAGGGGGTGAGGCTGAGAAGGGGGGCGGGGGCTGGGAGTCAGGACTCCTGGGTTCTCTCCCCGCTCTGAGAGGGGGGTGAGGCTGAGAAGGGGGGCGGGGGCTGGGAGTCAGGACTCCTGGGTTCTCTCCCTGCCCTGGGAGGGGGGTGGGGCTGAGAAGGGGGGCGGGGGCTGGGAGTCAGGACTCCTGGGTTCTCTCCCTGCCCTGGGAGGGGGTGGGGCTGAGAAGGGGGGCGGAGGCTGGGAGTCAGGACTCCTGGGTTCTCTCCCCGCTCTGAGAGGGGGGTGAGGCTGAGAAGGGGGCGGGGGCTGGGAGTCAGGACTCCTGGGTTCTCTCCCTGCCCTGGGAGGGGGGTGGGGCTGAGAAGGGGGGCGGGGGCTGGGAGTCAGGACTCCTGGGTTCTCTCCCTGCCCTGGGAGGGGGGTGGGGCTGAGAAGGGGGGCGGGGGCTGGGAGTCAGGACTCCTGGGTTCTCTCCCTGCCCTGGGAGTTTGGGGGGGCTGAGAAGGGGGGCGGGGGCTGGGAGTCAGGACTCCTGGGTTCTCTCCCTGCCCTGGGAGGGGGGTGGGGCTGAGAAGGGGGGCGGGGGCTGGGAGTCAGGACTCCTGGGTTCTCTCCCTGCCCTGGGAGGGGGGTGGGGCTGAGAAGGGGGGCGGGGGCTGGGAGTCAGGACTCCAGGGCGGGGGGGGGATACTAGGCTTTTCCCTGCTGTGTCTGTGGTGGGGTCAGTCCCCTGCTGGGGGGCTGGGAGGGTTAATTGTTTGCAGAGCGTCTGGGGACTGTGGAGAACAGGGGCCTTGGAAGGAGGGAGCAGGAGTCCCCCAGCAATACAGCCTGAGAGGCAGGGCAGGGAGCCGCCCTTGTGGGGATCGCTGTCCTGCCCCGTGTCTCGGCAGGGTGGGCCGGGCCGCAGGCCAGCGTGGCGCTGAGCACGGTGCAGAGTGCAGCCGGCGCAGCTGGCCCGGGTGCCCTGAGCTCCGGCGCGTGGCCGTTAGCGCTGCGGGGGGGCTCGGCCGCCCGGGGCCCAGCGTCTCTCCTCCCGCAGGCAGCCGCGCTGGAGCCAGGCACCTCGGGCCCACCTTGCCCTTGGGGGGGCTCCCTTGTGCAGGGAGATCTCCTCCGAGCTGACCCCGCCGGCTGCCTTCGGCCCCTGGGGCAGCTGGGGTGAAAAGTACCCAGACCCGGGATGCCAGTGGCCCCGCAGTTTGCGTTGAGAACCTTTGGTTACGGTTTGCAAAGCTCTCCCTACTGCTTGCGCTTTGCCCGGTCCCGTTCTGGGGAGGCAGCGAAATCCGGGGGGATCCAACAGGCCCCACCCACGGGGTTCCCAGGGCTCCGTGTCCCCAGCCCCCTCCGTTGCTTGGAGAAACCAAACGACCTGTTACCGGGCTCAGTCCCCTTCCCCCATCTCTGAGCCTTTGACTCAATTCTAGATTCTAATGAGAAAACAGGACGAAGCTGCAGAATTCAGATCCTGAGCCCGAGCCCCTGGTTCATGGGCTGAGGTTGGGGGGTGCCCAGATCCGGGCCCACTAATCCGTGCTGCTTCCAGAAGCTTTTCTGCTTTGCCTTTTGCCCGGCTGTTGGCTCTGGGGCCGTGTCGGAGAGACGCTGAACCAGATTCTCCAAAGGGCCGATGAGGACAGAGGCGCGTTTGATCTGAGCAAATCAAAGTCTGGCTTGGTCCCTTTGAATGTCCAGTGGGATATTTACTCAGAAATTAGCGCTGCTCGTGGGGTGGGTCTGCAGCTCCGTCCCGATCGGCCCTTCCGAGAAACCCCCTTGTCCCCGATTGCCCCTTCTCGCTCGCAGGAGCCAGTGAGTCGGAAACGAGCCGTAATATTTATTAAACAGGAACGCGCCCTCCCAGCGGCCTGCAGCGTTTGGGAGCTGGGGTGGTTCTGTCAGCTGGGGGCAGGCTGCTTGGAGGAGCTGAAGAGATACAAACTTCCTTCCCGGCTTTGTTCTCGTTTGCACTGATGTAACATGGTTGGATTTTAATGTCTTCCTGGTTCATTCTGCTGCACTTTGCGCCACGTGTAAATTGGGTAGCAGCGGCCGTCCAGATCTGTGCAGGTGCAGCTCATCAGACAGGCCGGCCCCAGTACAGCTCGGTCTCGGATTTGCGTTGATTTACCAAATATGCCCCTCCATGACTTCAAAATGCATCAAAAGTGCTGCAATTTTAGAGAATCCGGCAGAAATCCCTCTCCTGCTCAGCTGCAATTACCCCATCCATTTCAAATGCCTGGGGGAGAACGATCCATGCCACTTACATGAGCAGTGTCATTATTGCATTAATAGAATTACCTGGGGGTTGGTTTCTATTAATTATATTTGACACAAATTAGATTAATTGTGGTTTGATTTTTTTGTGCTGCTCTCGATCCCTAACCGCTTGCTTTATTCTTTCCTCAATCTAAGCTCGTTTTCTTTTCTTGTTCAATTATGTTAACGGCAACATTGAAGTCGGGTTGCTGGATTGAGAGCTCCTGGGGGCATGAGAGGAATTGGGTTGTGGCCGTGTGGGCGCTTTAGACTTGGAAGGATTTGACTTTTCCCGGCAAGTGTCGGTAAGCATCGATTTCGCAGGAAAAACGTTTGTCGGCGACCCTTGAAATTGGCAGCGAGGCCGGGTCCGAGGCGGCTGCGTGAGAACATAGGAAAGTTTGCTGTAAGGAGATTGACTTTGGAGATGTGGACTGTGGTGTTTTAACACTTAGAAAAGTTTAACTCTTTGAATCTTAGCGTCTCCTGTCATCCTGTAATTATTGATTGGGCTCCACCCCCTCCCCCCGAATGGCCCCCCCCGATCTCCCACAACTCTGAACGGTTAAATGGATGAAAATGCAAAAAGAAAAATGCTAAAACTCGTAATTTTGCACAACTGTGAACATTTAAATTGATAAAAAATAGAAAAAAGGCTTAAAAATAAACAGTCACATGCTATCGAAAATGATACAACAAACTGAATTCTGCCACGCCTCTTTATCCCGAATGCTGATCAGTCATTCATGGGTGGGATCCGTGGATCCGTGGAAAGCAAGCGCCGCTGAGATCAGGAGGGGAGAGCCGGAGACTGGCCCCCAACTCCCGTGTCCTCTGCACCAAGTGATCAAAAGCCATGAGTCAGGCCCGCAAAAAATAACGCGATGTTTAAAACCCGTCCCGGCTGGCCATGTTTCTGGCAGATCTGCCGAAGCCCCAGCCCCAGCCCCAGCCCCAGCCGCTGGACTCCCCAGCAGAAAATTGTAAGATTGGCGTTAAAATCATGAGATTTCTTTAAAAATAATTAAGTGGAGGGGATTTTTCTTTCCCTTTGGGGTTTGGGCCTTCACAGCTGCAGCCAATTCACATTTTCAAGCTTTTCTCTGCACTGACAAGGCCTAGAAACATCTGGTTTTTGTTAGATGAAAGCCGAGATCCTCACTTTATCCCAGGACTCCAGGAGCTGGGGATTTAAAAACAGGATAGTGAGATCATGGGCAACACCGCAGTTAGACATGACAGGCTCAATGTGGAAAGATGACTAGATGCTCACAGGGGTCCTGTCTGCCCCTTACAATCGATGATGTTAAGAAATAATATATCAGGGGTTCCCTTTGTTTGCTCTCTGACCAAGTTGGGACTGAGTGAACTTTTCCCAAGTCCTGTTCCCGGCTCTGCCACTGGCCTGTTGGGTGACCTTGGGCAAATCACTTTGCCCTCCCATGCCTCAGTTTCCCCACCTGTACAGTGGGGACAATGCTCCTTTGTAACGCGCATGGAGATTGCCAGGTGAAAAGTGCTAGATAAGAGCTAGGGAATTAATAGTCTTGTTATAGTTTACTTGCAATGAAAGCTTTGATTCTCACATCATCGCATGACTCCAGCAGCTGGGGCTTTTAGAGAAACACCAGCCATGGCAAGACTCACAATAAAATCGCGAGAGGTGGCTGCACTGAGATCCTGTTTGTATCCCTGATTCTTCCGCCGGCTGCGGGGGTGGAGAGAACGCGGCGTTATCACCGCGTGAATTTCCAAGAAAAAGGACAAAACCGACACATTCTTTAGAAGGCCCAGCCAGCACTTGGGAGCAGGCAGCTAAATTTAAAAATCCATCAAATTGTAAAAATAGCCAAGGGAGCCTTGTTTTTCTTTGCGGTGCCAGGAGACGGGAATTTGCCTGGTGAGCGTCATATTTCAGGGCACTGCGGCTTCGAGCTTGCAAAGACCTGTTGGATTAGTTTGTCCAGGGCCGGATTGTCCCCTGCTGTTTCTTTTCTGGTGAGATGCCCAGGGCTGGGTCAGTGTCTCACATAATCGGCCGTTCTGCAGCCTGCCGCCACCTCTCTGTCCATCCCTTTGCTCTTAGCTCACTCCCGGGGCTGGTGAGCTGGGGGAGCAGAGTGGATTGCCCCAGCCCCAGGCCACTCCCTCCCTGGTAGTCCCCAAGGAGCTCTCAGCCCTGGACTGGCCTCACTGCTGGGTTAGTGGGGTTTGTTGGCTTTTCTCTCTGGAAGTAAAAATAATTAAACTTGTCCGTGCCTCAGTTTCCCCATCTGTAACATGGAGGTTAACGATCCTGCCTCCGTTGTAAAGAGCTTCGAAATCTCTGGCCTCAAAGTGCTAGATAAGCGCTAGGTCGTGATTATGACGTGTCTCCTGCAATTCCCGCATTCTCACATGACTCCAGGAGCTGGGACTGCAAGAAAATCACCAGATCTGGGGAGCCATTTGCTAAGATCAAGAGCTGGGTGTTAACCCCTTCCTCTCCGTGCCACTGAGGGCCACAGCACTTGCTCTCTTTTAGTGTGGGGCTGAGATTGTGACAGTGGATTGTGCGGCCGCTTTGTCTAACTCCTCAGCTCTGTACCTTGCAGCAACACGCACCGGGTCTGGTAGAACGTGCCACTGCCAAAGTCAGCAGCCAGTTGGGCCTCCCAGGGCCGGATCCTCAGCGGGCGTGTGTCCGGTGCAATCCACGGAGCTCCTGTGCCAGAGGCCAGCGGAGGATCAGAGACCTGGGGAAGGGGAGGGAGACATCTCGGAGGGACGTCACTGCCAACAGCCAAAGGTTAAAATAGCCGGAAGACATGGCAGCTCACGTTCAACCCCAGTCCGCCCTGCAGGCGTGAATAGGGTGACCAGATGTCCCAATTTTATAGGGACAGTCCTGATATTTGGGTCTTTGTCTTATGTAGGCACCTATTCCCCCCCACCCCGTCCTGATTTTTCACACTTGCGGTCTGGTCCCCCTCGGCGTGAACCCGAGTTAAAAGCTCCCTTGGTGCACCTTCCCTGCTGGGTTAACCTGCGTTAAGGACACGCCTTTTGCTGCAGTGATGAGCTGCCCCGAGGGTCTGTGTGCGCCTAGAACTGCCTGCGCTCGTCGCTAGAGAAATGCCAGGCGGGAAGGGACCTCGAGATCACACCGAGACAGGACCAAAGAAACCCGTTCCTGACGGGTTTGTCTGCCCTGCTCTTCAAAACCTCCCCGCCAGGGCCTCCGTCACCTGGGCAGTGCTCACTTAGCCCTGGAGCTGGGAACTTTCCCCGAATGTCTAACCTCCAGCTCCTTGTCCCGCCCTCGTGGCCATGGAGAACAATTGATCCCCGTCCCTCTTTATACCAGCTTCACCTGTGGGCAGAGAGTTATCAGCCCCCTCCGGCCTCTCCAGACTAAACCAGCCCATTTCCGTCAGCTTTTCTGACCCCCGGACCCCTTTCTGGTGCTCTTCCGGGCCTCTGTGCAGTGTGCGTACGTCTAGAGATGTGCACACGGGCCCTGTGTTGGGCGTACGCCGTAGGCTACAGCACTGCGTACGTTTCAGCTCACTCCTGTCAATTGCCTTAACTCCGGACTCTGCAGCCGAACTTGCTAAGCGTCGTCCCAGGAGCACCGTGGGCTGGATCTGGGGAGTGGGGAGCGACTCCCCTGGGCATCGGCCGGGCTTTGCGGATGCTCAGATGTCTGGGTAAAAGGCCCCATTGGGGCCAGATTTCCCAGCCTCTGAAGTCAGGGCTGAATCTGCCCGAGAGCCCTGCTCCCCGTAGACTCCTAAGCAAGGGCCAGGTTTTCCCCTGGGCCCGACAGCTCCTGAATCTCACTGGCTGCGTTGTGAAGATGCAGGGCCCGAGATAGGCGGGTTCGGCTGGTTTGGGAGCTTGGAGCCGCTTGGCCCTCTGGCGCCACCGGAGCGGGTGATGCCCTTCTGAGCACTAGTCCCTGGTTTTCCGTAGGTCGAACGTGGGGGCTTTGAGTGAGACACCTGAATAAAATGGGCTGGTTTTCAGAGCGTCTGCGGCTCCCGTTGCCATCCTTGGATGCTCCCTGACGATCAGCCCGTTCCCTCCAGGGCTAAGTTCAGCCGCTCAGCGCGGCAGCGCCAGGCCTGGGCCACGCCGGCGGCATGGTGGGAGAGCCAGGTAGCTTCCGTCACCACCCTCGCGGGCGCATCTGACTGCAGCAGGCCGGTGCTGGGTCGATTGGTCAGGCAGGCAGGGTGGGACACCTGAATGCCACTGCGGTGGCTTTGGAGTGCAGGAGCATGGCAGGGTCAGGCTCTGTCTTTGCCAGGTGTACAGCAAGGCCCGGCATTAGTATCATCCCGAACGTAAGCTGGTCCTTAGGGGTCCAGCACTTCCTGCCAGGCGTAGTGCTCCCTGGGGTGAGGAGTTCCATCCATCCGGGTGGGAAATGTTTGCAGAGTCAGGCTATTAGGTTCTTTAAGGTAGAACCTTTCGCCTTCTAAAGTTCCAAGTATACCTTTGGGCACATCCAGGAATAAGCCACAATAATGCTGAGTGTGGCAAGTTAACCGTCTAGCCCAGTACCCTGCCGACGTGCTCCGCACGCGCCCTGGCTTCCAGGCACGAAATCAGCCTACGAGCCCAGGCGGCAGCCTCAGCCGCTGATCGAAACACGGGCTGCAGGTATGAAATCGCCATCTGAAAAAACCATGGCAGACAATAATGCTGCCGTGCTTCTTGTGAGAATCCAGTCCGGCCTGAGAACGCCGACACAATTCAAAGCCACGAGTGTGGCGGTAAATGGACCAGGAATTCGATACAGTAGATCCTGCCTGTGGAATCTAATACAGATCACAAGTCTGCGACAAAAGCTGTGAATCATATGATATAATACCTACCTCATGTACTGTATGTGTGTTTGTGTGTGTGTGTGTGTGAGAGAGAGAGATACAGAGAAATTAAAGCGGTCTGAAAAACAGAATTTTCGTTCGGCAGGAAGTTCTGACGTTCCAAAAATTGTTTTTGTTCTGAATCAGAATGTAAAAGTTGGATAATTGCAATTTCTTGTGGTGCAGAAAGGCCAAAAAAATTCAGTTCAGGAACATCAGAATGTTTTGCTTAAATAATGTTGAATTGTTTAATTTCGATAAGGTTTCATGTTGGTAATGTTGAAACATTCTGCTACAGTATTAAATCTAATATTTTAATAGACTAGAAAAGCCGACATGACATGAAGGGAAATAAAGTTGAAAGAAAATGTTTCATCAGTATTAAAATGAAACAAGAAAGTTGAACTGATTCGTTTTGACACTTCCTCATAAAAATGTCATTGAAATTGATGTTTTCATGAAAAGTTTAGATTTCAGCAAAACTGTGTATATCTATTTATTTGATTTATATATTATCTCTATATAACATAAATCTTATGTCTATAAGCTGGTCATATCTTTCGTGTTACAAAATATTTCTATAGTATGGTACAAAAATATCCTCTCTCTGTTAGAATGCTGCCATTGTGTACTGGTACGTATTATTGATCCCTTTTTTACCATCCCATAGAAATAATTTGTAACACAAAAGATATGGCCCACTTGATGCAAAATCCTTCGCCTTTCTGTAGCATGAGGTGTCCTGTATCCAAATCGATCCACAAATGTAGCCCAGAATGTGGCACAGAATTGCTGATATTCCGGATGGGAACAGCTCTGACAAGGTGGCTCAATATCTCGTTCGAACGCCACAAAAAGCCGCTACGGGTTAAATCTGTATCTAGAATCTGAGCTAACCTTTGCATTGGGTGTATTAGGACCCTCGGCCTCGAAGCTAACGAGTTGTGTGTGTTTAACCGGCATGAGATAGGAATGAAGCATAGGGGCAGATTCTGATCTCGTTTCACACTAGGCTTAATCTGGGGAGACCTTCCTTGGCTTGAGTGGGGTGACACCCAATTTACCCCCATGTCAACGGAGATGCAAAGCAGAGCTGTTGCTTCTCTGTCCGTCTGGCCCCCTCCTACAAGTTATGATTGTTTGCTCTACTCCTGTAGAGATGTGATGAAAGCGGCCCCCCGAGCACGTGGGGCTGTGGGTTCTCGGCTATTGACAAAGCAGAAAGAAGAATATTGTCTAGAAAAGATCCCTGCCATTCATTCTCTGTGCATTCCCCAATGAACCCCGGCCCCCCGAAGGTGCCTCACGGAGCTGGGGTGGTGACCATGGTTAGAGCACCGGGCAGTTTGTGCGGGGCCGGCCTGGTGCTTTCGCAATCGGCTGCCCCACAGAGCTTTCTCTGGGCCCTGAAAGAAATGACACCGCGAGAGGCGCTTGGAAATGCCCAGCGTCAGGGGCAGTGTCAGAAGCAGCAGGTGTCACTTTAAGAACATGATTGGAAGCAGGGATGTGCTGGCGAAAGGGGCTGGCTCGGGAGCCCAGGGATGGAAGGGTCCGTGTGTCTCTCAAGGCAGAGCGCAGCCGGCCCTGGCCTCGCTGCTGCAGGGCTGCCTTGTCCTGCTGGGAGCTGGACTGAGATCCAGCCAGCTTGGTTCACCTCCCTCCGCCCGAGGCAAAGGGCGACTTTCAGAAGCGCCCACCAGGGTTGGAGCCGGACCGGCCACCTGCAGGGGAAAGTCCAGGGGGTGCATTTCAGAGCCAGGCTTCACAAGTGCCAGGCGTCACCCAAGCCACGACGTCTCCTTTGGGGGAGTGTGAGGCTGGGGGCGGATGGAGTCTGGGCTGGGAGCTGTGCGGAAGAGGGGGCAGTATCCCCCCGGGCACAGAGATGCCATGGAGAGAAATGCCCACCACACGCGCTAACACGCTAACGTCACGTGTTCTGGCACAGGGCTCCGCGTGCCAACGCCCGCAAAGACAGAGACAAAAGCCGCAGCGGGGCAGAGGCACCACGCGCTGGCTGAGGAGCGACGGGGTGGAGACACATGTGCAGAGTCACGCGTGCACACGTACAGCCGCTGAGACACACAACCCCCCCCATCGGTGCGTGTCTCACACAAACCTTCCTCGGCCGAGCCCCCACAATTCACCCCTCAGGTGTCCTTGCTGCCCCCTTTGCTCCCCAGCCGCCCCCTGCTTTCCCGGGCCTGGCCCTGGGTATTTTTCTGCTTGGCTGGGCGTCAGCTCCCCTCCTGGGGCTCTTCCTCGGGCCGTGCCCTGGCGCGCCGCAGGAGCTGGGCTGTTAGCAGGTGTTCGCTGCTCTCTTAGCGGGCGGCCCCTTTCCCAGGGCGCGCCGGCTGCCAGCGGAGGTGCGTGGCGAGAACACGGCCCCCGGAGAGTTCCCGGGCGAGCAGCTGCCCCCGCCACCTGATGCAGCGTCTGCGGCCCTGGAATGCCACGGGCACCGGAGCAGACGGGCTCCCTGCTAGCTCGGCTCTCAGCGGTGCCCGCGCAAGCGTGTGCGTCAGGGGCGTTCTCTCCGGGGCTCAGCCCTTGCGCATCACAAAGGGGGTGCAGGTGGGGAAACCGAGGCACAGAGTGGGGCAGCAGCTTGCCTGAAGTCACCCCGCAGGCCAGTGGCCGAGCCAAGAATAGTCTCGGGTCTCATGAGTTCCAGTCCAGAGCTCTGTCCCCTCGGCTGCGCTGCCAGGCGTCGCTGGCCAGTGGAGTACCAGTACCTCCTGCCCCTCCCAGCTACATCTCCTAACCCGGCCGTGCCGAGCAGGGACGCCTGAACCCCGGCTGGGCATCGGGGTGGGGTGTCCGAGATCCCATACGTTGTGCCCCCCTGCCAAGCGTCCCAGCTCCCAGGTTTGCATTCAGCTTGGAGAGCGGGGCAGCCAGGGATTGTTCACTTCCCAGATACGAAGGCCAGAGATCTGCCAGGCCAGAGAACGGCCCTGAGCCCGTTTCAGTTTGCACTAGGGACCGGCCCACCTGGCTTGCCGGATTCCCAGGGCTGGAGAAGCCCCACGCCCCGTTTTCCCCCGGCCCAGAAGGCCTGACCCTGACCCGTGCTTAGTGGTCCAGCTGCACCGTTCGGCGTGTGGGAACTGGGGTGTGGCTCGGGCGGAGCCTGGGAGGTGGGTCTCTAGTAAAGTTTGTGTTGAATTTTGGAACCTGGCGTTTGTGTAGCCGCCCCAGTCCCACCCTGCTTGGCACCCGAAATCAGAGACTCAGAGACTAGCAGGGTTGGAAGGGAGCTCAGGAGGTCACCTAGTCCCACCCCCTGCTCAACGCAGGACCAAACCCAACTAAATCATCCCAGCCGGGGCTTTGTCAAGCCTGGCCTTAAAACCCCCTAAGGAAGGAGACTCCACCCCCTCCCCAGGTGAGCCATTCCAGTGCGTCACCCCCCCCCCCTTGTGAAAAGGTTTCTCCTGATAGCTGCTTAAATGGGTGGGGGGCAGCGCGCTGGGCAAGGCGCCCCGGCTCTGCTGCCGACCCGGTGCCAGCTCAGGCCCCCTGTGTCTCTGCACGGCGCTCAGAGGCCCCTGTGTGCTGCCCTGTCTGAACCCAGCGGCCTCGCCGCCGCCGGGCACAAGGGCTGCTGCTGGGCAGCCGCGCCAGGCTGGCCGCAGAGCAGCAAGGGGCCGAGACGAGCCAGCGGCTGCAAAAGGACCCGTGCTGAGATGCTCCAAATGGCACAGTGGGCACATCTGCGACCCCCCCGCCTGGCTGTGCCCTCTGCTCAAGTGCGGGTTTTTTTAAGGTGTTTTTAAAAATCATTTTGGAGGTGGCATTTTAATTTCTTTAAAGGCAGCATTTTAAGGTGGTATTTTTATTTAAGGTGGTATTTTAAGGTAGTATTTTTTTTCTTTTAAGGTAGTATTTTTATTTATTTAAGGAGGTATTTCAGTGCGGTATATTGTGTCAAGGTGCTATTTCTAGCCATCTAAGAAGGTATTTTAGGGTGGTATTTTTAATTGTATAGGTGGTATACAATTTGAGGTGATATTTTATTAATTTAAGACTGTACTTTAAGATGGTATTTTATTATTTTAAGGTGGTATTTTAGTTGTTTACGGTGGTATTTTTATTTCAGAAAGATGCTATTTTTTAAGGCGGTAGTTTCTTCAAGTTGGTGCTTTACATTGTATGGCAGTGGTTAGTCTGGGACGGCTGGAGCCTTCCTTCTTAAGGTGGTATTTGTATTAGTTTTGTCGTGGTATTTTCTGAAGTCGGTATATTCTTTAGGCAGGTTCTGATGCTGGGCTGTTGTGGGGATGGGTGGTAACGTCCTGGCCAGGGTACGGCTGGGGAAAGAACTCGGATCTACCGCTTTGCGTGATCCAAGGGGCACCGAGAGTGAGACCCTCCTGGTTCCCGGTGCAGACCCAGCCTGGCTTGACGTCGCCATTTGGATGTTTTAGCGGGGGGGGGGGGGGCGGCTCAGGAGTGAGGGCACTGGCAGAGCTGGGCAGGGGGCCATGGATGGGACAGCAGGGGCTACACCCCTGACCTCCCCCTAGTACCTGGGTTCCCTCCCCAAGCCCCCCAGGCCCTGGGGGAAGGGGGCTCTCCCCTGGGATTCTGATGCTTGTTCCAGACCAGCGGCCCCTGCGAGCCCCGCTGGGCAGAGCCGCTGCTGCCAGGCCGGGTGGCAGAGCAGTGGGCGGAGGGGGGGCTCTGGGCTGGCGGCGCAGTGGGCGGAGGGGGGCTCTGGGCTGGCGGCGCAGTGGGCGGAGGGGGGGCTCTGGGCTGGCGGCGCAGTGGGCGGAGGGGGGCTCTGGGCTGGCGGCGCAGTGGGCGGAGGGGGGCTCTGGGCTGGCGGCGCAGTGGGCGGAGGGGGGCTCTGGGCTGGCGGCGCAGTGGGGGGAGGGGGGCTCTGGGCTGGCGGCGCAGTGGGCGGAGGGGGGGCTCTGGGCTGGCGGCGCAGTGGGCGGAGGGGGGGCTCTGGGCTGGCGGCGCAGTGGGCGGAGGGGGGGCTCTGGGCTGGCGGCGCAGTGGGCGGAGGGGGGCTCTGGGCTGGCGGCGCAGTGGGCGGAGGGGGGCTCTGGGCTGGCGGCGCAGTGGGCGGACTGGGGGCTTTGGGCTGGCGGCGCAGTGGGCGGAGGGGGGCTCTGGGCTGGCGGCGCAGTCTGGCGCTTGCTGGGTGCCAGGGGAGGTGGGTTTTGGCTTCTGCTGCTTGTCCCCTTTCGACTCGGGGCAGAAAATTCCCCTTCATCAGCAGGTCGGCGCCTGCCGGGAGGCCAGCGGGGGGGGGGGGTATTTCCCAGCCACCCTGCCCAGCGCAAGGGCCCTGCAGGCTGCTGCATGCGGAGCCACAGGCCGGGGCGCTGGCGAGGGAGCGCGGGCGCAGGCGGGTGCAGACGGGTGCAGCGGGTGCAGGGCGGGTGCAGGGGGCTCGCTCGGCCTGTGTGTCTGGGGGAGCCCAGCGGGGGGGGGCAGGTTTTGAGGGAGGCGGGGGCAGGACAGAGGGAACCGAGCTTCCCCTGAGCCCACAAGGCAGCTGGCAGCCGCTCAGCCCCTCCCCGCCCCTGCTAGGAAGCAGGTCCTGAGCTGAGGCTCTGCCCACCCCTGCCCTCCCCCCACCGGCCATCTGGGGCCATCGGGGGCCTCTCGCTCGGCTCCCCGAGCAGCAGCTGCTGGGCTCCACCGGGGGCCGGCGGGGAGTCCAGAGGGGCGGGCGAGGCCCCTCCCTGCAGCCCGGGGGTCGGGTCCCGCTCGCGATGGCCCAGCCGGGGCGGCACCGGGGCTGGGAGTCAGGCCAGAGCCAGCCAGGCCCGGGCCCGCCGGGGCTCACGCTGCTTCCTGAGCGGTGCTGGGGCTGGGCCTGGAGCCGAGCCGAGGGGGGGACTCCCCGCTCCCTGGGGGGCTGTTCCGCCGGCTCATCGCCCCCCCGGCCCCGGGGCTGTCACTGGGCCGGGGCTGCCTTAGCCTCCAGCCCTGGTTCTTGTGCTGTTCCTCTGCGCTGGCCCCAGGACCCTTCACCCGGGCCCGGGGGAGCTTTCCCCAGCCCTCGAGTCGTGCGGTGGCTCTGGCCAGGCAACGTCCCTCTCAAACCTCGTCCCCCAGAAGTGGCCGCAGTGTCCCGTGCGGGGCTCCCCAGTGCCCCCCCGTGACGCAGCCAGAGATCCCCTGGCGCTGGGAGCTCGGGGACACGTCCCCTCTGCCGAGCTCTGCCGGCGCCAGGCTGGCGTCTGCTGGGAGGAGGGAGGGGAGCGGATTTGGGGGAGTTCCCCTTGGGGATAACGCCACAAATTCCAGCGTGGCACTAGGGGGCGCTGTGCTGTGGGGCTGGGTAGGGGGCTCCCCCCTCAGTGCTGACCCACTGCCCCAGCGTGGCACTAGGGGGCTCTGTGGGGGCTGGGTATGGGACTCACCCCCCTCAGTGCTGACCCACTGGCCCAGTGTGGCACTAGGGGGCGCTGTGCTGTGGGGCTGGGTAGGGGGCTCACCCCCCTTCAGTGCTGACCCACTGCCCCAGCGTGGCACTAGGGGGCGCTGTGCTGTGCGGCTGGGTATGGGGCTCCCCCCTCAGTGCTGACCCACTGCCCCAGCGTGGCACTAGGGGGCGCTGTGCTGCAGGGCTGGGTAGGGG
Source organism: Mauremys mutica (assembly GCF_020497125.1). Lineage (NCBI taxonomy): Eukaryota > Metazoa > Chordata > Testudines > Geoemydidae > Mauremys > Mauremys mutica. Next base: position 22,504,202 of record NC_059091.1, on the reverse strand, counting down.
GCTCCCCCCCTCAGTGCTGACCCACTGCCCCAGCGTGGCACTAGGGGGCGCTGTGCTGCAGGGCTGGGTAGGGGGCTCACCCCCACAGTGCTGACCCACTGCCCCAGCGTGGCACTAGGGGGCGCTGTGCTGTGGGGCTGGGTAGGGGGCTCACCCCCTCAGTGCTGACCCACTGCCCCAGCGTGGCACTAGGGGGCGCTGTGCTGTGGGGCTGGGTAGGGGGCTCACCCCCCCTCAGTGCTGACCCACTGCCCCAGCGTGGCACTAGGGGGCGCTGTGCTGGGGGGGGCACTGGGGCTTGGATGAGACAATGTTAAAACCCCTTGTGCTAGTGCAATAAAATGCCAGGACCGTCCCCCCCCTTGCCCCCCACATCCTTCCTCCCCACTGCGCTGCCCCCTCTACGCACCCAGCAGCCCCCGAGACCCACAGCGACGGGCCCTGTCTCCAGCCCCCCAGCCCAGCACCCTCACCCCCTGTGGCCTTTGACTTGGGGAATCTGTGAATTCACCCCCCGCCCCCTGCCGTGCCAGTGCCCGAGCCCCCCGCCCCCGGGGGGGCACCTGAACACGGTTAGTGGGGGCTGCGCGCTGGCAGGGGGGGTGACGGCCCAGGAATGGAGACACCACGTTCTTGGTGCAAAGTTGGGGGGGGTCCTGCCCTGAGTTGGAGACGGCTGGGGCTCTTGAGCCAGCCCTGCGGGTGGGCGCTAGGGGGAGAATCGCGGGGGGGGGGGGGTAAGCCAAGAGTGTTGTCATTTCGCACCCGGCACCCCAGCTGCCCCCGTCACAAGTACCCAACCTGGCAGTTTCGGTATCTAGCACCACAGGGTGTCTCCGCTTGGGGCACGGGGGGCTGCGGGTCGGGAGTGAGGGGCACCGGCAGCGCTGGGCTAGCGGGGGGCTGCGGGTCGGGAGTGAAGGGCACCGGCAGCGCTGGGCTAGCGGGGGGCTGCGGGTCGGGAGTGAGGGGCACCGGCAGTGCTGGGCTAGCAGGGGGCTGCGGGTCGGGAGTGAGGGGCACCGGCAGCGCTAGGCTAGCAGGGGGCTGCGGGTCGGGAGTGAGGGGCACCGGCAGCGGTGGCTAGCGGGGGCTGCGGGTCGGGAGTGAGGGGCACCGGCAGCGGTGGCTAGCGGGGGGCTGCGGGTCGGGAGTGAGGGGCACCGGCAGCGGTGGCTAGCGGGGGCTGCGGGTCGGGAGTGAGGGGCACCGGCAGCGGTGGCTAGCGGGGGCTGCGGGTCGGGAGTGAGGGGCACCGGCAGCGGTGGCTAGCGGGGGGCTGCGGGTCGGGAGTGAGGGGCACCGGCAGCGCTAGGCTAGCAGGGGGCTGCGGGTCGGGAGTGAGGGGCACCGGCAGCGGTGGCTAGCGGGGGCTGCGGGTCGGGAGTGAGGGGCACCGGCAGCGCTGGGCTAGCGGGGGGCTGCGGGTCGGGAGTGAGGGGCACCGGCAGCGCTGGCCTAGCAGGGGGCTGCGGGTCGGGAGTGAGGGGCACCGGCAGCGGTGGCTAGCGGGAGTGAGGGGCACCGGCAGCGGTGGCTAGCGGGGGCTGCGGGTCGGGAGTGAGGGGCACCGGCAGCGCTGGGCTAGCGGGGGGCTGCGGGTCGGGAGGGTGATCCATTATTTGGGGTCTTTGCCCAGGCTGGCAGGAGGGAGGTTGTCCCTGAGCAGCCCCTGGGGGGGGGACACGCTGCCCGGGTCGACACTGGTTTGCTGGGGACTGGGCTGAGGAAGTGCCCTCTCGTGCTCAGAGCTGTCGGGGGGGGGGGGGCGCTGGGCTCTGTCCCCAGCTCTGGGAGGGCAGTGGAGTCTAGCAGTTAGAGTGGGGGGCGGGGAGTCAGGACTCCTGACCTCTGTTCCCAGCCCTGTCACCTGGTCATGGTGAACCCTTGGGCAAGTCAGACTGTCTCTCTGCCTCAGTTTACCCGTGGCCTGGCGAGCTGTTAGTACATGAGCCCTGGGAGCAGGCTGGCTCTGGGCTGGGCTGTCCGTGGCGGCCCCGGGGGCTCAGGCTGGCCGGGAGGGAACAGAGGCAGAGCCGGCGCTGGGTGACTTTGGACTGGCAGCCGGCAGGGGGTTGGGGGCAGAGACCAGCTGGGCTGGTGCTCGACCACATCGGCATCTGGTGCCTGTCGGGGTCAGTGTCGTCATCCCCATCTGAAGAAGAAAAGCTCATGCTGCAAAACGTCTGTTAGTCTATAAGGTGCCACAGGATTCTTTGCTGCTTCTACAGAACCAGACTAACACGGCTACCCCTCTGATACTCGTCATCCCCTCGTTTACTGAAGGGGAAACTAAGGCACAGGGCGGGACCAGGGCTTAGGTACTGACACCCAGCCAATCAGGAGTGAAACCCAGGCGTCCTGGCTCCCAGCCCCCCCCTCTAACCACTAGGCCCTGCTCCCCCCCCCCGAGCCGGGGTAGAACCCAGGTGTCCTGGCTCCCAGCCCCCCCCTCTAACCACTAGGCCCTGTTCCCCTCTCAGAGCCGGGGTAGAACCCAGGCGTCCTGGCTCCCAGCCCCCCCTGCTCTAACCACTAGGCCCTGCTCCCCCCCCGAGCCGGGGTAGAACCCAGGCGTCCTGGCTCCCAGCCCCCCTGCTCTAACCACTAGGCCCTGCTCCCCTCCCAGAGCCGGGGTAGAACCCAGGCGTCCTGGCTCCCAGCCCGCCTTGCTCTAACCACTAGGCCCTGCTCCCCGCTCAGAGCCGGCTAGAGCCCAGCGCTGGCTGGTGGCCAGGGCAGCGTGGGCAGGGCAGGGGCTGTGGGCCCCTGGCTCGTCCCGCCCCCGCCCCGCGCCCGCCACGTGCCGCTTTATCGCTCCACTTGTCGAGGTCGCGACCCCTGACCCCGCAGCCTAATCCGTGTCAACAGGGCCCCAGGTTAGAGCAACAGGCTGCGGGGGAGGGGAGGGAACAAGCTCGTTAACCCTTGAGGCGCCCTCCCCCGCTCCCTCCTCGGGGGCCCTGCCCCCCCGGGGCCCGTGGGCCAGTGGCACTGACTGGGGCAGCCTGGGCTGCTGGGGCCAGCGGCCGGGGGCGTCAAAGGGGGGAAAACTGGGCGAAGTGCCTGAGTCGGGGAGCGGGAGGGGCGGGGCGGCCCCCGACCCCCCCTTCTGCCCATCCCCCCCGACACTCCCCTTTATCCACCCCCGACACCCCCCTGTATCCACCCCCGACCCCCCCTTCTGCCCATCCCCCCCGACCCCCCTGTATCCATCCCCGACACCCCCCTGTATCCACCCCCGACACCTCCCTTCTGCCCATCCCCCGACACCCCCCTGTATCCACCCCCGACCCCCCCTTCTGCCCATCCCCCCCGACACTCCCCTTTATCCACCCCCGACCCCCCCTTCTGCCCATCCCCCGACACCCCCTTCTGCCCATCCCCCCCCGACCCCCCCTTCTGCCCATCCCCCCCGACACCCCTGTATCCATCCCCGACACCCCCTTCTGCCCATCCCCCCCCGACCCCCCTGTATCCATCCCCGACACCCCCTTCTGCCCATCCCCCCCCCGACCCCCCTGTATCCATCCACCGACACCCCCCTTCTGCCCATCCCCCCCGACCCCCCTGTATCCATCCCCCGACACCCCCCTTCTGCCCATCCCCCCCGACACCCCTGTATCCGTCCTCCGACACCCCCCTTCTGCCCATCCGCCCCGACACCCCCTTCTGCCCATCCCCCCCCGACCCCCTCTTCTGCCCATCCCCCCCGACCCCCCTGTATCCATCCCCGACCCCCCCTTCTGCCCATCCCCCCCGACCCCCCTGTATCCATCCCCGACACCCCCTTCTGCCCATCCCCCCCCGACCCCCCTGTATCCATCCCCCGACACCCCCCTTCTGCCCATCCCCCCCGACACCCCTGTATCCGTCCCCGACACCCCCCTTCTGCCCATCCCCCCCGACCCCCCTGTATCCACCCCCCGACACCCCCCTTCTGCCCATCCCCCCCCGACACCACCTTCTGCCCATCCCCCCTGACCCCCCCTTCTGCCCATCCCCGCCCCGAAGCCCCTGTATCCATCCCCGACACCCCCCTTCTGCCCATCCCCCCCGACACCTCCCTGTATCCACCCCCGACACCCCCCTTCTGCCCATCCCCCCCGACACCTCCCTGTATCCATCCTCCGACACCCCCCTTCTGCCCATCCGCCCCGACACCCCATTCTGCCCATCCCCCCCCGACCCCCCCTTCTGCCCATCCCCCCCGACCCCCCTGTATCCATCCCCGACACCCCCTTCTGCCCATCCCCCCCGACCCCCCTGTATCCATCCCCGACACCCCCTTCTGCCCATCCGCCCCGACCCCCCCCTGTATCCACCCCCGCCACCCCCCTTCTGCCCATCTCCCCCGACCCCCCTGTATCCATCCCTGACACCCCCCTTCTGCCCATCCGCCCCCCGACACCCCCCTGTACCCGTCCATCCCCCGACACCCCCCTGTACCCGTCCATCCCCAGGTGCTGGGCGTGGGGGTGGGGAGGTTGCAAAGCTGGGGACAGACCCTTGAAGAGCCCCGGCAGTGTCCAGTGCTGCCCCCCCCCGTCTGTCCCACAGCCCGCCCACAGCATGCTGCCCCCATGCCTCTGTGAGCCCCCTTCTAGGAGGGGAAACTGAGGCACGGCCTTGGTCCAGGTGATGGTGAGTGGGAGCTGGAGAGAGAACCCAGCAGTCCTGACTCCCAGGCCCCCTGCTCTAACCACTAGACCTCACTCCCCTCCCAGAGCTGGAGCGAGAACCCAGGTGTCCTGCTCTGTGTCTGTTAGACTTGGGTGGAGGGGCCAGCTGGGCTCTGGGGACGGAGGCCGATGCCCTGTGGAAGCAGGGGGCTGCGGGGGGATTGGGGGGCTGCAGCAGGCTGAGATCCCCAGGAGGGGAGGTGCTGGGGCAGGTTTCTCGAGGGCGGCTGCCCTGGCTGGTGGGGTGCGGGGGGGGCACCGCGGGGTTCAGATCTGGGCTGAGGGGGGGGACACACAGCTAGAGCCCTCCAGGTCCTGTGCTGCTGGGCTGAGGCCCGTCCCGCTCCCTGTGCTGCTGAGGGGGCAGCTCGGGCTGGTCGGGGGCAGGGGGAGTCCAGGCCTCCCCAGAGGACCCTGGCGTCCGGGTCGGGAAAGCGCTTCGTGCCGCGCGGGACCCAAGATAAACAATTGTCTCTTTGTTCCTTTGACCCGCTGGCCCCGAGCCAGGCGAATTCTTTGCGTATTTCCTCTGCTGAGCTCCCCCTAACCGGCCCCTTCAACCGGCCTCCGCGTAGCCAGAGAGCTGCCTGGCCGAGCCCCCCACACCTCGCCAGCACCCCCAGCCCAGCCTCAGCCCAGCTGGGGGAGCAGGGGCTGCGGGTCGGGAGTGAGGGGCACCGGCAGGGCTGGGGGGGCCAGGGCTGGGCTAGCAGGGGCTGCGGGTCGGGAGTGAGGGGCACCGGCAGAGCTGGGGGGGAGCAGGGCCGGGCTAGCAGGGGGCTGCGGGTCGGGAGTGAGGGGCACAGGCAGGGCTGGGGGGGAGCCCAGGGCCGGGCTAGCAGGGGCTGCGGGTCGGGAGTGAGGGGCACCGAGAGCTGGGGGGGAGCCCAGGGCCGGGCTAGCAGGGGCTGCGGGTCGGGAGTGAGGGGCACCGGCAGAGCTGGGGGGGAGCCCAGGGCCGGGCTAGCAGGGGCTGCGGGTCGGGAGTGAGGGGCACCGGCAGAGCTGGGGGGGAGCCCAGGGCCGGGCTAGCAGGGGCTGCGGGTGGGGCGCTGCATGTGGGGCTCAGATGAAGGGTGTCTGAGCTGGGATCTGTGGGGCTGGCGCCTATTACCCGACCTCAGAGCTCCAAGGCTGGGTGGGGGCTGGGCCGTTCCAAAGGCCCCAGAGGGAGCCCACCCACCCACGGGCGTGGCCTAGTGTCCGGAGCCGCCAGCTGGGCACGGCTGTTAGATGTGTTATAGTAGCACCTAGAGCTTCAGCCCAGATTGGATCCCTGTCGCTGCACAGGGTGAGAGGGGAAACTGAGGCACGGCCCAGGACTCGGCCAAGGACACACAGCAGGTCAGGGACAGAGCCAGGCTTCGCCCCTGGGAGTCCTGGCTCCCAGCCCAGTGCCCAGGCCCGTAGACTCACAAAGCCCAAAGCTCTGACACACCCATTGCGGGGGGGGGGGGTGTCCTATTAAGATGATTTTTAACATGATTCTGGCTTAAGTTCCTGCTTCTGGGGTGTCTGTGGGGAGAGGGGAGGGGAGGAGAGGGGAGGGGAGAGGGGAGGGGAGGAGAGGGGAGGGAGTTGGGGAGGGGAGGGGAGGGGGTGCTCATGGGGGGGTTGCTTATTTTTCAGGGTTTTGTTGTTTGCAAAAAGCAGCAGAGGAAAAAACAAAAACCCAGCAGATGGGCCCTTCCCCGGCACCACCCAGCCCTGGGCTGCCCCCGCCCCCGGGGAGCTGGGGTCTAGTAACCCCCCGACTGCGAGCAAAGAGTGTGAAGCAGACAGAGTCCGGGGGGGGGGAGGCCCCAGGCTGCAGGACGCCTGGGTTCGATCCCCGGCTCTGGGAGGGACGTGGGGAGAGAGCAGAGCGGGGCAGCCAGGACTCCTGGGTTCTGTCTCCTGCTCTGCTATTCCCTCCTGTGCTCCCTCGGTGTGGTGAGCTGGGACAGCTGGGCTGTAGTCCCAGGCCTGCCTCACCTGATCCATGACCTCGGTCAGGTCACCTCACTGTTCTGTGCCTCAGTTTCCCCAGCTGTGAAATAGGGTTAAAAATACCGACCTCCTTCGGGAAGTGCTTACAGCTCTCCAGATGAAAACGCCGAGCTAAGGGCAGCGTGTCTTACAGCAGTGCCTGGGCATCCCAGTGGTAGAGCAGCACTGCATGGTGCAGGGCGCTGTACATTCTGTATTAGGTACATTACGGAGTGCCCGGGGCCCCGTGGTTCAGGGCGCTGTAGGTTTGGTATTAGGTACATTATGGTAGTGCCCGGAGCCCCGTGGTGCAGGGCGCTGTACGTTAGGTATTAGGAACATTACGGAGTGCCCGGGGCCCCGTGGTGCAGGGCGCTGTACGTTAGGTATTAGGTACATTACGGTAGTGCCCGGGGCTCCGTGGTGCAGGGCGCTGTACGTTAGGTATTAGGTACATTACGGAGTGCCCGGGGCCCCGTGGTTCAGGGCGCTGTATGTTTGGTATTAGGTACATTATGGTAGTGCCCGGGGCCCCGTGGTGCAGGGCGCTGTACGTTAGGTATTAGGTATATTACGGTAGTACCCGGGGCTCCGTGGTGCATGGTGCTGTACGTTAGGTATTAGGTACATTACGGTAGTGCCCGGGGCCCCGTGGTGCAGGGTGCTGTACGTTAGGTATTAGGTACATTACGGTAGTGCCCGGGGCTCCGTGGTGCAGGGCGCTGTACGTTAGGTATTAGGTACATTACGGAGTGCCCGGGGCCCCGTGGTTCAGGGCGCTGTATGTTTGGTATTAGGTACATTATGGTAGTGCCCGGGGCCCCGTGGTGCAGGGCGCTGTACGTTAGGTATTAGGTACATTACGGTAGTGCCCGGGGCCCCGTGGTGCAGGGCGCTGTACGTTACGTATTAGGTACATTACGGTAGTGCCCGGGGCCCCGTGATGCAGGGCGCTGTACGTTAGGTATTAGGTACATTACGGTAGTGCCCGGGGCCCCGTGGTGCAGGGCGCTGTACGTTACGTATTAGGTACATTACGGTAGTGCCTGGGGCCCCGTGGTGCAGGGCGCTGTACGTTTGGTATTAGGTACATTACGGTAGTGCCCGGGGCCCCGTGGTGCAGGGCGCTGTACGTTAGGTATTAGGTACATTACGGTAGTGCCCGGGGCCCCGTGGTGCAGGGCGCTGTACGTTACGTATTAGGTACATTACGGTAGTGCCCGGGGCCCCGTGATGCAGGGCGCTGTACGTTAGGTATTAGGTACATTACGGTAGTGCCCGGGGCCCCGTGGTGCAGGGCGCTGTACGTTACGTATTAGGTACATTACGGTAGTGCCTGGGGCCCCGTGGTGCAGGGCGCTGTACGTTAGGTATTAGGTACATTACGGTAGTGCCTGGGGCCCCGTGGTGCAGGGCGCTGTACGTTAGGTATTAGGTACATTACGGTAGTGCCCGGGGCCCCGTGGTGCAGGGCGCTGTACGTTAGGTATTAGGTACATTACGGTAGTGCCCGGGGCCCCGTGGTGCAGGGCGCTGTACGTTAGGTATTAGGTACATTACGGTAGTGCCCGGGGCCCCGTGGTGCAGGGCGCTGTACGTTACGTATTAGGTACATTACGGTAGTGCCCGGGGCCCCGTGGTGCAGGGCGCTGTACGTTAGGTATTAGGTACATTACGGTAGTGCCCGGGGCCCCGTGGTGCAGGGCGCTGTACGTTAGGTATTAGGTACATTACGGTAGTGCCCGGGGCCCCGTGGTGCAGGGCGCTGTACATTAGGTATTAGGTACATTACGGTAGTGCCCGGGGCTCCGTGGTGCATGATACTGTCTGGCTCAGGGGGGTGCAGAGTGGGACATGAGTCCTTTCCGCCCCAGGGCACAGCAGCACCCACCCGGCCCCTGGGCAGGGGACTGGCTGGCTTGGGGGGACATGGAATGGGACTTGGGGTCCTTCCCTCAGCCCCCCATCTCACAGCTGCCTGATGGTCCCCATCCCCCCCCCCGCCATTGCAGTTGTGTTTCCCATGGCACAAAGTGCTGTGTCCGACCCCCCGAATCCCTTGTGGGTCCCCCAGTGGCTGCGGCCCAGGCTGCCCCCTCCTTCCCCCGCAGCCCCGAGACCCCCCACTAGCCAGTCCACGTCCAGCCCCCTCCGCCCCCAGCTTGCTCCTCGAGAGGGGCCATGGAGGAGCCGGGCTGAGACCTCTCAAGCTCATTGCACGCACTGGCCCCCGGAGGGTCAGTCTGTGCCTCGGGCAGGACCCCAGCCGGCGCCCCGGGCATGGAGTGAACAGAGGGGGGGTTCCTGGGAGGGGAAACGTTGGTTGCAGGGGAAAGTCCCCCCCCCGATCTGCTCCTCACGTGTGGGTCAGCCGGGCTGTGGCTGAGTTGGGGGGGAGCCCACAGGTTGTAACGAGAAAATTGCTTCCAGCCCCGGAGGCTGCGACTGGGACTTAAAATTACAACCAGCCCCGCACCGGCATCTGCTCGTAAATCTGGGCTGCACGGCCCCTGGCCGGCAGCAGGAAACGCCGCCGGGAGCCGTGGGGAGCTGGGAACTCCAGACACAGGGGGGCGCTGGCCCCCACTGGGCTGCACAGCAGGAAGGGGCCAATTCTCGGTGCCTGGGAGTGCGTAGCCCCCGCTCCCCAGAGCCAGGCGCATTCGCTCTCCTCGGCCATAGGCTGGGACTGGCGCCCGGCCCCCTGCGCTAACCACTGGATCCCACTCCCCCCCCAGTCAGGGATAGAACCCAGGAGTCCTGGTGCCCAGCCCCCTGCTCTAACCACTAGATCCCCCCCCCCGAGTCAGGGATAGAACCCAGGAGTCCTGGTGCCCAGCCCCCTGCTCTAACCACTAGACCCCACTGCCCTCCCGGAGGCGGCTGATAAAGCTGCCTGCTCTGGCGTTGGCTTCCCGTGGGGCACTTGCCTCTGTTGGCTGCGACTGAGACCCCCCAAACTCGTCTCACCCAAGAGCCACTGAACGGCCCTAACACGGCCCTGGGCTGGGTCTCTCCCTGGTGACGTGGTGGGGAAAAGCCCTAAGCCAGCCAGTCCCCGCCCTGGGGCTGGACCGGAGCTGGCGCCCCCTTCAGGGGAAAGGCCCCGTCTCCCGTTCTCCCGCCCCCCCCAGCTGGCCAGGGCCCCACCCTGTGTCCCGCTCTGCAGCCTGGCAGCCCCTTGGCAGCGCCCCGTGCCCGAGGCTCCGGGGTCTGTTCCCACTTGCTGTGAGCTCCCTGCTCTGCTCAGCGGCTGCGGGCGGCTCTGCCCCGGGCCCCCTCGCTGGGTTCGTTTATTGCTCGGCTGGCGCAGGGGCTGGCGCAGGGAGAGCTGGCTTGTGGGGAAAGGCCCCACACCTCAGCCATGGATTTACTCTGGGATAATGTGGCAGAGTGGGGGCTAGTGGCCAGAGCAGGGGGCTGGGAGCCAGGACTCCTGGGTTCTCTCTCTGCTCTGGGAGGAGAGTGTAGTGGTTAGGGGAGGGGAGCTGGGAGCCAGGACTCCTGGGTTCTCTCTCTGCTCTGGAAGGAGAGTGTAGTGGTTAGGGGAGGGGAGCTGGGAGCCAGGACTCCTGGGTTCTCTCTCTGCTCTGGGAGGAGAGTGTAGTGGTTAGGGGAAGGGAGCTGGGAGCCAGGACTCCTGGGTTCTCTGCCACTCTGGGAGGGGGTGGGGTGCAGTGGTCAGGGCTGAGAGCCAGGTGTCCTGGGCCCGATCCGGTCGCCCCAGTGCTGGGGTGATGGCAGGCGGTGGTGGCTTTCTCCAGACTCCTGCCTGGTGTCAGGGAGGGGGTGGGGCTGCTGTTCACTTAATTTAAAGCAATTTGAGTTTTCCACCCTTGGCCTGTTTTCTGGGGGCTCCGGCTCTGCCACCTGGCATGGTGCACCGGGGGCTGAGGGGCGGGCTGGGGGTGCAGTGTGGGACCCCACATTCCTGCTCCTTCATCCTAGGAGACCCCCCAGCCGGATCTGTTCCAGAGCTCACCCCACAGGGGGCTTGAGAAACTGCCACATTCAGCCGGGGGGTGGGGGCCGGAACCGTTAATTCTCGTTGGGTGAAATTACTCCTTTTGAATCGGGGAGGCAAGTTTGGGGGTTCTCGAGAATTCAAAGGGTGGCTTATAAACTGACTCAGTTGAACTGCACTGAAGAATGGCCCCTTTTGGATTGGGGGCGGGGACTGCTAATTTTAGATGTATGGGGGGCTAGAAACTGACATTTTTAAACGTGGGGGGGTCTAGAAACCACTAATTTTATGGGGGCTAGAAACTGCTAATTTTATGGGGGGCTAGAAACTGCTAATTTTAGACCCGAGGGGGGGCTGGAAAGTGCTATTTTTGGACACGTGGGGGCTGGAAATTGCTAATTTGGGGCGGGAAGGCAGCTCAGTGAGACATTTCTCGGAAAGTCGGTTTGAAGATCAACCCCTCACTTCTCTCCCTGCTCCCCCCCATTCCCCACTGCGCTCTGTGCATCTGCTTCTCCGTCTACCTGAGTCCCACTTGCCTTTTACTGGTTTATAAAAATAATCCTCCCTGCTTGGCTGCCTTCCCGGAGTGGTGGAGCTGGCAGCTCGTCGGCACCTGGTCCCCCGCGGCTGGCAGCCCCTCCGGGCGCTTGGGTGACAGGGTTCTGCCTTCACTTCCTGTCCCAAATTGCTTGGGGAGCCTGGCTGGGCAGCTGGCAAGCAGCTGCTGCCTCTCAGCCCAGAGGTGGCAGCATCTTGGTGGTGGGTGGAGCCATCCTGCTCCCCCTGTGTCTGCAGAGGCGTTTGGCAGCCTTCGGTGGGGTGTGTAGGAGACCTGGGACCCAGTGCCTGGCACAGGACAGGCTGGGCCCAGAGCCCCTGTGATCCCCTTTCCTTCCAGCCCAGCTGAGTGTGACACTGAGGGGGGCTGGGAGCCAGGACTCCAGGGTCCCAGCCTTGGTTCTGAGGTGGGAGGGTGTGGCAGTGGCAGTGGCAGTTGCGGGTGGGGTAGGAGTCTGGACTCCTGGGTTCTAGTCTTAATTTTGCCACTAGCAAAAGTTCAGGGGCTGAAAAGTTGCAACCCCCCCTCCCGCTGTGCCAGAGAAGGGGGTGTCCCGGCCCGGCTAGGAATCCCCCAAGAGGCTCCCCGCCCCCACTCTTCATTAACCTTCAGGATGCTGCACTGCTGGTGCCCCTCACTCCCGACCCGCAGCCCCCTGCTAGCTCAGCCCTGTGGCCCCTGCACCGCTGGTGCCCCTCACTCCCGACCCGCAGCCCCCTGCTAGCCCAGCCCTGTGGCCCCTGCACCACTGATGCCCCTCACTCCTGACCCGCAGGCCCCTGCTAGCCCAGCCCTGTGCCCCCTGCACTGCTGGTGCCCCTCACTCCCGACCCGCAGCCCCCTGCTAGCTCAGCCCTGTGGCCCCTGCACCACTGGTGCCCCTCACTCCTGACCCGCAGCCCCCTGCTAGCCCAGCCCTGTGGCCCCTGCACCACTGGTGCCCCTCACTCCCGACCCACAGCCCCCTGCTAGCCCAGCCCTGTGGCCCCTGCACCACTGGTGCCCCTCACTCCCGACCCGCAGCCCCCTGCTAGCTCAGCCCTGTGGCCCCTGCACCGCTGGTGCCCCTCACTCCCGACCCGCAGCCCCCTGCTAGCCCAGCCCTGTGGCCCCTGCACCACTGATGCCCCTCACTCCTGACCCGCAGCCCCCTGCTAGCCCAGCCCTGTGCCCCCTGCACTGCTGGTGCCCCTCACTCCCGACCCGCAGCCCCCTGCTAGCCCAGCCCTGCACTGCTGGTGCCCCTCACTCCCGACCCGCAGCCCCCTGCTAGCCCAGCCCTGCACTGCTGGTGCCCCTCACTCCCGACCCGCAGCCCCTTGCCCCGGCGTAGAGAACCGAGCCCCAGGCCTGGGGAGGTTTCGGCCGACAGACGAGGGGAGCTGGAAGCTTGTTCCCATCTTAACGGGATGAATCGGGAGAAGCTTTGGCAGGACATCGTGTGTCGGGGGCTGGGTCAGCAGCCGGGGTCCCCAGGGAGGGTCTCAGGCAGCTGGTGTGTGGGAGCGGGAGCCCGGCGGGCACTGAGCTCCTGCCCCGAGAGCCGGGGCTGCGGCTGGCCAGACATGGGGCGGTGAGGCAGACGAGACCCCCCCCGCCCAGCCCCCTATGGGACGGGACCCTCCCAGCCCCCTGCAAGACAGGACCCCCCCAGCCCCCTGCAGGACGGGACCCCCCCACCCAGTCCCCTGCAGGACGGGCACCCATCCTGCCCAGCCCCCTGTGGAATGGGACACCCCCTGTACAGACTCTTGGATTCAGACAGGGGGCAGGAGTCCTTCCTAAGAAGAATGGCACATCGCGGGGGCTGGGAGCCACGACTCCTGGGTTCTGTACCCAGCTCAGGTAGGGGTGTGGGGTCTAGTGGTTAGAGCAGGGGGTAGGGCTGGGAATCAGGACCCTGGGGCTGTATTCCTGGCTCACTTCTGACTCAGTGGGTCTTGGGCAGACCTGTTCCCCACTCTGTGCCTCAGTTTCCCCTTTGTAGTGAGCCAGGAGCGTCATGTGCCCATGGAGAGCCCCTGCCTCCCCCTCTTGTGGAGTCACAGACGCAGCCCGGGAGCCCCAAGAATCAGGACTGGCCCCTCCCCCACTCCATCAACCCCCTCTTTGTGAATTGGCCAAGCTCTGGGGGGCCAAAAGCTCTTTGGGCCCCGGCTCTGCCCACAGGGTCAGGCTGCCCGGCTGGGCCTAGTCACCTGCCGTTAGCAGTTCAGCTTCCCGGCCTGCTGGCCTGGTTCCGGGCCTGGCTCGGCTCTCTGGGCGGGTTCTAGCCCTGGTTCCGGGCCTGGCTCGGCTCTCTGGGCGGGTTCTAGCCCCGGGGCTCCGGTTCCGGGCCTGGCTCGGCTCTCTGGCCGGGTTCTAGCCCCGGGGCTCCGGTTCCGGGCCTGGCTCGGCTCTCTGGCCGGGTTCTAGCCCCGGGGCTCCGGTTCCGGGCCTGGCTCGGCTCTCTGGCCGGGTTCTAGCCCCGGGGCCCCGGTTCCGGGCCTGGCTCGGCTCTCTGGGCGGGTTCTAGCCCCGGGGCTCCGGTTCCGGGCCTGGCTCGGCTCTCTGGGCGGGTTCTAGCCCCGGGGCCCCGGTTCCGGGCCTGGCTCGGCTCTCTGGGCGGGTTCTAGCCCCGGGGCTCCGGTTCCGGGCCTGGCTCGGCTCTCTGGGCGGGTTCTAGCCCCGGGGCCCCGGTTCCGGGCCTGGCTCGGCTCTCTGGGCGGGTTCTAGCCCCGGGGCTCCGGTTCCGGGCCTGGCTCGGCTCTCTGGGCGGGTTTTAGCCCCGGGGCTCCGGTTCCGGGCCTGGCTCGGCTCTGTGGGCGGGTTCTAGCCCCGGGGCCCCGGTTCCGGGCCTGGCTCGGCTCTGTGGGCGGGTTTTAGCCCCGGGGCTCCGGTTCCGGGCCTGGCTCGGCTCTCTGGGCGGGTTCTAGCCCTGGGGCTCCGGTTCCAGGCCTGGCTCGGCTCTGTGGGCGGGTTCTAGCCCCGGGGCCCCGGTTCCGGGCCTGGCTCGGCTCTCTGGGCGGGTTCTAGCCCTGGGGCTCCGGTTCTGGGCCTGGCTCGGCTCTGTGGGCGGGTTCTAGCCCCGGTTTGGCTCGGTGGGGCCAGACGGGTTCTGATCCGGGCCTGGTTCTGGTCCCAGGCCCCCTTGGCGCGTCGCCGGCAGAAAGTAGGTCAGCGGCGGGAGCGAGTGGGCAGGAGCCGCCCCCCAGCGCTAATGTGGAACAGCAGGTTGGGCGCGATCCTGCGGTTACCTCGGATAACCTCCGCCAGCAGACAAAGGGCCTTTCACAGCAGCTGGCCCCCTGCCCCCGCCTCCCTCGCAGGCCGGCCCACAGCTGAGCTGGCGGAACGGCCCCTGGCACCTCCCCGGGCGGCGTCGGCCCTTCCTGGGCAAGGGGTGTAACCCCCCTGCCCCCCCCCAGCTGCTCCCTGCCAGGGGGCCTGTGTCCCCCGGGGCAAGGGATGGGTCTGAGTTCCCCTCGCGTGAAAGTGAAGGGGCAGAGGGGGGGCACTGCCAAGGTGCCACCGACAGACCCACAGCTCCCCCTGCAGGGGGCCCAGGGCTGGGGGAGCAGGGGCTGCGGGTCGGGAGTGAGGGGCACCGGCAGAGCTGGGGGGGCAGGGCTGGGGGAGCAGGGGCTGCGGGTCGGGAGTGAGGGGCACCGGCAGAGCTGGGGGGGCAGGGCTGGGAGAGCTGGGGGCTGCGAGTCGGGAGTGAGGGGCACCGGCAGAGCTGGGGGGAGCCCCGGGCCGGGCTAGCAGGGGCTGCGGGTCGGGAGTGAGGGGCACCGGCAGAGCTGGGGGGAGGCAGGGCTGGGCTAGCAGGGGCTGCAGGTCGGGAGTGAGGGGCACCGGCAGAGCTGGGGGGGGGCAGGGCTGGGCTAGCAGGGGCTGCAGGTCGGGAGTGAGGGGCACCGGCAGAGCTAGGGGGGAGCCCCGGGCCGGGCTAGCAGGGGCTGCGGGTCGGGAGTGAGGGGCACCGGCAGAGCTGGGGGGGGCAGGGCTGGGCTAGCAGGGGCTGCGGGTCGGGAGTGAGGGGCACCGGCAGAGCTGGGGGGAGGCAGGGCTGGGCTAGCAGGGGCTGCGGGTCGGGAGTGAGGGGCACCGGCAGAGCTCGGGGGAGGCAGGGCTGGGCTAGCAGGGGCTGTGGGTCAGGAGTGAGGGGCACCGGCAGAGCTGGGGGGGCCAGGGCTGGGCTAGCAGGGGCTGCGGGTCGGGAGTGAGGGGCACCGGCAGAGCTGGGGGGGGCAGGGCTGGGCTAGCAGGGGCTGCAGGTCGGGAGTGAGGGGCACCGGCAGAGCTAGGGGGGAGCCCCGGGCCGGGCTAGCAGGGGCTGCGGGTCGGGAGTGAGGGGCACCAGCAGAGCTGGGGGGGGCAGGGCTGGGCTAGCAGGGGCTGCGGGTCGGGAGTGAGGGGCACCGGCAGAGCTGGGGGGAGGCAGGGCTGGGCTAGCAGGGGCTGCGGGTCGGGAGTGAGGGGCACCGGCAGAGCTGGGGGGGGCAGGGCTGGGCTAGCAGGGGCTGCGGGTCGGGAGTGAGGGGCACCGGCAGAGCTGGGGGGGGCAGGGCTGGGCTAGCAGGGGCTGCGGGTCGGGAGTGAGGGGCACCGGCAGAGCTGGGGGGAGGCAGGGCTGGGCTAGCAGGGGCTGTGGGTCGGGAGTGAGGGGCACCAGGCAAGCTGTGGCGGGGGGCGCCCAGAGGCCGAGGTGACGGGCTCCCTTGCGATTCATTTCCCAGCCGCAGCCTTAGAAGGTGGAAGAGGCCTCCCATCTTGAGCCCACTGCGCCACCTAGGCCTGGCCAAGGGAAGTGCAGCCCCAGTGACTGTCCTGTGGGGCTGGAGCAGGGATGGGGCCTGGTGCCCCCCTGGGGGCATGGCTGACTGGGGGCAGTGCCAGGGACACCCCCCGCCTGCCTGTGCCAGGCATAACCAGCCCTGGGCCAGCCAAGACGGGAGCTTTCCCCACCCCCAGGCCTGGCGAACCCCTTCTGCCAGCCCTATGGCGAGAGAGAGTGGGGCAGGGCCCAGGGAGGCTGCCTGGCTATGGGCACAGGCGCGCTGCTGGCCCCCCACCCCACGCCACAGCCTGACCCGCGGCAGGTCCAGCCCCTGCCCTCAGGACCCAGCAGGCGCCCGCGGGGTCGGTCTGGGCCTGGCGGGCACCAAGGAGGCTGGTCGGGCCTGGCAGGCGCCCACGGGTTTGTTCTGGGCCCGGCGGGTGCCAGGGAGGTCGGTCGGGGTCCGGTGGGCGCCCGCGGGGTCGGTCGGGGCCGGCGGGTGCCAGGGAGGTCGGTCGGGGTCCGGTGGGCGCCCGCGGGGTCGGTCGGGGCCGGCGGGTGCCAGGGAGGTCGGTCGGGCCTGGCGGGTGCCAGGGAGGTCGGTCGGGGCCCGGCGGGTGCCAGGGAGGTCGGTCGGGGCCGGCGGGTGCCAGGGAGGTCGGTCGGGACCGGCGGGTGCCAGGGAGGTCGGTCGGGCCTGGCGGGTGCCAGGGAGGTCGGTCGGGGCCCGGCGGGTGCCAGGGAGGTCGGTCGGGGTCCGGTGGGCGCCCGCGGGGTCGGTCGGGGCCTGGTGGGCAGCACAGGGCAGCACAGCCCCAGCCTGGGGAGCACCCGGCAGGTGGGCAGATCCAGCAGGGGTCCCAGGCCCAGGGCTGGGCCCCCGGGCGGGTCTCTGCTCCCCCCAGCCTGGCCCAGGAAACGGCACCATCTGGGGGCCAGTGCCAGGCCCCTCTTGCGGGCAGCTTCCCCCGTCACCCGCCTCCTCTGCTCACCCCTTCCTGATGCTGCCTTGCGTGTGGGTCAGACCCCCAGCAAGACCCCCCCAGCCCCACAGAAACCTGTCTGTCCAGCCACACCCTCAGATCCCCCATCTGCCTGCCCCACACACCCTCCAGCTCCACCCCCAGGCCCCCCAGCTGCCTGCCCCACACACCCTCCAGCCCCACCCCCAGGCCCCCCATCCGTATGCCCCACACACGCCTCCAGCCTCACCCCTGGACCCCCTGTCCGTCTGCTCCACACACCCCTCCAGCACCACCTCCAGACCCCACATCCGACTGCTCCCCACACCTCTCCATCCCCATCCCCGAACTCCCTATCCGACTGCCCCACACACCCCTCCAGCCCCAGCCCCAGACCACCCATCTGTCTGCCACACACCCTCTGTCTGTTGCTCTCTCTGTCCCCAGCTCTTGGTTCTGTTTATTGGGTTGTTCAGTTGCCAACTTCGAAAAACTTTTATTAAAACCGAGAGAAAGAGAAACTCAGGCTTGTTTGGGGGCCTGTGGGTGCTGTATTGTGGGGCTGTATTGGGGTGTTTGGGGGGCTATGGGGAGCTGTATTGGGGTGCTTGGGGGATGTATTGGGTGTTTGGAGGGCTGTGAGGTGCTGTATTGGGGTGTTTGGGGGTTATGGGGAGCTGTATTGGGGGTGTATTGGGGTGTTTGGGGGGCTGTGAGGTGTATTGGGGTGTTTGGGGGGCTATGGGGAGCTGTATGTGGGGTGCTTGGGGGATGTATTGGGGTGTTTGGAGGGCTGTGAGGTGCTGTATTGGGGTGTTTGGGGGTTATGGGGAGCTGTATTGGGGTGTTTGGGGGATGTATTGGGGTGTTTGGGGGGCTGTGAGGTGTTGTATTGGGGTATTTGGGGGGCTATGGGGAGCTGTATTTGGGTGCTTGGGGGATGTATTGGGGTGTTTGGAGGGCTGTGAGGTGCTGTATTGGGGTGTTTGGGGGTTATGGGGAGCTGTATTGGGGGTGTATTGGGGTGTTTGGGGGGGCTGTATTGGGGCTGTTTGAGGGGCTGTGAGGTGCTGTATTGGGGTGTTTGGGGGGCTATGGGGAGCTGTATGTGGGGTGCTTGGGGGATGCATTGAGGAGTTGGGGGGTTATGGGGAGCTGTATTTAGGGGCTGTATTGGGGCTGTTTGGGGGGGCTGTGTTTCCGGGGACCAGGGCGCTGTTTGGGGCTCTGGCTGAGGGGAGGAGTGCTGGTTTTTGGGGTGCGGGTCCAGCCCCTCCTTGTCCAATTCAACCTCCCACCTCTGCATGTCCCCCAGTCTGGGGGTGACCCCCAGCTCGCCCTGTGGGGGGCAGCAGTCACTTCTGTTTGTCAAGCCCAAGGAGGCAGTTCTAGGGGGTGAGTCCCATTGGCGAGGATTGTGGGGTCCTGAGAACACCAATTACCCGAACCCACCGCCGCCTCCCACAATGCACCGGGGCAGCCAGAGTTGTGAGGGGCCTGGGGTGGGTCTGTCCGTCCGTGCCCAGACCCCCCCTCTGTCTGTCTGTCCCTGTACACCCCTGTCTGTCTATTCATCTATCCCCATATACATCCTCTGTCTGTCTGCCAGCCCCACCCACCCCCTCTATCTATCCCCACACACCATCTCTCTCTCTCTCCCCATAGTCACTCTGTCTGTCAGTCCCCGGACACGCCTCTGTCTGTCTCTCTCCCAATGGGGTGGGGGATTCTCCTCCCTGGCCGTCATTAACCCGCGCTGTGCCCTGGCCTCGTGCCCTAGGATCCCAGCTGGCCCAGGGAGCCCTCAGGGACAGATCTGCCTCTGCCTGTGGAGCGGGTGGCTCTGTCCCTGCCGGGCACTGGCACAGTGGTAGCCAGGTGTTGGCGGTAGCCGGGGGTTGGCGGTTGCCAGGCGTGGGCATGGCAGTTGTCAAGCGTTGGTGGTTGCTGGCTGCTGGTGGTAGCCAGGTGTCGGCATGGTGGTTGCTGGGTGTGGGCGGTTGTCGGGCATTGGCACAGTGGTTGCCAGGCGTTGATGATTGCCGGGAGCCAGTGGTTGCCGGGTGCTGGTGGTTGCCGGGTGTTGGCGGTTGCCGGGCAGCCCGTTGCCGTGCCGCCATCTTAGGCTGGCTGGGGCTGGCGGTGCGGCCTCTCGCTCCGGCTCTGCCGCTGCCTCTTCCCCTTCGTCAAATGGCTGCAGCAGGCACAGGCTGCTCGTAAACCCGGCTGCCAGCGGGCACCGGGCAGTGCCAAGTCTCCTCTTAAAGAGACACGCACGCCCTCCTCTCCGCTCGGGATTAGGGGCCGCCGCAGCCAGCTGGCTGGAGGACGCCCCCCACCTGCTCACTGGGCTGGCCGGCTGCCCTCACTCTGCCCCCACCCAGAGGGGTCCCTGGGGCTTGGGTGCAAAGCCCCCCCGCCCCCGTCCAGGGCTGCCCCCTTTCCCAGAGAAGCCTCTCAGAGTGGGGCTGGGCCCCCTCCTCAATTCCAGCCCCTGGGGGGGGCTATTCCCTGGTGCCCTCTGACCCCCTGGCCCTCCAGAGTCAGAATCCAGCATCCTGACTCCCAGCCCCCCAGCTGTATCCCGAACCCCCCTCCCCACCTCCCGGAGCCCCATGACGCTCCCAGGGGAGGGGCCCCCTGGCAGTGCCCTGCTGCTCGCCCTGAATGCCAGGCTCTGGTTACTGTGGGTGTTGGGGGGCACACCCTGGGGGTGGGACTGTCCAGTGCCCCGCCCCCCCCCAGGGCCTGTGGGCAGCGTGGTACCAGCCCCCCCCAGGGTGTGTGGGCAGCGCGGTACTAGCCCCCCCCAGGGTGTGTGGGCAGCGCGGTACTAGCCCCCCCCAGGGTGTGTGGGCAGCACGGTACCAGCCCCCTCCAGGGTGTGTGGGCAGCGCAGTACCAGCCCCCCCCAGGGTGTGTGGGCAGCGCGGTACCAGCCCCTCCAGGGTGTGTGGGCAGCGTGGTACTAGCCCCCCCCAGGGTGTGTGGGCAGCGCGGTACCAGCCCCTCCAGGGTGTGTGGGCAGCGCGGTACCAGCCCCCCTGGGCCTGTGGGCAGCGCGGTACCAGCCCCCCCAGGGTGTGTGGGCAGCACGGTACCAGCCCCTCCAGGGTGTGTGGGCAGCGCGGTACCAGCCCCCCTGGGCCTGTGGGCAGCGCGGTACCAGCCCCTCCAGGGTGTGTGGGCAGCGCGGTACCAGCCCCTCCAGGGTGTGTGGGCAGCGCAGTACCAGCCCCCCTGGGCCTGTGGGCAGCGTGGTACCAGCCCCCCCAGGGCCTGTGGGCAGCACGGTACCAGCCCCCCCAGGATGTGTGGGCAGCGCGGTACCAGCCCCTCCAGGGCCTGTGGGCAGCACGGTACCAGCCCCCCCAGGGTGTGTGGGCAGCACGGTACCAGCCCCCCCAGGGCCTGTGGGCAGCACGGTACCAGCCCCCCCAGGGTGTGTGGGCAGCGCGGTACCAGCCCCCCTGGGCCTGTGGGCAGCACGGTACCAGCCCCCCCAGGGTGTGTGGGCAGCGCGGTACCAGCCCCTCCAGGGTGTGTGGGCAGCGCAGTACCAGCCCCCCCAGGGCCTGTGGGCAGCACGGTACCAGCCCCTCCAGGGTGTGTGGGCAGCGCAGTACCAGCCCCCCTGGGCCTGTGGGCAGCACGGTACCAGCCCCCCCCCGGGGCCTGCGGGCAGCATGGTACCAGCCCCCCCAGGGCCTGTGGGCAGCGCGGTACCAGCCCCCCCTGTATTTCCCCTGGCCATTGCCAACGTGGGTGTCCTGGGAGGGCCAGGATACTCCCCTGCCCCATCCCACAGCCCTGCCCCCGATGGGCACTGCCAGTGGGCGAGGGCTGGGCAGAGGGGCACGCGGCTGGATTGAGCCCTGGGGTGGTGGGTGCTGCCCTGGCACAGCACCCTTCCCCCGCCCCGCGCTGGTCTGAAATCCTGGGGGGCAGAGGGGATATGGGGCTAAAGGCTTGGCAGCTCCTTGGGCTTCATTCTGGGTTTGTGCTGCCCCCAGCGCAGCGGGGCACACGCTGGGGGCGGTTCTGGGTGATGCCGTAATACCTCTAATAAATACAGCACCCTGCACAGCAGGGCCCCGGCCATGGGGGGCTCTGGGCGCTACCGTAATGCCCCTAATAACAATAAGTTTGAGTCTGACTCGGGCTGGCGAGCATTGTTATGTGTCGGGTCTGGGGTGCCCGGGGCGATGCCAGGCATCGTGGATCCAGCCTGGATCTGGGGCGGGGGGGGGGCCTGGAATACCAAGGCGAGTGGCATGGGGCTGCGAGAGAGCTGCCTTTGCACCAGCAGGGATCTCCTCCCTGGGGTCAGTATCCTGCCTCGTGCCTATGGCACCAGGCTCCCATGTGCCTGTAGGGGCGGGTAAGCATGCCGGCTTGTTATTGTAGGGTCTCCCGGGTGCACCGGGTCGCTCACAGGGGTTTGTTATTGTAGGGTCTCCCAGGTGCACCGGGTCGCTCATGGTGGTTTGTTATTGTAGGGTCTCCCGGGTGCACCGGGTCGCTCACAGGGGTTTGTTATTGTAGGGTCTCCCAGGTGCACCGGGTCGCTCACAGGGGTTTGTTATTGTAGGGTCTCCTGGGGGCACCGGGTCGCTCACGGTGGTTTGTTATTGTGGGGTTTCCCGGGAGCACAGGGTCACTCACAGTGGTTTGTTATTGTAGGGTTTCCCGGGGGCACCGGGTCGCTCACAGGGGTTTGTTATTGTAGGGTATCCAGGGGGCACTGGGTCGCTCACAGTGGTTTGTTATTGTAGGGTCTCCAAGGGGCACTGGGTCGCTCACAGGGGTTTGTTATTGTAGGGTCTCCCGGGTGCACCGGGTCGCTCATGGTGGTTTGTTATTGTAGGGTCTCCAAGGGGCACTGGGTCGCTCACAGTGGTTTGTTATTGTAGGATCTCCCGGGGGCACCAGGTCGCTCATGGTGGTTTGTTATTGTAGGGTGTCCAGGGGGCACTGGGTCGCTCACAGTGGTTTGTTATTGTAGGGTCTCCCGGGGGCACCGGGTCACTCACAGTGGTTTGTTATTGTAGGGTTTCCCGGGGGCACCGGGTCGCTCACAGGGGTTTGTTATTGTAGGGTATCCAGGGGGCACTGGGTCGCTCACAGTGGTTTGTTATTGTAGGGTCTCCAAGGGGCACTGGGTCGCTCACAGGGGTTTGTTATTGTAGGGTCTCCCGGGTGCACCGGGTCGCTCATGGTGGTTTGTTATTGTAGGGTCTCCAAGGGGCACTGGGTCGCTCACAGTGGTTTGTTATTGTAGGATCTCCCGGGGGCACCAGGTCGCTCATGGTGGTTTGTTATTGTAGGGTGTCCAGGGGGCACTGGGTCGCTCACAGTGGTTTGTTATTGTAGGGTCTCCTGGGGGCACCGGGTTGCTCACAGGGGTTTGTTATTGTAGGGTATCCAGGGGGCACTGGGTCGCTCACGGTGGTTTGTTATTGTAGGGTCTCCCGGGGGCACCAGGTTGCTCATGGTGGTTTGTTATTGTAGGGTCTGCCTGGCGCTGAGGAAGGTGTGTGCTAGGTCCCGTGTATGGCGTGGAGGCACAGGTGCCGCTGGGTTCCGGACCCCCAGGGGACGACCCAGACACTTGGGCCAGGAAGGGGAGGAGGATCCTGCCTATGCTGGACACTGGCTGGTGGGGGAACCGGCAGGGACCCCCTGCTTGGAGGTTGGGGGGCTCTCCACTTACAGCCGTGTCGGGGGAGCTTGGGCCGTGCTGGGGCTCGGGGCCAGCACGGATGGGGGCAGAGCTCCCCCTGCTGAGCCCCTGCAGCTCCTGGCCCTCCCTGGGGTTACTCGAACAGTCTCCCATCCAAACGCCGGCCCAGCCCCACCCTGCTTGGCCGTGGGCAGGGGGCCGGGAGCGTGGGCACCGTGGCCTGGCAGTAACCGGGCAGCGCAGGGGATGGGTGAGGAGGGGTGGCCAGGGGGGAGCCGGTGCCCCTTGGAGCGGAAAGGCCCCTGGAGGGGAGAAGGGCATCTGGGGGTGGGAGGGGCAGGCCCTTACGCTCCCCCCCCCCAGGGAGGGGCAGAGCCGCGGGGGATCAGGGCGCTGGGCCGGGCTGGCCAGACAATGCCTTGGCTCGTGTGACCCGGGGGCCGGGTCCATCTGCCACCTGCCTCTCGCTTGCCTCCATCCCTGCCAAGACCCCCGGTCCCCAGCCTGCCCCCCAGTGTGGTGGGGGGGCTGCGTTCCGGGCCCCCGGGGCTGGGCTCAAATCCTCCAGGGGGCAGCTGAGTGTCCTGTGGGGGTCGTCAGGGGCTGGGGAAGAGAGGCAAAGGCGTGGGGGCTGGTTCTAGGTGGGTCGGGATGGGGGTGATTTGGGGGGCCCCATATCCCCATGGGCTGCCAGTTTCTCCTTCCCAGGCCTTCCAGATGTGGGGGGGGGCACCCTGGCACATCCAGAGATTCTGGGGAACTGGCTGACGCGGGGCAGGGGCAGTTGCTTCTTCCCCATAAACCCAGCAGAGCTGGTGGGAAGGGGGCAGCCCTATGGAGCCCCCAGCCCCACGGCTGCCACCCTCACAGGTCTCACTTGGGGGGCTCTGACTGTCCCAGTGTCTTTCTGGCACCTTCCCCCCAGACAAGCCCCCCGGCGCAGGGAGCCGCTTGGGTCTGGGGGAGCTGGCAGGGGCTTGTGGGGGGCATTCGGCAGAGCCAGGCAGGTCCCCCCTCTGCTAAGTTCTGCTGGGGGGCAGGGCGCTGCCAGGGCGAGCTGGGGTTAGACCGTCCAGGAGGCGCTAGAGCCGTCGGGGGGGAATGTGTGTGTGACGTGTGTGACATGGGTGTTACATGTGTTGTGCGAGTCGTGTGTGTGCGTGTTACGTCTGTGTATTTTGTCCATGTGTGCGCATTACAGTCACGCTGGGTGTGTGTGGGATGTTACACGTGTGTCACACAAACGGTGAGTGTGTGAGGCATGCCTGTTCCATGTGCATAGCGCGTGGGCCCGCCTCTGCATGCGGTGTGTCCATGGCGGGTGAGAGCTGGGCGTGTTGTGTTCACGTGTGCGTGTTGTGTTCACGTGTGCGCTCCCTGCGCCTGTTGGGTGAGGGACCAGGGGGTCCATACAATGTAGAAACCAAGCCCAGGCGTGGGACTGGCCAAACCCACCCGCGGGGCCTGGGCCGTTAGCGGTTACCGGCCCATCTGCTCAGGCCCGGGGGCTGCGGGTCGGGACTGAGGGGCACCGGGAGAGCTGGGGGGAGCTGGGACTGCAGGGGGCTGCGGGTCGGGATTGAGGGGCACCGGGAGAGCTGGGGGGAGCTGGGACTGCAGGGGGCTGCGGGTGGGGATTGGCGGGGGGGGGGGATGATCGGTTGCTTGTGGGGGGATCCAGCCTTTCCCCTGAGCCCTGTGACCTCGTCTCCCTCTGCCCAGGCGTGGCTCAGCCCTGCCCACCAGCTCACCGGGCGGCTCTAACCCCTTCTTTGCCGGTCTGCTCCTAGCAGGCACCTCCGGGGGCACGTCAGGGGCTGGCTGGCACGGGGGGGTCTCTGCAGAGCCCAGAGCCTGAAGGGAAAGAGCCAACCTTGCCCAGCAGCACATCCGGCATTGCTGCCGCCTCTGCTCACCCGGCAGGACTCCACAACTGCACACGCTGGCTGGACAGAGACCCCTGGCCCGGCGCTGGCTGCAGCCACCTCTGGGGTGGGGCCGGGGGGGCTGGCTAGACAGAGACCCCTGGCCCGGCGCTGGCTGCAGCCACCTCTGGGGTGGGGCCGGGGGGGCTGGCTGGACAGAGACCCCTGGCCCGGCGCTGGCTGCAGCCACCTCTGGGGTGGGGCCGGGGGGGCTGGCTAGACAGAGACCCCTGGCCCGGCGCTGGCTGCAGCCACCTCTGGGGTGGGGCCGGGGGCTGTTTATACAGGGACCCCTCACCCGGCGCTGAGCTGCAGCCACCTCTGGGGTGGGGCAGTTGTGCATGGACATTTCCATGCATTTATTGGTGTTTGAGGCCTGCTGCTGCCATGAACCCTTTGCTGGCTGTGGAGTGTTTTCACTCCGTAGGACGCCCTGTTGCTCTCAAGAGATTTTGGACGGTGGAGGCTGGAAGATTCTATCAAGAGGTTAGGGATTGTTCTAGTGTCTTGGCATTCTTACATATTAGGTGTATTACGGTAGCACCCAGGGCCCCGTGGCGCTAGGTGCTGCTCATTATTAGGTGTATTACGGTAGCGCCCAGGGCCCTGTGGCACTAGGTGCTGCTCGTTATTAGGTGTATTACGGTAGCGCCCAGGGTCCCGTGGCACTAGGTGCTGTATGTTATCAGATGTATTACGGTAGCGCTCATGGCGCTAAGTGCTGTATGTTATTAGGTGTATTATGGTAGCGCCCAGAGGCCCGTGACACTAGGTGCTGCTCGTTATTAGGTGTATTACGGTAGCGCCCAGGGCCCTGTGGCACTAGGTGCTGCTCGTTATTAGGTGTATTATGGTAGCGCCTAGGGCCCCGTGACACTAGGTGCTGCTTGTTATTAGGTGTATTACGGTAGCGCCCAGGGTCCCGTGACACTAGGTGCTGCCCGTTATCAGGTGTACTACGGTAGCTCCCATGGCCCTGTGGCACTAGGTGCTGTATGTTATCAGATGTATTACGGTAGCGCTCATGGCGCTAGGTGCTGTATGTTATTAGGTGTATTATGGTAGTGCCCAGGGGCCTGTGACACTAGGTGCTGCTCGTTATTAGGTGTATTACGGTAGCGCCCAGGGCCCCGTGGCACTAGGTGCTGCTCGTTATTAGGCGTATTACGGTAGCGCCCAAGGTCCCATGACACTAGGGGCTGCCCGTTATCAGGTGTATTACGGTAGCTCCCCTGGCCCCGTGGCGCTAGGTGCTGCTCGTTATTAGGCGTATTACAGTAGCTCCCATGGCCCTGTGGCGCTAGGTGCTGTATGTTATTAGGTGTATTACGGTAGCGCCCAGGGGGCCGTGACACTAGGTGCTGCTCGTTATTAGGTGTATTACGGTAGCGCCCAGGGCCCCGTGGCGCTAGGAGCTGTACAAACACCGAACAGATGGTCCCTGCCCCGATCTAAGTACAAGCCCAGAGACTGACGGGTGGATGGGGGAGCCCGCGGGGGGCAGGGGGGTTAGTCGGCGTCCCAGCCAAGGGGAGGTTGGAGGAGGGATTGGCAGGACAAGGGGGAGCCTTGCGGGGGTTTCCAGGAGCCCCCCAGCAGGAGGGGCAGCGGGAGGAAGCCGGAGGGCTGGTCACAGGCGGGAGCACAGAGACGATCGGCCGGGGGGCGCCGGGCCGGGCGGGAAGGCTCTGGATCGCGCTGTTGTGGGGTGCATGGAGCTGGGGGGAGGCTCAGATGGGGGGCTCCAGGCCTGGCGCTGAGAGGGCACAGCCCGTGGCCAGGGCCGGGGGGCTCCGCGGCTGCTATCGCTGGCCCTGCCAGCCAGCCCATCACGCCCCGACTTCTGGGGCCGGCCCAGGCAGGCAGGGGCAGGACCAGCTAATGCGCCAGCCCGGGGCCCTGCCCGGATCCCGCTGAGCTCAGCTGGGCAGGAATCGGTGGCTGGAAAGTCTGTGCTGAGACTGGAACCAGGGTGAGCGGCGCTCTGAGAGCTGCAGTGTGCGGGCAGCGCCCCGCGGCTCATGGCCCCTCTAGCGCCCCGCGGCTCATGGCCCCTCTAGCGCCCCGCGGCTCATGGCCCCTCTAGCGCCCCGCGGCTCATGGCCCCTCTAGCGCCCCGCGGCCCGCGGCTCATGGCCCCTCTAGCGCCCCGCGGCTCATAGCCCCTATAGCGCCTCTCGGCCTGCGGCTCATGGCCCCTCTAGCGCCCCGCGGCTCATGGCCCCTATAGCGCCCCGCGGCTCATAGCCCCTATAGCGCCTCTCGGCCTGCGGCTCATGGCCCCTCTAGCGCCCCGCGGCTCATGGCCCCTCTAGCGCCCCGCGGCCTGCGGCTCATGGCCCCTCTAGCGCCCCGCGGCTCATGGCCCCTCTAGCGCCCCGCGGCCTGCGGCTCATGGCCCCTCTAGCGCCCCGCGGCCCGCGGCTCGTGGCCCCTCTAGCGCCCCGCGGCCCGCGGCTCATAGCCCCTATAGCGCCCCGCGGCTCATGGCCCCTATAGCACCTCTCGGCCCGCGGCTCATGGCCCCTCTAGCGCCCCTCGGCCTGCAGGTCATGGCCCCTCTAGCGCCCCTCGGCCCGCGGCTCATAGCCCCTCTAGCGCCCCTCGGCCTGCAGGTCATAGCCCCTATAGCGCCCCGCGGCTCATAGCCCCTATAGCACCTCTCGGCCTGCGGCTCATGGCCCCTATAGCGCCCCGCGGCTCATGGCCCCTCTAGCGCCCCGCGGCTCATAGCCCCTATAGCGCCTCTCGGCCTGCGGCTCATGGCCCCTCTAGCGCCCCGCGGCTCATAGCCCCTATAGCGCCCCACGGCTCATGGCCCCTCTAGCGCCCCGCGGCCCGCGGCTCATGGCCCCTCTAGCGCCCCGCGGCTCATAGCCCCTATAGCGCCTCTCGGCCTGCGGCTCATGGCCCCTATAGCGCCCCGCGCCCCGCGGCTCATGGCCCCTCTAGCGCCCCTCGGCCTGCAGCTCATAGCCCCTCTAGCGCCCCTCGGCCCGCAGCTCATAGCCCCTCTAGCGCCCCTCGGCCTGCAGGTCATAGCCCCTATAGCGCCCCGCGGCTCATAGCCCCTATAGCACCTCTCGGCCCGCGGCTTATGGCCCCTCTAGTGCCCCTCGGACTGCGGCTCATAGCCCCTCTAGCGCCCCGCGGCCTGCAGGTCATAGCCCCTCTAGCGCCCCTCGGCCCGCGGCTCATGGCCCCTCTAGCGCCCCGCGGCCCGCGGCTCATGGCCCCTCTAGCGCCCCGCGGCCCGCGGCTCATGGCCCCTCTAGCGCCCCTCGGCCCGCGGCTCATGGCCCCTCTAGCGCCCCTCGGCCTGCAGGTCATGGCCCCTCTAGCGCCCCTCGGCCTGCGGCTCATGGCCCCTCTAGCGCCCCGCGGCACAAAGCCCCTCTAGCGCCCCGCGGCTCATAGCCCCTCTAGCGCCCCTCGGCCCGCGGCTCATGGCCCCTCTAGCGCCCCTCGGCCAGCAGCTCATAGCCCCTCTAGCGCCCCTCGGCCCGCAGCTCATAGCCCCTCTAGCGCCCCTCGGCCTGCAGGTCATAGCCCCTATAGCGCCCCGCGGCTCATAGCCCCTATAGCACCTCTCGGCCCGCGGCTTATGGCCCCTCTAGTGCCCCTCGGACTGCGGCTCATAGCCCCTCTAGCGCCCCGCGGCCTGCAGGTCATAGCCCCTCTAGCGCCCCGCGGCTCATGGCCCCTCTAGCGCCCCGCGGCCCGCGGCTCATGGCCCCTCTAGCGCCCCTCGGCCCGCGGCTCATGGCCCCTCTAGCGCCCCTCGGCCTGCAGGTCATGGCCCCTCTAGCGCCCCTCGGCCTGCGGCTCATGGCCCCTCTAGCGCCCCGCGGCTCATAGCCCCTCTAGCGCCCCGCGGCTCATAGCCCCTCTAGCGCCCCTCGGCCCGCGGCTCATGGCCCCTCTAGCGCCCCTCGGCCCGCGGCTCATGGCCCCTCTAGCGCCCCTCACTCTTTCTCTGTGGGAGGGGAGCCCAGGGCCGGGCTAGCAGGGGCTGCGGGTCGGGAGTGAGGGGCACCAGAGGACCAGCTCGCATTACAGTGTCTCCGTTGGTCCGACCCCCAGCACCTGATGGCGTCTCAGGGCCTCCTTGGGGAGAAGCTGGGACTGGGGGGGCCAGTAAAATCCAGCCTGGCTCCCCCCCTCGGAGCAGTGCTGGCAGGGGGCCGTGCCCGGCCTGCCTGGGCGAGATAACGCAGCCGGGCATCGCAGGGGCCTTGCCAGCGGCAGGTCTGTGTTTGCTCAGCTGCTGCCTCCCGATAAGGGTTTAGTCTGGATAATGGCTGGGGGCGGGGGGGGGAGGGGGCAGGGGGCCTCTTCCCCCACCAGGTCTGATGGAGGGAGGCGTGGCTGGGGCAGGACTCCTGGGTTCTCTCCCTGGCTCTGGGAGGAGTGGGACGGGGGCTAGTGGTTAGAGTGGGGGGGCCTGGGTGCCAGGACTCCTGGGTTCGATCCCAGCTCTGGAGCCGTGTGGCTGAGTAAGGGGGCTGCCCCATAGCTGTTCCCTGCCGGTGCCCCTGGGGAGCAGCCGTGCACTGGGCCCTGGGATGTCTCACAGCTCCTGCCCAGTGGGGGGGGGGGGCCCTGCCCTGCACCCCCCAAGTGCCGGGAGCCGCATCCCCACTGAGTCGTTAGCCAGCACTAACGAGGGCTCTGGGCCATGGAGTCGAGTCCCGGGGAAGGGGCTGGAGTTAGTGACGGGATAGAATCCAGGAGTCCTGCCCCCACCCCCCCACTGTAACCACCAGACCCCCCTCCCCTCCCAGAGCTGGGGAGAGAACCCCGGAGTCCTGGCTCCCAGCCTCTGCTCCAACCACTAGACCCCACTCCCCTCCCCAGAACCCAGGAGTCCTGGCTCCCGGCGCCCCCTGCTCTCACACCCAGACCCCAAGCGTCCGGCTGACCCCAGGCCGGCTCGCTGGGCCCAGTGCTGGCGGGAGCTTGTGCCTGGGGAGGCCTCGAGAACCTGTGTGTTTCCCTGCTCCCGCGCCAGCCCCCCTGCCAGCGCCCCACAGCCTTCCCCTCTCGGCGCTTGGAAGGCTGCGTATCCCCGGTCCCAGGGCCCAGCCCCCAGCCCCGTCCGTCCCTCAGCCATGGGGCCGCTGCTAGCCGCCAGCACTAAAATGGCTGCCAAGTTTTAAGATGGCTGCCAGCAGCCGGCAGGGCCGAGCAGGGAGCGGGGCCTGAGCCAGCTGTGGGGGGCCGGGCCTTGGAGGAGATGGACCCGGGGCAGGGGGCGGTGCCCCGGCTGATGCCAGGAGGGGGGGCAGAGCGTGGGCTGTTGACATAGGTAACCCGCGGGCTGGCGGCCACCCGTGCCAAGCCTGCAGGGAAAGGCCGAGGCCGATTAACTCTTCGGAGGCCTCAGGCCCGGAGGTGTCTGGCCGGGCAGCCCCACAGGGCACTGCCGGAGAACCAAGGGCAGCGTCGACCTCGTGGGTCCTCGGCCTAGTCCTGTGCCCAGTGCCAGCTGCAGGGCCATGGTGCCTCCGCCGGGGGGATGGGGGCTGAGGAAGGGGGTCGGGACGTGGCCCATTAACCCCAGCAGAGAAAATGTGGGGTGAGGGTGGAGGAAGTGCTGTGCCGAGGATACACTACGGGCACTACCACTGCACGCTCACGGCACCAGAGCTGCAACGCCCGGGCAGTGCCACCGCGACGCCCAAATTGTACCACTGCAAAGCCCGGGCAGTGCCACCGCGACGCCCAAATTGTACCACTGCAAAGCCCGGGCTGTGCCACTGTGACGCCCAAATTGTACCACTGCAAAGCCTGGGCTGTGCCACTGCAATGACCGAACTGTGCCACTGCAACGCCCGGGCAGTGCCACCGCGACGCCCAAATTGTACCACTGCAAAGCCCGGGCTGTGCCACTGCAATGACCGAACTGTGCCACTGCATTGCCCGGGCAGTGCCACCGCGACGCCCAAATTGTACCACTGCAAAGCCCGGGCTGTGCCACTGCAATGACCGAACTGTGCCACTGCAATGACCGGGCAGTGCCACTGTGATGCCCAAATTGTACCACTGCAAAGCCTGGGTTGCGCCACCGCAACGACCGAACTATGCCACTGCAACGCCCAGGGAGTGCCACTGCAACGCCCAAATTGCGCCACTGCGACACCTGGGCAGTGCCACTGCGACGCCCAAATGGGGCCACTGCAAAGCCTTGGCTGTGCCACTGCAGTGCCGGGGCTGTGCCCTGATGCGCAGTAGGGGTGGAGGGGGGTGGCTCCGATGCCCCGGTTGGGGAGGGGCCTGGGGGGGAGTGGAAAATGAAGGGTGAGCAGCTCTTCGGGAGCCCCGAGTCCAAGGCCCCAGGGGTGGGCAGCTGTGGGGGGGGGATGGGGAGGGGCCATGGCAGCAGGGCCGCCGAGAGCGGGTTCAGCCCCAGTGAAAAACATTTGTCGGGCCCCCCAGCAAGGGCAGACCGGCTACACGGGGCCGACGAAGCCGGGCAAGCTGGGCCCTGGGGCCCCTTCCGGACCGCCGGGCCCCGGTAATTTGTACCGGCTCCCCCCCCTCGGCGGCCCTGCATGGCACTGCTGGGTGCACCTGGCGCACTCCTCTGGCGGCCAGTTTGGGACAACCTGTGGGGAGTCTCTGGGGTCAGGCTGGTCCCCCCGGGGTGGGTCTGGGTTTGGTGTTGGCTGCTCTGGTAACGACACAGACCCCCGCCAGGATCGGGCCCCCTGTGCCGAGCGCTGCCCAGATCCCCGCCAGGATCGGGCCCCCTGTGCCGAGCGCTGCCCAGACCCCCGCCAGGATCGGGCCCCCTGTGCCGAGCGCTGCCCAGACCCTGCCAGGATCGGGCCCCCTGTGCCGAGCGCTGCCCAGACCCCGCCAGGATCGGGCCCTCTGTGCTGGGCGCAGCCCAGACCCCCGCCAGGATTGGGCCCTTTGTGCCGGGCGCAGCCCAGACCCTGATGTCGCTCTGTGTTTGTGTGTTACAGAATCCGGACAATCAGACAGTTCAAACCAGCAAGGAGATGTGGACATCAAACCACTGCCCAACGGTGAGAGACCCCCACAGCCCCCCCCAACCGCCCGTAGCCCCCCTCAGCCTCCCATGGTCCCCCCAAAGCCCCCATCAAACCACTGCCCAATGACAAGAGACGCTCACAGCCTCCCATAGACCCCCCCACAGCACCCCCACAGCCTCCATCTCCCCATCCCCCCATCAAGCCACTGCCCAAGGGTGAGACCCCCACAGCCCCCATCTCCCCATCCTCCTATCAGACCACTGTCCACTGGTGAGAACCCCCCACAGCCCCGTCTACCCCACATATCCCTTGCCCTGCTTCCCTGCCCCAAGATTGAAAGGCATCAGCAGAGCTGGGGGGGTCCAGGGCTGGGCTAGCAGGGGCTGCGGGTCGGCAGTGAGGGGCATCAGCAGAGCTAGGGGACGGGGGGCAGGGCTGAGCTGGCAGGGGCTGCAGGTTGGGAGTGAGGGGCACCGGCAGAGCTGGGTTGTGGGGAGAGCCTAGGGCTGGGCTAGCAGGGGCTGTGTGTCCGGAGTGAGGGGCACCAGCAGAGGTGGGGGGAATCTAGGGCTGGGCTAGCAGGGGCTGCAGGTTGGGAGTGAGGGGCACCGGCAGAGGTGGGGGGAATCTAGGGCTGGGCTAGCAGGGGCTGCGGGTCGGGAGTGAGGGGCACCGGCCGTGTCCATCACCTTGCTCTGTGCCCTGATTGCTGCCCCGCTGATGCCCGTCTCCTCCCTCCCTTCAGGGCATTTGACTTTCCAGGACTGTTTTGTGACGTCGGGCGTCTGGAACGTGACGGAGCTGGTCCGAGTGTCCCAGAGTGAGTGACAACCTCAGGGGGTGGCCCTAGATCCCCCCGGGGGTCCTTTCGCCTCCTCGTACGCCTCCAGGGGGTGGGCTAGAGAGGCTGGCACGGGGCGCCCATGACGGGTGCTTGGCTGGCACGGGGCGCCCCTGGCAGGATATGGAGACACTGGCCGGCTCGGCAGGAGAATCATTCTCCGTCTCCGTCTCGCTCCATCGATCTATTTCTCCCCTGCCCTGTGCCCCCTGGTCTCACTCAGCTCCCCCTTGGGAAGCAGATCCTAGGGGCGTTGGGAAAGGCCCGGGAGGGGGCAGGAGCCCCCCTGCACGCCCACAGGCTGGCTGGGGAGCCAGGCCCATGGCTGCTGGGGGGTGGGGGAGCTGGGGACGTGGGCACTACAGAGGAGGAGACTCACACGCCCCGTGGCCGAGCAGCAGCCGGGCTCCTTGTCTGGCGTCTCTGCCCGACCTGGGGACTGACCAACGCTGAGCCAGTCACCCCGGGCCAGGTGAAGGCCTAGGCACCATTGGCAGAGCCGGGGGGCTGGTGCCAGGGGGCCACAGGCCCAGCAGCTCTCCCAGGACAGGGAAAAGTTTCCAGCCCCTGCGGTTGGGGGGAAAAGCTCGGAAAGCGACACGCCTGAGCCTGCAGAGAGCCTGAGCCCGTTGCCCTGCGGGGGCGGGGCCATGGGGCAGGGGCGGGGTTAGGGATAGGCCACATGAGGGTGTGACTAGGGCCCTGACTTGCTTGAACTGGGCCCTGAGTGTCGGGTGATTGCTGTGCCCAGCAGCTGGTCTGCAGCGGGCGTAGGACCCCTGGCACCAGCTGCGGGGCGGAGGCCTGCGTGCCCGGTGCCCCGCGCTGCCCCTCACCCGCTGTCTCTCCTCCCACAGCTCCCGTGGCCACGGCGTCGGGTCCCAACTTCTCCCTGGCAGACCTGGAGAGCCCCAGTTACTACAACATCAACCAGGTGACTCTGGGCCGGCGGTCCATAACGTCACCTCCTTCCACCAGGTACGCGCCAGCCTGCCCGGCCGGGGGCTCCTCCCCGCGGCCCCGCTCCGGCGTCAGATGGGCACCGCTCCCACCCGCCCTGGGGCCCATGGGGGGACAGGCCCCTGCCCCGCTCCCCACCCATCCTCGGCCTGGGACTGCATCCGAGCCAGCAGCCCTGCCCCCCTGTCACCCCGCCTGTCACCCGGCCCCGGGGCCAATCAGGGCCAGCGCCCCTAGTGGGGAACGGCCCCGAGCCCGCCTGTCACCCGCCCTGGGGCCAATCAGGGCCAGCGCCCCTATAGGGGAAAAGCCCCGAGCCCGCCTGTCACCCTGCCCTGGGGCCAATCAGGGCCAGCGCCCCTAGAGGGGAAAGGCCCCGAGCCCGCCTGTCACCCCGCCCTGGGGCCAATCAGGGCCAGCGCCCCTAGAGGGGAAAGGCCCCGAGCCCGCCTGTCACCCGCCCTGGGGCCAACCAGGGCCAGCACCCCCTAGAGGGGAAAGGCCCCGAGCCCGCCTGTCACCCTGCCCTGGGGCCAATCAGGGCCAGCACCCCCTAGAGGGGAAAGGCCCCGAGCCCGCCTGTCACCCCGCCCTGGGGCCAATCAGGGCCAGCGCCCCCTAGAGGGGAACGGCCCCTAGCCCGCCCGTCACCCTGCCCTGGGGCCAATCAGGGCCAGCCCCCCCTAGTGGGGAAAGGCCCCGAGCCCGCCCGTCACCCTGCCCTGGGGCCAATCAGGGCCAGCACCCCCTAGTGGGGAAAGGCCCGAGCCCGCCTGTCACCCGGCCCTGGGGCCAATCAGGGCCAGCGCCACTAGAGGGGAAAGGCCCCGAGCCCGCCCGTCACCCTGCCCTGGGGCCAATCAGGGCCAGCGCCCCCTAGTGGGGAAAGGCCCCGAGCCCGCCTGTCACCCGGCCCTGGGGCCAATCAGGGCCAGCGCCCCCCTAGTGGGGAAAGGCCCTGAGCCCGCCTGTCACCCGGCCCTGGGGCCAATCAGGGCCAGCGCCCCTAGAGGGGAAAGGCCCTGAGCCCGCCTGTCACCCTGCCCTGGGGCCAATCAGGGCCAGCGCCCCTAGAGGGGAAAGGCCCCGAGCCCGCCCGTCACACGGCCCTGGGGCCAATCAGGGCCAGCCCCCCCTAGTGGGGAAAGGCCCTGAGCCCGCCCATCACCCTGCCCTGGGGCCAATCAGGGCCAGCGCCCCCTAGTGGGGAGGGGCCCTGAGCCCGCCCATCACCCTGCCCTGGGGCCAATCAGGGCCAGCGCCCCTAGAGGGGAAAGGCCCCGAGCCCGCCCGTCACCCGGCCCTGGGGCCAATCAGGGCCAGCGCCCCCTAGTGGGGAAAGGCCCCGAGCCCGCCTGTCACCCGGCCCTGGGGCCAATCAGGGCCAGCGCCCCCTAGTGGGGAACGGCCCCGAGCCCGCCTGTCACCCGCCCTGGGGCCAATCAGGGCCAGCGCCCCCTAGTGGGGAAAGGCCCTGAACCCGCCTGTCACCCGCCCTGGGGCCAATCAGGGCCAGCGCCCCCTAGTGGGGAAAGGCCCCGAGCCCGCCTGTCACCCGCCCTGGGGCCAATCAGGGCCAGCGCCCCCTAGTGGGGAAAGGCCCCGAGCCCGCCCATCACCCTGCCCTGGGGCCAATCAGGGCCAGCGCCCCCTAGTGGGGAACGGCCCTGAGCCCGCCTGTCACCCGGCCCAACCTCTCCCCCTCGCTGCCCCCCCAGCTCCACCAAGCGCCCCAAGTCGCTGGATGACAGCGAGATGGAGAGCCCCGTGGACGAGGTCTTCTACCCCGGGACGGGGCGCTCGCCCGCCGCCGGCAGCAGCCAGTCCAGCGGCTGGCCCAACGACGTGGACGCAGGTACGGGGGGGCGCAGATCGGGGCAGGGACCGGGCGTGGGGCCTCCTGGGCGTTGTGCATTCCCCCCAGAACGCAGCTGCAGGGGTCAACCTGCAACGATCCCCAGCTCCTCCCCTGTTTGGGCCCCCTTGTCCCCCCCCCGTGTCTCCATGCGGGGCCCTGGGAAGCCATGGGGCACGGCTGCACTGCAGCCTTTGCAGGGAAGAGCTGGGCCAGGCTGCATGCCGGGGGGGCAGAGAGCAGCTGCCCCATAGCAGGATGTGGGGCTGGGGGCTGCGTTGGGGGGAAACTGGGGTGAGGCCGGGAGCTGGTTGGTCCAAGTCACAGAAGTATCAGAGTCATTCGGCATCTAGGGGCTGGGCTAGCAGGGGCTGCGGGTTGGGAGTGAGGGGCACCGGCAGAGCTTGGGGGGCAGGGCTGGGCTAGCAGGGGCTGCGGGTCGGGAGTGAGGGGCACCGCGAGAGGGCAGGGGGGCTGGCCTGGGCTAGCAGGGGCTGCGGGTCGGGAGTGAGGGGCACCGCGAGGGCAGGGGGGCTGGCCTGGGCTAGCAGGGGCTGTGGGTCGGGAGTGAGGGGCACCGCGAGGGCAGGGGGGCAGGCCTGGGCTAGCAGGGGGCCAGAGCATCTTGGCTCCTGTAAGGAATTAGCAGGCGAGCCCCAGCGTGTCATTCGGGGGCGGGGGGCCGTGAGTGGGGAGACTGTCTGGGAGCTGCTCTCTGTCCGTCCATCTCTGTCTGTCCGTCTGTCTCGCTCCATTCACCCCCCTCTGGCTCCTCAGCTCTGAACAATTCAACGAAACTCCTCTCTAAGGGAGGGCAGTGGGGTCTAGTGGTTAGGGCTGGGAGCCAGGACTCCTGGGTTCTATCCCCAGCTGGGGGGGAGGTCTAGTGGTTAGGGCAGGAGGATGGGAGCCAGAACGTGTTGGTTCTTTTCCTGGCTCTGAGACCGTGGTGAGCCCCTTGCCCTGCCTGTGTGAACTGGGAATGGTTTCCATTCTGTCTGTGCCAGGGTCTCTGATCAGCACTGGGGCTGGCAGGCCTCATTCTGGGCACTGGGAACCCCCCCAGTGATAACCCCCATGTCCAGCCAAGTCCTGCCAGCTCCCCAGGCGCCCCCTGCACCAGGCGCTGCAGACACACAGCAGGCAGCAGATGGATCAGATGGGGAAACTGAGGCATAGACAGGCAGCGACTCTGAGTGCCAGGATCTGAATCCATATCTCCTGGCCCCCAGCCGTATGGGGGTGGGGACAAGCACCTGATAACGGGGGGGTAGGGGGCAGCGCATGTGCCATCCCGGCAGAGGGCAAAGCCTTGGTCTATAATCCCATCAGGCCAGCAGGTTATTACCCTTGGCACTGCCCGCCCTGGGGGTCAGGGTGCCCCTCGCCAGGCATCACCCCCTCCAGCTCACACTCACAAAGGAGAGACGGTTGCCAACATGGGCACCATGCCAGCTGCAGCCTGGGCGAAGGGGGCGGGGCCTGGCGCTGTCGATGGGGTGAGCGCTGACAGTGCTGGCAGCAGGCACCGTGGGAGGCAGTTTGCGGAGCAGAAGGAGGGTCGGGGGCCCCGAGAGAAGCCCAGCCCCCCAGTGCGGCACCGGCAGCTGCCCCCAAGCTGCCGCTGGCACAGGGCATGATGGCACCAAACCCAGGAACAAGGCTGCTCTGGGCCATCACAGCTCTGCCGGTGCCCCTCACTCCCACCCCGCAGCCCCTGCTAGCCCAGCCCTGCCCCCCCCAGCCCTGCCGGTGCCCCTCACTCCCGCCCCGCAGCCCCTGCTAGCCCAGCCCTGCCCCCCCCAGCCCTGCCGGTGCCCCTCACTCCTGCCCCGCAGCCCCTGCTAGCCCAGCCCTGAGCTCCCCAGCTCTGCCGGTGCCCCTCACTCCCGACCCGCAGCCCCTGCTAGCCCAGCCCTGCCCCCCCCAGCTCTGCTGGTGCCCCTCACTCCCGCCCCGCAGCCCCCTGCTAGCCCAGCCCTGCTCCCCCCAGATCTGCCGGTGCCCCTCACTCCCGACTCACAGCCCCTGCTAGCCCAGCCCTGAGCTCCCCAGCTCTGCCGGTGCCCCTCACTCCCGCCCCGCAGCCCCCGGTAGCCCAGCCCTGAGCGCCCCCCAGCTCTGCCGGTGCCCCTCACTCCCGCCCCGCAGGCCCTGCTAGCCCAGCCCTGCCCCCCCCAGCTCTGCCGGTGCCCCTCACTCCCGCCCCGCAGCCCCTGCTAGCCCAGCCCTGAGCTCCCCCCAGCTCTGCCGGTGCCCCTCACTCCCGCCCCGCAGCCCCTGCCCCCCCCAGCCCTGCCCCCCCCAGCCCTGCCGGTGCCCCTCACTCCCGACCCGCAGCCCCTGCTAGCCCAGCCCTGCTCCCCCCAGCCCTGCCGGTGCCCCTCACTCCCGACCCGCAGCCCCTGCTAGCCCAGCCCTGCCCCCCCCAGCCCTGCCGGTGCCCCTCACTCCCGCCCCGCAGCCCCTGCTAGCCCGGCCCGGGGCTCCCCCCAGCTCTGCCGGTGCCCCTCACTCCCGACCCGCAGCCCCCTGCTAGCCCAGCCCTGAGCTCCCCCCAGCTCTGCCGGTGCCCCTCACTCCCTCCCCGCAGCCCCTGCTAG
This sequence comes from Mauremys mutica, assembly GCF_020497125.1. Lineage (NCBI taxonomy): Eukaryota > Metazoa > Chordata > Testudines > Geoemydidae > Mauremys > Mauremys mutica. Next base: position 22,466,434 of record NC_059091.1, on the reverse strand, counting down.
CCCAGCCCTGAGCTCCCCCCAGCTCTGCCGGTGCCCCTCACTCCCGCCCCGCAGCCCCTGCTAGCCCAGCCCTGCCCCCCCCAGCTCTGCCGGTGCCCCTCACTCCTGCCCCGCAGCCCCTGCCAGCCCAGCCCTGCCCCCCCCAGCTCTGCCGGTGCCCCTCACTCCTGCCCCGCAGCCCAAAGCGGACCGTGCCCCATGGCTGGTTTGATACGGTGCCCCAGAGGATGCAGCTGGGCGACCTGATAGCAAGAGGGCGAAATCAGGCTGGGGGGCGGGGGGGTAAGAGAGACACCGGTACAAGACAAAGCCCCAAATCTCGGGGGGTTCCCATAAACCCGGGACCTCTGGTCCCCCTAGGTGCAGCCAACGCTGGGCCTGTTCCCCCCGGCAGCTGGTCATGGGGATATCCCTCCCCCACCAGCCAGCCGGGCACCAGCCTGGCGCGGGGATGGGGATCGTGTGGCGTTTGCCCTTTCCTGCTGCGTTGGGTTTGTCCCCGACAAATGGCCCGTTCAGCGGCACAGCTGCAGGGCTGGCAGGGCCTGGCAGCCGTCTGACGGGCACAGGTGTTTGCAGCTGGCTGGCAGCTCCTCCGAGATCAGGTGCCAGGCAGCTGGCACAAGAAGGCAGGCTCCCGGCGGAGCCGCTCGCGCTCCCTGGGCGGGACGAGGGGAGCAGGAACCGGCTGAGCCCAGGGCACGGGAGATGGGCAGTGAGCGGTGCCACTCGCTGGCATTAGAGCGCCCGCTCGTCCGCCCCAGATCTTGGCAGCCCCGGCCCCCGACTCCTCCAGGCGCCCCTGGGTGGGGACAGCTGCAGGGAGACCCTCCCAGCCCACCCCAGTGTCTCCCCCATCCCAGACCCCAGACACCCGCTGCCGGCAGCCCAGTGCTCACTGCTGGCTCGGGGTGGGCTGGATCCTGTGCCCCCACGAGGGGAAAGGCTCTGGGTCACATGCCCCCCCCAAGCCAGCCAGTGCCCTGCCCTAATGCCAGATGAGACCTGGCGCCCCCTAGATGGGAAGGGCCCCGTGTCCCATTCCCTGACCCCCCTCTCCCCCCCGCCCCCAGCCAGCCCGGTGACGGTGTGACCCCTTGTCGTTTACACAGCACCCGTCAGCACAACCAGTCCCAAAGCGAAGGGATGCAGCCACCTCTGGGGTGGGCGCGAGGGCCCATGGCGCTGTGGCACTCGGGGTGTTGGGGAGGCTCCTGCTGTAATTTGGGCCCGGCCGGTGTTTTCTGCCTCCTCCTACTGCAAATCCGGCCTCAGGGGGCTGGTGCGTGGACCCCCCCCAATGGAGACACCCCAGAGCCTGGGGAGGCAGGACATGCCGATCTGGCAAGGGAAGATGGGTGGCAGCGGGGGGGTGGGATTGGGCGCCTGGACTGGCCCGGGCCTGGGGGATCCAAGCGACGACACCTGGTCCATAAATCTCCAGCTGCTGGAGTCACAGGAATGCGGGAAACTTGTGGCTGAAAGACGTGAACATCAGAGTCCGGCCCTGCAGGCAGAGGCCTGAGGCTCAGATCCCAGGAGGCAAATCAGAGCGCCGCAGATCCAGGCTCCCAAACAACGCACGGGCCTTTGTAGCCAAGGGGGACCCTGAAAGCCGATGGCGGGATCGCCGTGGCCTGGCCGTGGCGTGGGGACGCCCGGGGCTAGGGAGACACTCAGACGGCCCTGGAGGGGCCTGATGGGCAGGGCCAGGCAGGGCAGTGAGGGCAGGGCAGCGGCTGGGGGCTCAGGCCGAGCAGGGGCGACTCAAGCAGGATACTAATCCATCTTTCCGCCTGTTAAACCTGCCCTCTCTCGCTGATTCCTTGCCAGGACCGGCTTCCCTAAAGAAGTCAGGGAAGCTGGATTTCTGCAGCGCCCTCTCCACCCACACCACCTCCCCAAGAATGGCTTTCAGCCACCACCCGCTGCCGGTCCTTGCAGGAGTCAGACCAGGTGAGAACCAAAGCCGCTATCCTGGGGGTGGGGGGGCGGGACCCTGTCCCTCCAAGCCACGGTGGTTCTGGCAACCGGTCTCTCTCGCTTTTCCTCTCTGTCTGTGTCTCTCCTCTGTCGAGGCAGCTAACGGGTTAAGGATGCAGGGGAAAGGGCAGATTTTATGCTGCATTAGGTGATCATTGCCTGAGTAGGGTTTATTAGAGTGACTCCAGAGTGACTCCAGAATAGCTGGGATCTTGGAGGAGTTAATCCAGAGTGACTCCAGAATAGCCAGGATTTAGACAGATCTGGATTAGCTGGGATTTTGATGGAGTGACTCCAGCATTGCTGGGATCAGGAGTTGGCCTGCCGCATGTAACCAGGGGGGTCCCTTTCTCTCCCCGGGGAGCAAGTGGAGCCGCGGTTACTGGTCCCAAAGCGCCGCAGGCGAGGATGCCTGGGTCCCAACTGTTGGGCTGTCCCATGCCAGCACCATACCGGGCAGGAAGCTTCCAGCGACCAGCGAGCCCAGGACCCCAGGCAGCCGGAGTGAGGGGCATCGGCAGGGCTGGGGGGGCCCAGGGCTGGGCTAGCAGGGGCTGCGGGTCGGGAGTGAGGGGCACCGGCAGAGCTGGGTGGGGTGTGGTTCGCTCAAACCATCACCGGTGGCTCAGCCCTTCCTGTGGGTTTGCTTGGGGGTTCCTCAGCCTGGGCTGGTGGGACGTCTGCGCAGGTCCTGGGGGGCCCACGCAGGCCCCACTCGGGGTCATTGGGCCTCTCCGGGGGCAGTGGGGGTGTGACTGGGGTGGGAGCCGTGAAGGGGCAGGGAGTGATTGAGGGGGTGACCAGTGTGGGGGTGTATGAAGGGGCAGGGATGTGACTGGGGGGCAGTGGTGGCAGGGGGTGACTTGGGGGATTGGAGGGGATGGGGGTGTCTGGGGGTCAGAGGGGTTGGGAGTGTCTGGGGGGTATTTAACTCAAAGGGCCGTCCATGGCTCGGTCTCTAGGACTTGGCCTCCCCATGCACCCGGCTGACATGGCCCCCCCAGGTGGGGTCCGAGGGGTCCCCCAGAGGAGGAAGCTGATTGGCACTACCCACCGGTGCCGCGTCCCTGCCAGTTCCCTGAACCCTATAGCGGCAACGGCACCGGGGTGGCACCCGCTGGATGGTCCGTCGGGGCCAGTGCCTGGGTGGCGCCCGCTGGCTGGTCCGTCAGTGCTGGTGCCCGGGTGGCGCCCGCTGGCTGGTCCCTCAGGGCTGGTGCCCGGGTGGCGCCCGCTGGCTGATCCCTCAGGGCTGGTGCCCGGGTGGTGCCCTCTGGCTGGTCCGTTGGGGCCGGCACCCGGGTGGAACCCGCTGCCTCGCCTGGGTGGCACCCGCTGGCTGGTCCATCAGGGCTGGTGCCCGGGTGGCACCCGCTGGCTGGTCCATCGGGGCTGGTGCCCGGGTGGTGCCCGCTGGCTGGTCCGTCAGGACTGGTGCCTGGGTGGCATCCACTGGCTGGTCCATCAGGGCCAGTGTCGGGCAGCGCCCGCTGGCTGATCCATCAGGACTGGTGCCTGGGTGGCGCCAGCTGGCTGGTCCGTCGGAGCCGGTGCCCGGGTGGTGCCCGCTGGCTGATCCATCAGGACTGGTGCCTGGGTGGCGCCCGCTGGCTGGTCCGTCGGGGCCGGTGCCTGGGTGGTGCCCACTGGCTGATCCATCAGGACTGGTGCCTGGGTGGCGCCCGCTGGCTGGTCCGTCGGGGCCGGCGCCAGGGTTGCGCCCGCTGGCTGCTCCGTCAGGGCCACTGTCTGGGCGCCGCCCGCTGGCTGGTCCCCAGGGTTCCAGCCCTCGGAGACTCTCTCGGAGAGGAGTCGTGGAATGACGACCCAGCTCTGCCTTCTGACGGGACCGTGAAATGGGGGAGAGAGCAGGACATGGGGCTCAGCCCCATAATGGCCCCTCCACCAGGCGCGTGGGGCCTCGAAGCTTGGAGGGCCCAGCAGGTGGCTGAGGGGGGTAGGGAGTGAGAGGACAGGGCCTGAACTGCTGGGGGGGCAGGGGACGGACACAGCAGCTGTTACCAGCAGATCCCTGACCCCCCCGCCCCCCTTTCTCTCTCCCCGTCTCAGGAAGCCCTCGGGCAACAGCCTCGGCCCTGCACTTCCCGTCGACCTCCATCATCCAGCAGTCCAGCCCCTACTTCACCCACCCGACCATCCGCTACCACCATCACCACGGCCAGGACTCGCTCAAGGAGTTCGTGCAGTTCGTCTGCTCCGACGGGTCGGGCCAGGGCACCGGGCAGGTGAGCGCCGCCGGCCACGCCCCTCCGGATGCCGCCCCTGGGGGGGGCTGGCCAGGGAACAAGGCCCCCCCACGGCTCTCCTCTCCTCTCCTCTCCTCTCCTCTCCTCTCGTCTCTCTCTGTCTCTCTCTGTCTCTGGGGGGCACGGGACAGGCAGTGTGATCCCGGTCGGGGCGTCGGGGGCTGATGTAGCGCAGGGGCCTGACGCACCCGCCAAGGGGCCAGGGGCTTCCTGCCCCAGGGACTGCTCTGGATTGGGATTGTGGGGGCAGCTAAGGGGCCAAGAGGGAACATGGCATGTTAGGGGCCAGTCGAAGGAGGGGCTCTGGGCCCACCCCCCATCCCGTCGCAGCCACTGGCACGCGCCAGCCTGCAGCATCTAGAAGGTTCCGGAAACTGCCAGCCTAGAACCGGCATCGCTCTGGAACGTGAGGAGTTCTAGAAGATAAACTGCTAAGGGGGCGGGGCCTCGCAGGCAGGTTCTAGGGGGCGGGGCCTCACAGGGCAGGTTCTGGGGGGCGGGGCCTCGCCGGGCTGGTTCTGGGGGGCAGGGCCTCACAGGGCAGGTTCTGGGGGGCGGGGCCTCGCCGGGCTGGTTCTGGGGGGCGGGGCCTCGCCTGGCTGGTTCTGGGGGGCGGGGCTTCGCAGGCAGGTTCTGGGGGGCGGGGCTTCGCAGGCAGGTTCTAGGGGGCGGGGCCTCTTAGGGCAGGGTCTAGGGGGCGGAACCTCACAGGGCAGGGTCTAGGGGTGGGGCCTCGCAGGGCAGGGTCTAGGGGGCGGAACCTCACAGGGCAGGGTCTAGGGGGCGGGGCCTCGCAGGGCAGGTTCTAGGGGGAGGGGCCTCGCAGGGCAGGTTCTGGGGGGCGGGGCCTGGCCGGGCTGGTTCTGGGGGGCGGGGCCTCGCAGCATTGTGGAGTTCTGCGGGGCGGGGCCTCCGCATCATAGTGTCCTAGGGGGTGGGGCCCCTCAGAGCAGGGCCTGGGGGCAGGGCCTCAGAGCAGGTTTTAGGAGGCAGGGCCTGAGAGAAGACCCCCCAGGGGGCGGGGCCTCAGAGCAGGTCCTGGGGGCGGGGCCTCTCAGAGCAGGTCCTGGGGGCGGGGCCTCAGCAGCACGACGTCTATCACGGACGGACGACTTTCTCCACCCAAAGCCAGACTGCTGGAGTGATCCGTTGCCATGGAGACTGCGCCTCAGGCCGGCTCCTGCAGGATGGGGGGGCTGTGCTGGGTACGGCCCCAGGGGTCCCCCAGGAGCACGGGACGGGGGCACTCAGTGATCCGTGCCTAGGACACTGAGCTCTGCCCTCCGGGGGTGGCTGGTGCCCCTCGGGGTGCCTCCGTGACACCCGCCAGCGCCTCCCGCCGGAGGTGGTGTGCAGCCATTGCCCGGACACCGGCCGCGGGGGACTCTGAAGCTCTGGAGCGTCGTGCCTAGAGGAGAGGTCCAGCCACCGATCGCCACTCTGGACAGTCGGCTCACGCCACGGCCGGCTCACGCGCCGGGACAGCACCAGGGTTGGGAGGGCCGCGCCCATCACAGTGGCTGGCGTTAAATATCTGGAGCCCAGCGCAGAGACTGCCTTGAGTCGTGCCCCCGGGGAGAAACCAGGGCAGGACGCCGGGCAGAGAAGACGCATCTGCAGCACCCTGCTCCTTGGCTGTCCCCTGCCGGTCCCGCTCAGGGCCAGCCTTCGCAGATCACACTCCTCTCCCCGCCTCCCCCTCCGTCCCTCTCCCGGGCCTGCCCACCACCGGTCCCTGGGCTCCACCGCGGGCCTGCCCTTTCCAGCCTGGAGCCCCTGAAGACGGAGCGCCGGGCCGGCCGGTTCACACCATTGGCACTTCCCGGGTTCTGCATGGAGGGGAGACACCATTGCCCACGGCTGGCAAGTGAACGACCAGGCGAGCGACGGCCCGGCCCGTGGCTCCAGCCCACGGAGATCTGGCGGGGGGCAGCAGGTCGAGGGCGCGAAGGGGGCAGAGGGCAGAGCCTAGCCAGGGAGTGGGGGGACGGGCCAGCGACCGACGGACAGACACACTCTTCCCACCCTTTGCTTTTTTTAAAACAAGTCCATTTTTTTGGTAAAAAAAGCATTTTTTGGAGGAAAAGCGTCCCCAATAAAACACCGGAACAAAGCAAGCCCCAGCGCCCCGTCCCGGCGCCGCCGGCCGGTACTGCATCTTTACCGTTGCCTTGTCTCGGCTCGCCGTTCACGCATCCTTGTATTTATGTTGTTCGCAGCCTAACGCTAGCGGCCAGGGCAAAGTCACGGGCTCATTTTTGCTGCCGCCGCCCCCACCTGTGGCCAGACCTGTGCCCCTTCCAATGCCTGACACAAAATCCACCAGCACTAACCCAGAGGGCGGAGCGCCGACACCTACATCACCCTGTAAGTGGACGCCCGACAGCGACGACACAACCCCCCAGGCAAACCCACCCCCAGCCTGGTCCTCACGCACAGAGCCACCAGCCAGGCCGCCGGGCAGAGGGGGGAGCGGAAGGGGGAGAAGGGACAGCTGAAGAGGAATGTGAAGCTTAGATACATGGGGGTAGGGATGGGGATGGGGAGGGATGGATGGATGGATGGATGGGGGGGGTGTACGGAGATGGATGGATGGATGGATGGGGGGGTGTATGTACAGAGATGGATGGATGGATAGATGGATGGGGGGGTGTACGGAGATGGATGGATGGAGGGGGTGTACGGAGATGGATGGATGGATGGATGGGGGGGGTGTATGTACGGAGATGGATGGATGGATGGATGGGGGGGTGTACGGAGATGGATGGATGGATGGATGGATGGGGGGGTGTACGGAGATGGATGGATGGATGGATGGTGGGGGTGTATGTACGGAGATGGATGGATGGATGGATGGATGGATGGGGGGGGTGTACGGAGATGGATGGATGGATGGATGGATGGATGGGGGGGGTGTACGGAGATGGATGGATGGATGGATGGATGGATGGGGGGGTTTACGGAGATGGATGGATGGATGGATGTGGGGGGTGTATGTACGGAGATGGATGGATGGATGGATGGGGGGGTGTACAGAGATTGATGTATGGATGGATGGATAGATGGATGGGGGGGTGTACGGAGATGGATGGATGGATGGATGGGGGGGGTGTATGTACGGAGATGGATGGATGGATGGGGGGGTGTACGGAGATGGATGGATGGATGGATGGGGGGGGTGTATGTACGGAGATGGATGGATGGATGGATGGATGGGGGGGTGTACGGAGATGGATGGATGGATAGATGGATGGGGGGGTGTACGGAGATGGATGGATGGATGGATGGATGGGGGGTGTACGGAGATGGATGGATGGATGGATGGATGGGGGGGTGTACGGAGATGGATGGATGGATGGATGGGGGTGTATGTATGGAGATGGATGGATGGATTGGGGTGTGTGTACGGAGATGGATGGATGAGAAGGTGGGTAGGTAGGGGGCAGGTGGGATAGCCGGCGGTCAGGCGGGGGTACATGGGGGTAGGTAGGGGGTAGCCGTAGAGCAGGCAGGGGGGCAAATAGAGGATAGGTAGGGGCTGGCTGGAGGGCAGGCAGGAGGTAAATAGGGGGGTAGGTAGGGAGTACATGGGGATAGGTAGGGGGTAGCTGGAGGGCAGGTGGGGGTACATAGGGAGTAGGTAGGGGGTAGGCAGAGGGCAGGCAGGGGTAGTTAGGGGGCAGTCAGGGGGTAGCTGAAGGGCAGGCAGGGGGTAGCCAGAGAGCAGGCGAGGGGTAGCTGGAGGGCAGGCAGGGGGTAGTTAGGGGGCAGGCGGGGGTACATGGGGGCAGGTAGGGAGTAGCCGGAGGGCAGGCGGGGAGTACATAGGGGATAGCCAGAGGGCAGGTGGGGGGTAGTTAGTGGGCAGGCAGGGGGTGCACAGAGGGTAGTTAGGGGGCAGGCAGGGGGTAATTAGGAAGCAGGTAGGGGGTACATAGGGGGTAGCTGGAGGGCAGGCAGAGAGTAGCCAGAGGGCAGGTGGGGGGTAGTTAGGGGGCAGGCAGGGGGTAGTTAGGGGGCAGGCAGGGGGTACACAAGGGGTAGTTAGGGGGCAGGCAGGGGGTACACAGGGGGTAGTTAGGGGGCAGGCAGGGGTAGTTAGGGGGCAGGCAGGGGGTACACAGGGGGTAGTTAGGGGGCAGGCAGGGGGTAGTTAGGGGGCAGGCAGGGGGTACACGGGGTAGTTAGGGGGCAGGCAGGGGTAGTTAGGGGGCAGGCAGGGGGTACACAGGGGGTAGCCAGAGAGCAGGCGAGTAGTTAGGGGGCAGGCAGGGGGTCCCCAGGGGGTAGCGAGGGGGCAGGCGGGGGAGTAAGGGGGCAGGCAGGGGGTACACAGGGGGTAGTTAGGGGGCAGGCAGGGGGTAGTTAGGGGGCAGGCAGGGGGTACACGGGGTAGTTAGGGGGCAGGCGGGGTAGTTAGGGGGCAGGCAGGGGGTACACAGGGGGTAGCTAGAGAGCAGGGGAGTAGTTAGGGGGCAGGCAGGGGGTACACAGGGGGTAGCCATAGAGCAGGCGGGTAGTTAGGGGGCAGGCAGGGGGTAGTTAGGGGGCAGGCAGTGGGTACACAGGGGGTAGTTAGGGGGCAGGCAGGGGGTACACAGGGGGTAGCCGGCTGCCAGCGGGCCAGGGCTTCATGCCATCATCGAGTGTTGTGCGTTCTCGTTTGCCTGCCCTCACCCGCCGCCATCCATCCCACCCGCGCTAAGATGCAGTAGCCGCCGGCTCGGCCGCCTTTGGGGTCTTTGTTTTGTTCTGTTTTATTATTATTTTGTCGGTTGCCATGGCAACTCTCAGGGGCGGGGCTGAACAAAAGGAAAGAAAAATACCCATTAAAATCCCCCCCCCCCCCCGCCCGGACTGGCAGTGCCCAGGAGTTTGTGTGGGGAGGAAGGGGAACGGGGCACCAGGGGTCAGGGGTCAGTGGGTGTCGACCATACCCCCTCCTAGTTCAGCTCCAGAGCAGGCTACCTTCACCAGGACTCCTGGGTCCAATCCCCTGCCTGGGGAGGAAGGGGCTGGGGTCTAGTGGCTAGAGCAGGGGGTGGGGCTGGGAGCCGGGACTCCTGGGTTCTGTTCCCAGGGCTCTGTGGCCTCTCCTGGGCAGCGCTAGGTGTGAGTATGGGGGGGCACTAGGTGTGTGTACTGGGGGGGCGCTAGGTGTGTGTATGGGGGGGCACTAGGTGTGTGTACTGGGGGGGCGCTAGGTGTGTGTATGGGGGGGCACTAGGTGTGTGTACTGGGGGGCACTAGGTGTGTGTATGGGGGGCACTAGGTGTGTGTACTGGGGGGGCACTAGGTGTGTGTACTGGGGGGGCACTAGGTGTGTGTACTGGGGGGGCGCTAGGTGTGTGTACTGGGGGGGCATCTCTTCCATTGTCTTTCTTTCCTTCTTTCTTTCTTTTTTGGACTCTTTCCATCCGTCCCCATGACATCCCCTCCCGTCTGCATTCTCCATTCAGTCCAGCCGGGGGGGCGGGGGCGGGGGGGTCTCTGGTGCCTGCCCGCTGCGGCTGCGCCCACTCCTGCCAGGTGGGCGGGCGGAGGACAGGTAAGGAAGAATCCGCAGCTTTTGGGGGCGGGGGAGGGATTTGTGCTGCTCCGGACGCTGCCCCCTGCTGGCCAGGATCTGTCCCACTCCTCTTCGGGAGGGCAGGTGCCTCTTTCCCCCCCACCCTGCAGCTGGCAGCCCAGCGGGGGGGTGGGAGCCTCCAGAGGCTGCTGGGGCCCGGCCACCCCTCCTGCCTGGGCAGCTTTGCCTGGGCACCGGCAGCCGTGGGGCTGCAGGGGGAGAGTGGCTGGCAGTGGGGGGCAGGTGACCCCGGCTACCTGCAGCCTCCAGCAGCCAGGGATGCTGCACCAGGCCCCGGCTGGGGTCTCTGGGCTTTGCCCAAGAACGGCCGGCCTGCCGGGTACGTGGGGCCCGGCCTGCCGGGTACGTGGGGCCTGGCGGGTACGTGGGGCCTGGCGGGTACGTGGGGCCCGGCCTGGCGGGTATGTGGGGCCTGGCGGGTACGTGAGGCCCGGCCTCGTGGTTATGTGGGGCTTGGTCTCGCAGGTATTTGGGGCCTGGCGGGTACGTGGGGCCTGCCTGGCGGGTACGTGGGGCCCGGCCTGGCGGGTACGTGGGGCTCGGCCTGGCGGGTACGTGGGGCTCGGTCTCGCAGGTATGTGGGGCCTGGCGGGTACGTGGGGCCCGGCCTGGCGGGTACGTGGGGCCTGGCGGGTACGTGGGGCCCGGCCTGGCGGGTATGTGGGGCTCGGTCTCGCAGGTATGTGGGGCCTGGCGGGTACGTGGGGCCCGGCCTCGAGGCCCTGGGGGATGTGCCATGCTCTGATTTCCCCCTGCCCCCCGCTGCTGCCCCAGCCAGGATCCCCAGGATCCAGCCCCCCTGTGCCCAGCGATGCCCCCCCAGCCCCGAATGCCAGAGGCCTGAGCTCAGTTATTTCTGGCAGGGGCACGAGGCCAGGGGAGGGCACCAATCGCCGCCCGTGGGGCAGGGCCCTGCCAGCTCCATACACGGGCATCTGCTGGGCCAGGAGCACCTGGGGGAGGGCGACTGAGGCCTGGGGCAGCTGCTCTGCACATGGCCCTGCCCCCACGGCAGGAATCGAAACTGGGACACAGCATGGGGGGGCGAACTAACTGCATCCCCCCCCCCACAGCAATGGTTCATCCTCCCCCAACACACACAGCTCTGCCCGTGCCCCTCACTTCCGACCCGCAGCCCCTGCTAGCCCAGCCCTGCCCCCCCCAGCTCTGCCCGTGCCCCTCACTCCCACCCCGCAGCCCCTGCTAGCCCAGCCCTGGGTTCCCCCCCCCAGCTCTGCCCGTGCCCCTCACTCCCGACCCGCAGCCCCTGCTAGCCCGGCCCGGGGCTCCCCCTAGCTCCGCCGGTGCCCCTCACTCCCGACTCGCAGCCCCTGCTAGCCCGGCCCGGGGCTCCCCCCAGCTCTGCCGGTGCCCCTCACTCCCGACCCGCAGCCCCTGCTAGCCCGGCCCGGGGCTCCCCCCAGCTCCGCCGGTGCCCCTCACTCCCGACTCGCAGCCCCTGCTAGCCCGGCCCGGGGCTCCCCCCAGCTCTGCCGGTGCCCCTCACTCCCGACCCGCAGCCCCTGCTAGCCCGGCCCGGGGCTCCCCCCAGCTCTGCCGGTGCCCCTCACTCCCGACCTGCAGCCCCTGCTAGCCCGGCCCGGGGCTCCCCCCAGCTCTGCCGGTGCCCCTCACTCCCGACCTGCAGCCCCTGCTAGCCCGGCCCGGGGCTCCCCCCAGCTCTGCCGGTGCCCCTCAGTCCCGACCTGCAGCCCATGCCAGCCTGGCCCTGGGCTCTGCCCTAGCTCCGCCGGTGCCCCTCACTCCCGACCTGCAGCCCCTGCTAGCCCGGCCCGGGGCTCCCCCCAGCTCTGCCGGTGCCCCTCACTCCCGACCTGCAGCCCATGCCAGCCTGGCCCTGGGCTCTCCCCCAGCTCTGCCGGTGCCCCTCACTCCCGACCTGCAGCCCATGCCAGCCTGGCCCTGGGCTCTCCCCCAGCTCTGCCGGTGCCCCTCAGTCCCGACCCGCAGCCCCTGCTAGCCCGGCCCGGGGCTCCCCCCTAGCTCCGCCGGTGCCTGTCAGTGCCGACCTGCAGCCCTGATATTGACCCATCTCCTGCGGGATCATGACAGTCACCCACTCTCGAGGGGAGCTTGAGATGGGCGGATAATTATTTTGGGGGTGTTGGAACTGGAGCAGCCCCCTTCAAACACCCCCCCTCAGCCCTCCCGTCCCTATGGATTCCTCTGCCCAATGCTCTGTATGGGGCAGGGGGCGGAGCTCAGCCCTGCCAGGGGTGTGTCTGCCCCATATCACCCTCTCTCATCTCAGTGATGGCCACGGCCCCCAATGCCCTCCCCCACAGCCCCCCAACACCCTCCTCACCAGCCCCCTAACATCCTTCCCCAAGACCCCAATGCCCTCCCCCAGCTCCCTAACACCCTCCCCACCAGCCCCCTAACACCTCCACCCTGCCCCCAGATCCCTAACACCCTCCCCCTGACCCCAGTGCCCTCCCCCGACCCCCTAAAGCCCTCCCCCAGACCTCACTGTCCTCCCCCCAGCCCCCTAATGCCCTCCACCTACCCCCAGCCCCCTAAACCCCTCCCTTCTCCAGCCCCAGGCTCCTAACATCCTCCCCTGCAGCCCCCAATACTCTCCCCCCAGCCCCCTCACACCCACCCCCAGCCCCCTCACGCCCTCTGCCTCTCTCTCCTCCAGCATTCGCAGCGCCAGGCTCCTCCACTGCCAACCGCTTTGTCGGCATCGGACCCCGGGACGGCAACTTTCTAAACATCCCCCAGCAGTCTCAGGTAGGAGAGGGCGACTCGGGGGGGGGTCCCAGCGGGGGGGCTCATGCCTGCAGGACGGGGCATCGGCCGTGCCCACATCACCATGGCAGCGTCCCCAAAACCTGGAGTGGTCAGAGCTGGGGACTGGGAGCCAGGACTCCTGGGTTCTATCCCTGCTCTGGGAGGGGAGCGGGGTGCAGTGGTCAGAGCAGGGGGCTGGGAGCCAGGACTCCTGGGTTCTATCCCTGCTCTGGGAGGGGAGCGGGGTGCAGTGGTCAGAGCAGGGGGCAGGGAGCCAGGACTCCTGGGTTCTACTGGCTGTGCCACATCACTGCAGGTGACCCTTCCCCCATGGAGGGCTCTGGCCCACTGTGCAGTCCCTGAGGCCGTCCCGCCCCCACCAGCCTCTGGCTTGGGCCCTGGAATAAGTTAATTGGACAATTAGCCAATAAATCCCTGGCTGAGCAGGTGACCCCGGCCCTGGGGCTCTGCCCTGAGCAGCCCACAGAGAGGCCCAGCCCTTGGCAAGGGGGGTCTGGGGGGCCCTGGCCTTAAGGGGCTAGGAAAGGGCATGTGTGTTTTGGGGTCACTTCTGGGTGACTAGCCAGGCAGGTGTGGTGAGCTCCGGTGGCTGGCAGGGCCCCTCTGCCCCCCGCTCTTCTCTTCATGCTGCTTAGGGCAAGTTGTGGGGTTGATTAGTGGAGTCGCTCTGTGGGGGGATTGTTGAGGGAGCGCGGGGGGTGGGGGAGCAGGGGGCTGTGGGTGCTGATACCCGGGGCAGGCCCCAGTACCCCCGTCTCCCCCTGCCACTCCCTGCAGCCCCGGGGGCCTGAGATGCTCCAGGAGTGGGACAGGTGGGGGGAGGGGTGCAATGGACTCCTATGGCTGAGCGCCCCCCACTCTGGGTGTAAAGATGAGCTCCCCCCCCCCGAAAGCTGATTCCTCCCACATCACTGGGAGTTTCAGCAGAATTGGACACACACGCCCCCCCCTCCACCCCACCCCCCCCGGCACTGTCCCATCCCAGCAGGGCAGGAACCCTGGGGCTGCCCCCAACCCCAAAGGGGTTAACCGCCCCCCAGGGAAAAATGACATGGGGGGGAGATAGGGATACAGCCCCTCCCCCCTCCAGTCTTCCCACTCTCCTCCCCCCACCAGTCTGCCCTGACTGAGGTTTGGCTGCAGGATCTGGCTCAGTTCCCTTCTTCCCAAACTTCATTGAACTTGGGGAGGGGGGGACCAGGGGCTCCGCCCCCATCCCATAACCAGAGTCACGTCTGACCCGTCTGGTTTCCCCGAGCAACCAGACATGATGTCACACCCTGGTGAACTTGGACATGGGGGCTGGAGAAAGGGAAACAAAGGGCCGGGCCGAGAGGAGCAGGCGGGATCTGGTGGGGGGGCTCAGCCTGCCCCACAGGCCCTCACCCCCTCCCCGGCCCGGTCCCCAAGAGCCCCCCTGCCTGGGGGGCTGTATCCCTCACTCCTCCGTCCCTCCGTCCCTCTGTCCCTCCAGCCCCCTCCCCTCCTTTCCCTCCCTCTGTGATTTCTCCTTCCTTCTCTCGCGTGCCCCTGACCCCGTCACATGGGGGGGTCCTTTAGCTGAGTGCCCCCGGCCTGAGCCATGGGCCCTCCCTGAACCGGGGAGTCCCTGCTCCCCTGGGGTCCCATAGTAACCGGTGACTCCACCGAGGGAGGACAAAAGGGGGGGCCGGGATGGCGGGGGGCGGTTCCACACCAGCGTTGGGGGGTGGGGGGAGCTGGCCCTGCTGTCGGGGGCTCCCCGGGCACGGCGTGTGATCCCGGGGGTAGATCAGCGCGGTCGCCCCGTCCCGGATGTGGGGGCTGGGCTTGGGAGTTGGCTCTCACCCACCCAGGGGCCATGGGAGCACCCATGGGGTCCCTCCAGGAGGGGGCAGTGCCCAGGGGGCCGGGGGTCCTCCAGCATCCCCCGGTGCGTGGATCTCCCCGCTTGGCTTTGATCCCCACACGGCCCCCATGAGACTCAGGGCTGGCAGCCCCCATAGGGACCCAGCCCTCCCCTGGGGGGGGCATGGGGCTGCCACGCCCACTCCGTGGCCCAGCCCCTGGCATGGGGAAGGATGGGGCAGCCCTAGTTTTATCCCTCTCCTCTGATTGGCCCATGGTGCTGCGGGCTACCTGGCCCGTGCCTGAGCAGCTACCTTCAGATTGGCTTACGGGAGGTGCATGTCTCAGGCTCTGGCCAATCACAGAGCAGGTGGCCGAGGGCTGCTCCTCCCTCGGTTGTTGAGACTGGGCTCTGATGGGGTTATTGGCCCAGTGCCTCCTGATTGGCTGGGAAGGTCAGACATCATTGCATCTCTCGGCCAATCAGAAACTTTAGCTTGAGGGTGAACTCGCGCCTGCTTGGCTGAGGGTTTGGCCAGTGAGTGATGGGCAGGACTCCTGGGTTCTACCCCAGCTCTGGGAGGGGAGGGCAGGGGGGTGTAGTGCAGGGCTGGGCAAACTATGGCCCGCGGGCCACATCTGGCCTGTCAGACCTTTTAATCCAGCCCTGGAGCTCCCGCTGGGGAGCAGGGTCGGGGGCTTTCCCCACTCTGCATGTGCTGCGGCTCCTGGAAGCACCGGGATGTCCTTGCTCCAGCTCCTACACATAGGGTCAGCAAGGGTGCTCCACACACTTCCTCCACCCCAGCGCCAGTCCCTCAGCTCCCATTGGCCAGGAACTGCGGCCAATGAGAGCTGCAGGGGTGGTGCCTGCTGACGGGACAGCATGCAGAGCCGCCTGGCAGCACCTCCATGTAGGAGCCGGAGAAAGGACATGCTGCTGCTTCCGGGAGCCGCTTGAGAGAAGCGCTGCCCGGAGCCTGCACCCCTGACCCCCTCCCGCATCCCAACCCCCTGTCCCAGCCCTGATCCCCCTCCTGCCCTCCAAACCCCTCGGTCTCAGCCCAGAGCACCCTCCTGCACCCTAAACCCCTCAGCCCCGCCCCAGAGCCTGCACCCCCAGCCGGAGCCCTCACATATCCCCTCCTGCACCCCAAACCCCTCAGCCCGGAGCTCCCTGCCCTGCACCCCAGCCCCCTGCCTCAGCCTGGAGCACCCTCCTGCTCTCCAACCCCCAATTTCGTGAGCATTCATGGCCTGCCATACGATTTCCATGCCCAGATGTGGCCCTCGGGCCAAAGAGTTTGCCCACCCCTGGTGTAGTGACTAGAGCAGGGCAGGACTGGGCACCAGGATTCCTGGGCTGTGTCCTGGCTGTGAGAGGGGAGTGGGGTGTAGTGGTTAGAGCAGGGCCGGGTCAGACTGGGCACCAGGGCTCCTGGGCTGTGTCCTGGCTGTGGGAGGGAGTGGGGTGTAGTGGTTAGAGCAGGGCAGGACTGGGCACCAGGGCTCCTGGGCTCTGTCCCGGCTGTGGGAGGGGAGTGGGGTGTAGTGGTTAGAGCAGGGCCAGGTCAGACTGGGCACCAGGCCTCCTGGGCTCTGTCCCGGCTCTGCCCGGAGGTGCCGTGTGGCTTTGTCACTGGGTGTGACGGGCTGGTCCAGGGGTGTTCTGAGGTCCCAGGGTAGGTCCCCCGGAGAGCAACCGAGACCCCAGTGCCCCCCCGCCCCTGGGCAGCAGCTGCCCCGTCCCTGGGGCTCGTGAGCTGCTTTTCCTTCCGCCCAGCACCAGGCCCCTTCCTCCGCTCCAGCCGGGGCCTGGGAGCTGCGTGCCCGGGAGCCGCCAGGCCCAGCAGAGGGGAAGAGAGAGACGAGACGGGGAAAGAGGAAACTCAGCCTGGCTGGATCTCCCCGGCCTGGCGGTTACACCCCAGCTCAGAGCAGGGGGATCCCTGGGAGCGCCGCTGGCTGGTCGGAGAGCGCCTCCTGGTGGCACATCCCCCCACCTGCAGGCTCCAGCCACACGCAGCCAGTCCATGCCGTTCCTCTTTGCCCACCAAGGTTTTCTCAAGTCGCTCTGTGGCACGGCCTCTCCCCCCCCCCCGCCCGGGATACCACCTCTGCTGTGACACCCCTAACCTGCAGCCAGGGGCCCCCATCCCACAGGGCTCGGTTTCTCGGAGCACTGCAGCCGGTGCACAAACAGGGCAGGGCGTGGGAACCCCTGCAGCAGGACACCCCAAAACTGGCTCGATGGCGGGGGGGGGGAGTGTTGATGGGTCTCGTGATATTTCGTGGCACTCAGGATCGGGCCCCCGGCTCGGGGGGGAAAACGCTAAAAGGGATTATACGACGTGGGGACCACGTCTCGCCCGCGGACGGATGCAGTGTCCTCGGCGAGTGAGAGTCAGTGACTCCAGTGGGGCGACGCCTGGTTACACCTGCTGGGGGTCTGGCCCTCTGGAAGCCAGTGGAGCGACACCCACTGAACTCAGCTGGGGAGCCTGGTCCGTCCTGGTGCTGCGGGAGGAGCGGCTCCCGGCTGGGGGGTCTCGCAGCCCATGGGGTCCGTCCCACAGGGACAGGCTGACCGGGGAGAGCCAAGCTAAACAGAACGGCACAGAGGATACAGGCCTCCCCTCCAGATAGGGCCTGAGTGGAGCCCAGGGCTGGGCCAGCAGGGGCTGCGGGTTGGGAGTGAGGGGCACCGGCAGGGCTGGGGGAGCCCAGGGCTGGGCCAGCAGGGGCTGCGGGTCGGGAGTGAGGGGGGCTGGCAGAGCCGGGGGGGCAGGGCTGGGCCAGCAGGGGCTGCGGGTTGGGAGTGAGGGGCACCGGCAGAGCTGTGTGGGGAGCCCAGGGCTGGGCTAGCAGGGGCTGCAGGTCGGGAGTGAGGGGCACCGGCAGAGCTGGGGGGGGGGACCCAGGGCTGGGCTAGCAGGGGCTGCAGGTCGGGAGTGAGGGGCACCGGCAGAGCTGGGGGGTGGGAGCCCAGGGCTGGACTAGCAGGGGCTGCAGGTCGGGAGTGAGGGGCACCGGCAGAGCTGTGTGGGGAACCCAGGGCTGGGCTAGCAGGGGCTGCAGGTCGGGAGTGAGGGGCACCGGCAGAGCTGTGTGGGGAACCCAGGGCTGGGCTAGCAGGGGCTGCGGGTCGGGAGTGAGGGGCACCGGCAGAGCTGTGTGGGGAACCCAGGGCTGGGCTAGCAGGGGCTGCAGGTCGGGAGTGAGGGGGGCTGGCAGAGCCGGGTGGGGCAGGGCTGGGCTAGCAGGGGCTGCGGGTCGGGAGTGAGGGGCACCGGCAGAGCTGGGGGGGGGAACCCAGGGCTGGGCTAGCAGGGGCTGCAGGTCGGGAGTGAGGGGCACCGGCAGAGCTGTGTGGGGAACCCAGGGCCGGGCTAGCAGGGGCTGCAGGTCGGGAGTGAGGGGCACCGGCAGAGCTGTGTGGGGAGCCCAGGGCTGGGCTAGCAGGGGCTGCAGGTCGGGAGTGAGGGGGGCTGGCAGAGCCGGGTGGGGCAGGGCTGGGCTAGCAGGGGCTGCGGGTCGGGAGTGAGGGGCACCGGCAGAGCTGTGTGGGGAGCCCAGGGCTGGGCTAGCAGGGGCTGCAGGTCGGGAGTGAGGGGCACCGACAGAGCTGGGGAGGGAGGGAGGGATGGGGGGATGGAGTGAACTCGTTGTGAGGTCGATGCTATTTAAAATAACCCGTCCACGTCTGGGCTGTTTCACTTCCAGTCTTGGTTCCTCTGATGGGATCTTCAAGAAAGAGACGAGAAATCTCCCCCTAAAGCCCCCCCATGGAAGCGTCCGTCCTTCGCCCTGGATCTTCACTGAGCTGCTCCAGTCGAGACCGAAAGGGGGTGCCCGGCTCCCACTACCCCCCGTCCCAGCCCCGATCCGGAGCCAGTTTGAATCGACGTGGACGAGGTTGGTCCTGTCCGATGCGGAATCCCCGCGCCGCCCTTGGGACGTAACGTCGCAAAGAGCAGAGCCCAGCACCCCCGCAGCGATCGCCGCAGGTCAGCTGCTCCGGAACCGAGCGTCTCCCCCGTTCCTGGGGCGGGGAGATCGGCAGCCCCGCACGCGCCCGGGTCGAAATCTCCCGAAAAGCACCCCGAGTGCTGACGTGTGCCAGGAAAGAGGGGGAAGTGCTGGGGTCTTTCCAGAGCTGCAAGTGACTTAGGATGGCAGGTTGAGGCAACGTCCAATAGCCATGGGCATGGTCTGTCCGCACAGGGGTCCTGCCACGGGGTGTGATTGCACCTCGCATAGGCCGACCCCAGCTAGCGTTCGGGTGCCGGGAAGCCGCAGCAGCATGGGCGAGCCCCGGGTAATTACCCGGCCGCGGCATCCTGCTCTGGCACCCGAGCTAGCTTGGCTGCATGAGGTGCAGCCCCACCGGGGTCTCCCTGCCGGCACTGGTTCGGCTCACGGGGTGAACAGAGCGAGAATGGAACCAGCTGGCCTGTCCCACAAACATATTTGCGAGTTCAGAAAATTTTCCTGTCTCAAATTGGGGTGAAAAATGGAAATCTCAAAAATATTCGCCAGCTGGAAACCTGGCGAGTTTTCTGTTGTGGGTCAGTTGAAATATTTCATTTTTTCCATTTTGGCCTTTTTTTCTGGGGTTTTAACCTTATTTTTTTCGGTCAAATTAGCTTAAAGTCGGGTCAAACTAGAAAACTGGAATTTTGCCTTTTTGCAAGTTTGTTCATGATCAGGAGACGCAGCTGACCCGCCCGTTCCGGGAACGGTTCCATTTCAGCAAAGCTGCGATTTCCAAGGAAAAAATGATTTGTCACAGACTCCCGGCCAGCGCAGGGCGATGGAAAATCGGTGCCTCTTTTCACGTCAGTGGTCGTAAATGGCATGTGATCTGCCCTGGCGCTGTTTCACTTGCCTCGTCTGCATGAGAAGGCAACACTGGTTTAACTTCACCTGCTTTAAAGCCACAACTTGAGGGGTGAATTTAAACCGGTTTAAAGAGCCTGCTGTGAACCGGACCGATAGAAGTGGTTTGACATTGATGTAAGTGCGTCCACGCAGGTGCTGGCACCAGTTTCATCAAACCGGTTTAACTGAAGTCAGGCCAGTTTTGCAGGGAACAAACTTTGTGCATCCAAGTCACGTTGGTGCTCTGGAAATCATCCCTCTGTGCCCAGCAATGAGCCGCCTTCCCGGTTCAATTCAGGACGCTCGGGCCGGGGCTAGGCCTCTGCCCAAGGAGCCCCAGGATTGGGTCCCCTCCGTCTTCGTCCTGGGGCAGCCAGATTCTCCAGGGCGCCCGGGAAGATCCAGCTCCAGTGGGGTGTTTGCTGGCAGCCCTGGAGAAATGCAGCCGGGAAGGCTACAAACCTGGCAAGCTTCCTGGCTGCCCCTGGCTCCGGCTGGCCCTCCCTCCCGCCGCCTGCAGGGACTGGCCTCCATCACCTCGGAGCCCAGCCGTGCCGCTGAGGATGCTGGGAGTTTACCCAGGATGCTCGGCGGCCGAGGGACTCAGGCTGGCTCCCAGCACGTTCCTGTCCCCCCAACCATAAGCGCCGGGGCCATTGTCCCCCCTCGTTCCCGCCGTACGGGGAGTCGTGAGGAAGGCTAAGCACAGACGCTCCCGGCTGCGGGGGCAGAGGGGGCTGCGCGCGCTCCCTTCCCAGCCCCCCATGTCAGCCTCTCGCTCGAGCCCCCTCGGGCGGATGAAGTGGGATTCTGCCCGGGGGGGGAACAGTTAGACTAGTTTAGAGAAGGGGGCATCTAGTCTCCTTCCCAGCTCTCCCAGTGGCTCCCAGCATGGTCCCCTTCCCTCCCCCACAATGGGGTTCTCTCCAGCCCTGAAAATGCAGCGCTGGGGGGGGTCCCTTTGCAAACAACCCCCCCCCAAGAAATCAGCTTCAGCTGAGGACGCCCGCCAGTGCTGCCAATCCCCGGGCGTGGCTGCCCCCTCTCTTTCCGAATGCCGCTCCCCAGCGAAAGTGCTGGGGGAGCCGCAGCAGCTGGCTTGGGCCGGGGGGGGCGTCTGTGAGGTTTGACAAGGTCGCGTCTAAGCTAGCTCAGCTGACGGCTGTTTTCTTTCCCCTTCTCCCCACCGTGATCTGTTCTCGCTTCCTTCCTTCCTTCGGATTTGCTGCTTGGTGGTTGGTTTTTTCGTTTTAAATAGTTGGATCCTTTCTCTTTTCTCCTCCTTCCTTTCTTCCTTCGTCGTCGCTTGGTGGTTATTTTAGGGTTTGGGGCTTTCTGTACATACAGGCGATCAAAGGAACTAGGGCCAGCGTAAGAGCCGCGCCCGCTCGAGGGAAGCTCTGGCAGGAAGCCGTAGGGCTAGCGCTGAGGAGATGCGGGTACGTTTTGCTGCGGCCTTGCTGCAGGGACATGGGAAAGGTTCCGTTTTCCTGCTGGTCCAGAGCACACCCGGCAGCTGCAGTCACCCAGCCCGCCACATGCGCTGTCTGTTTCGCTTCCGAAAATCACATTGAAAACTGTCTCACGCCAGCTCACGCCCACCTCTGAATCACCAGCACTGTCGCCTGGTCCCACACAGGGTCCCATCTCTCCTCCCCGTTATCGGGCACAGGGCCTGCGATGCTGAAATGCAGCCACCTGTGGGGTGGGGTGGGGCGGCTGTTGGTAACAGCGGCGCCACAGGGTAGTTTTAGGACCGGAAGTGGGGATGGGAGGAGCCTGTATCTGGATGAAACCCCCAGGAAGGGGGTGGGAGTTAGAGAGGCAGATTGGGGTCGCCTGAGCTGGAGTCTGACCCGGCTGCCAGGGTTCATAGCTTGATTCTTGCAACAACAACGAAAAAGCCCTAGTGGTGGTGAAAGTCCCAGCAGAGCCCCTTGGGGATTGTGGGATAAACGGATCCATTGCCCCCCCCACCTGGGCCTTGTCCTGGGACCCCCTGCTCCCCCCCCCCCCCGAGATAAAAGCACAGATCCCATCTCTCGTGCCTCGGGAAATGAGGGAGCCCTCGTGAGCCCAACAAATCAGGGGCCGGCGCCTCCTCCCACAGCACAAATGATGCCCCCTCCAGGGGTCTTTTATTTCCGGGGAGGGGGGAATCTGCACCCTGGAAAATGCTGCGTTTCCGGATCTGTTGGAGAAGCAGGGTCCATGTGGGAAACCAGACAGCTTCAGGCTGCAGCCTCCCGCACGATTCCCCCCTCCCCCACGGCCCCAGCTCCGGGGGCACCAGCAGGGTGCAGCCCCCCCCCCCCATCGCGTCCCCAGCAAAGCCCCTTGTCCCATGGAGGGGTGAGAACCCCACTGGGACCCCCCACCCGGCGCGCAGCTGCAGGACAGCTGGGCAGTGCCGGTTCGTCCGGGGCGACTCCGGCTGCCAGAGGAGTGAAAGGCCCTTTGAGAGCTCGAGCTCCAGGGACGGACGCAGCCACTGGGACTAGCCGGGGCCCGGGGCCCCCCCAGGGCGTGTACACAGAGCAGGCACTGCAGCCCCCCCCCCCTCCCCCGGTGAGTGCACATCACTGGCTTGGACCCGAGCTTTCTGGGGCCTGCCTGCCGTAGCCCGATCTCCACTGCCCTGGTGCTAATCTGGAGTCACTCCGGATGGGTCATTCTGGATTTACACCTGGGCAGCTGAGAGCAGACTCCAGCCCCTGGCCCTTGTTCTCAAGCAGAGGCCAAGCGCTGGGCTTGGACCGGCTGACTCCAGCCTGGGGCCAGTGGGGCCGTGCCCACTGACACCAGTTGTGACACCCATTGACACCACAGGGAGCTGGGCCCCCTCCCGCAGTTCAGCGCCACCCGCCGCTGTCACCCCCTCACGTAAGGGCGGCCTGATGCCGTCCCTCTGAACTGCTCCGGGATGGGGCAGGAAGCTCGCTGGGAAACCCCACAGGAACCCGGCCTTCCCGGAGAGACACTGAGCTTGTCCTTAAAGCCACGCGGGTGGGTGTTACCGCAACGCTGCCCGGCTCCAGGGGGTCTCGGCGGGACTGGCGGAGCAGGAGTTCCTGGCACTGGGTATTGGCAAATATTCATGGAAGTTCCCGCAAGCTCCGCGCCCTGTGGCATTCGGCAGCGTCCGCCCGGGCGGGACAGGCCAGGCAGGGGCCGAGTTGCTCTCGGAGCCCGAACGTTTGACAGGAAGGAGAATTCAGGGTCTCGGCTCCGGCCTTGGACCTGTTCGGCTGCCTCCAGCCGAGCGGGTCCGTAAGATCAGGGCTTTCGAGGCCGGGCCCGCCGCCCTTCTCGCATTGAACCCCCCTGGCGGTAGGGTCCAGCCAAGGCCCCAGTTCAGCGCTGCACTAAAGCACACGCTTAACGCTCCTGGGGTGTGGCTACACTGCAAACAAAAGCCCGTAGGAGCCAGGCTGGAGCCCGGTTCTCTGCCCTGCTCGTTGTAGCCTGGGGGCGTGAGCCGGGCTCCGAGACCAGCCGCTGTGGGGGGTTTGCCAGCGTAGCCGGGCCCCTCTCCCGGCACGTCTGACAGAGGAACTAGCCTGGGGTTTAGTGGGACGCGTTCAGAAGCCAGCGGTGAGCAGAGGTGGTGGCAGCAGAATGAGACTCTCTCGAGAATGTTTAAAAAAATGGAGAAAAAAAAACTTTTTAAAAAAGCTACAAATATCTATAGGGGGCGAAGACTGAACAAATGTTGTTTTCTTGGAGCCAGTGCAATGACTTGCAGAGTTTTAATATCTTTGTATGTTAAAGATTGTTAAGCAGAAGAAAAAAAATCTATTTTTCTTGAGATGTCCTGGTCCCGGGGACTCTAAATACACAGGGGAGAGGAAACCCAACCTTTGTAAGTGTGGGAAATTCTGCTTTTTTCCTGTTTATTTTTTCATTTGTTTATTTTTTTTTTTTTTGCCTTTTTCTCGTTTCTGTTTTTTTGGGGGGAGGCTGAAGGGAAGGTTTTTTCAAGCAAAAGAGAAAAGAAATATATATATCGGTTCAAAAACCGTAGAGAGAGAATGTAAAAACCTAAAGTGAAGACACAAGGACGGCGAGAAAAGAAAAATGATGAAAAAAAAAATCATAAAAAAAGAAAATTAACAAAAAAATTATATATAAAACCACAAACCCTGGTGCTTTTTACAATATAAAGGACATTAAAAAAACCTCTATTATACATAGTTTATGAACCAATTAATTGTTATCATAAAGCACATTTTAGGAAACATACATTATCCTTTATGTTTAACTGAAAGGGGCAGGACGGACTGCGGTTATCAGAGGCACCCGGCTTTTGCTGATCTTACTGGGGGGGCGAGCGAGAGAAGTGGGGGGCCTGCCTTGGCCAAGGGGTCCCCCAGCTGGGTGTCACCCCCCCCCCGCCAGGTGCCACACCTCCCACGTTGATGGGTTGAATCCCTTAGTGCTGATTCTCCCCCACCCTGCCCCGCTTTGGTCCCCGAGAAACTTTAGCTGGAATTAGGCCCGGCTCCCCCTTGCCCCCGCTCTGCCCCCCACCCCCCCAGGGAGGATTTTTCTTTGGAGCCAAAAGCCAACTTTGATCTCACCAGCATTTTGTCGTGGAGCCTTTTTCAGAAAGTTGGTGGCGTCCCCCCTTTTTCTGTTCTCCGGGGTGGGGTGGAGGGGACCCCTCCCTTTCCCCTGATGGACGGGGGGGACACCTGGGAGTGGAGGGGAGCCCCAGTCCCATGCCCCCCAGTGACAGCGCAGTGCAGCTGGAGGAAGGACCCTTTGGTTCAGGAAGGGCCCAGCCCTGCCCACGCCTTACCCGCCCGCACTGCCTGGCAGCCGACGTGCCTTCACCCCCTTGCTGGCCCGGACGGACGGACGGGGGGGCTGAGCCGCTCCGCCGCCCCCCAGCTGTGCCCCCAGCGCCACGCAAAGCAATAAACACCCGTTTCCACCGACAGACAAAAGATGCCAATCGCCGGGGGGGGGGGATACAATGGGGTCCAGACGGGATCCTGTCCCCCCTCCACCCATGGAATCACGGGGCCCAATCCGGATCCTGCCCCGCCCAAAATCCCAGGGCCCAATCCGGATCCTGCCCCGCCCAAAATCCCAGGGCCCAATCCGGATCCCACCCCCACCCCCCGATTGCCTGGGGCCCTGGCTGGGGGCAACCCCCCCCCAACCCAATCAGAGCGCCCCACTCCCAAGCAGGCGGCTGAGTGCATGGCCCCGCCCTTTGCTATGCCGGGGTCACCCCCCCCAGGCTACCCCCGAGGGGTCCCCCCCCCACTGCCTCTCGCTGTAGGACCCCCCCCCTTAGCTGCGTCGCAAGGAGCCGGCTGCTCCCGCCCGTCCGTCTCTGCCCCTTCCAACAAGTTTCTTCGTAGGGTAAGAAACGCAGCATGTGGCGCTGGTCCGTATCTCGTACTAACGGCCTTCGTGTGCTTCTGTCTCCGTCCCCGCGTGTCCGTGTCCCCCGCTCGCTCTAGCGCCCCCCCCCGCGAGTAACGCGTAGTTCGTCCGGTCGCGTCCCCGCCACGGCTCAGCCCGCAGCGCCGAGCACGTCAGTATCGCTTCCCCCACCACAAAACGGCGTTTCGAAAAAAAAAAGCGACAAAAACGACAACAAAGAAAAGACAAAAAAAATGATAAATAATAAAATGCAAAACCTGTTATACCCGGTCCCCGGCCCGCTGGTTTTTCCTTCTGCCCGAGCGCCGCGGGGGGGCGGGGGGGGTCGCCATGGAGGTTACAAAACAACAACGGAACAGGGCGGGGGGGGCACCACAAAATAACACAAATACAAACCTGGTTCCCCTCCCCCCACGTGCTGCCCAGCCCTGCAGGTCCCTCCCCGGCGTGGAATTGGGGGGGGGGTCACAAGGGGGGGGGTTCAGAGCCCTTGTGTGTCTGCCCCCCCCAGCCCCCCCACGTGTTTGCCAAAGGGACTCGGCGCCCCCGGTTTCTGGGGGTCAGATGGTTTCTGCCCCCGAGCAGACCAGGTCCGGGGGGGCTGGAACAATGGGCGCCGAGGCCGCCCCCCCCCAGGTCCAGCGAACCCCACCCGCTGGCGGCTGCAGGGGAATCCGGGCCCGGAGGCCGGTGCCGGCTCTGCTCTGACCGGCCGGGGGCCCTTGGGCGCGTCATGGCCCGGTGCGGTGCCTCAGTTTCCCCTCTGGCCCTGTAGCGCGTTAGCGTGTGAGCTGGCGGGGGCAGCGCCTGGCTCGCTCCGTGCAGCGCCTGGCACAGCGGGGGTCACTAGCCGGGTGCGGCGCCTGGGGCCGGCCCCGCCCGGATTCCCACCTGGGCACAAGCCGCTGTGGGGGGGGGGATCCTGCTCCACTGACACCCGTGGAAACCCACCGCCAGTCTCGGGGGGGGGGGAGTTGGCCCCACCCCACACAGGACAACCTTGGGCGGGGGGGGCTGGAGCAATCTGACCCCCCCGAGTCCCCGCCCCCGGTGTTCAGCAGCCGCCGGCTTAAAAACCCACCTCCAGACACAAACCTGGTGCTCGACCCCCCCCCATTAGTCCTGACCCCCCCGCCCCCCCCGGCTGTGACTCTGCCCTGCCAGGGGCGCTGCTGGGACCCCCACAGCCGGGGCGACCCAATGCAGGATGTGGGGCCAGAGGGAGGGGCCGGTGACGGGACTCGCAGACCAGACCCCCCCCCCGGGTGTTACCCGCATGGTCAGTTCCAGTCTGTTCCCTCGGGAACCCGCCCGCCTGGCTCCTTACCGCTGGGGTGGGGGCCACACACACACTCCCCCCCCCCCGAGCTGGGGAGAGAACCCAGGAGTCCTGGCTCCTGCCCCCCCCCCAGCTCTGACCACCAGCCCCCTTCCCGTAGCCCGTGGTCTCAGCCCCGCTGTGTGTGGGCGCGGGGCTAAGCGCTGGGTGGGGGGAGGGATGCACAGGCCGCTCGGGGGGGGCTGATCCCGTGGGGGACCCTCCCTCCCCCGGGCATAAATGGGGGGGGCAGTTCTTGGTCCCTGCTCCTCACCCAGCAGATCCTGACCCCCATCCTATGCCCATCCCCCACCGCTGGCCTGCGTGTCCCCCCCCAGCCCCAGCTGTGCCCCCCCCCGGAAGTGTGCAGGGGCTCTGGGCTGACTCAGCACCAACCACCCCCTGCGGCCAGGACCCCCCCAGCCCAACGGCGCCAGGTGGAGCAACGGCTCCGCTACCGCAGGGCGGCCCTGCCGAGAATGGCGGGGGGGGGGCTGCAGCCCTCCAGGGTTCCCCCCCCCCAGCCCTGCCGGTGCCCCTCACTCCCGACCCGCAGCCCCTGCTAGCCCAGCCCTGCCCCCCCCAGCTCTGCCGGTGCCCCTCACTCCCGACCCGCAGCCCCTGCTAGCCCGGCCCTGGCCCCCCCCAGCCCTGCCCGTGCCCCTCACTCCTGACCCGTAGCCCCTGCTAGCCCGGCCCGGGGCTCCCCCCAGCTCTGCCGGTGCCCCTCACTCCCGACCTGCAGCCCCTGCTAGCCCTGCCCTGCCCCCCCCAGCCCTGCCGGTGCCCCTCACTCCCGACCCGCAGCCCCTGCTAGCCCAGCCCTGCCCCCCCCAGCTCTGCCGGTGCCCCTCACTCCCGCCCCGCAGCCCCTACTAGCCCAGCCCTGCCCCCCGGGCCAGCTCTGCCGGTGCCCCTCACTCCCGACCTGCAGCCCCTGCTAGCCCAGCCCTGCCCCCCCCAGCTCTGCCGGTGCCCCTCACTCCGGACCTGCAGCCCCCTGCTAGCCCGGCCCTGGGCTCCCCCCAGCTCTGCTGGTGCCCCTCACTCCCGACCTGCAGCCCCTGCTAGCCCAGCCCCGGGCTCCCCCCAGCTCTGCCGGTGCCCCTCACTCCCACCCCACAGCCCCTGCTAGCCCAGCCCTGCCCCCCCCAGCTCTGCCGGTGCCCCTCACTCCCGACCCGCAGCCCCTGCTAGCCCAGCCCCGGGCTCCCCCCAGCTCTGCCGGTGCCCCTCACTCCCGACCCGCAGCCCCTGCTAGCCCAGCCCCGGGCTCCCCCCAGCTCTGCCGGTGCCCCTCACTCCCGACCCGCAGCCCCTGCTAGCCCAGCCCCGGGCTCCCCCCAGCTCTGCACTTCCAGCCTGGTCTCCTTCCCCCCTGCCCGCCGGGGCAGAACCTGGGGGCTGAGCTGTTCTCAGTGGGTTGGTGGGGGGGGGGGTGACCGGACAGCCAGTGTGAAGAATCAGAACGGGGAGGGCTGGGGGGTCATAGGAGCCTATATAAGAAAGACCCCAAAATGGAGACAGCGGCTATAAAATCCGGACATCTGGTCACCCTAGTTTGGGGGTTCAGGGAAACCACCAGGACTCCGAATACCTGTGTGCGCCCCTCCCCGCCCCGCACAGCGAGCTCCTGGGGGGGGGGCGGAAGCCTGGAATCCCCCCCCCCGCATCTTCTCGGGCGGTGCTGGGCTCCGCGGGAATCTTCATGGGCATCGCCCCTCCCCCCCACTTTGCTTGGACGAGGGGGGGTCTTGGCTGGGGGGGGGCTCCCCATTGCTGAGTCACCCCTGTCCCCGGACCTCCCAGCACCTGTGCCCCGCCCCCAACCTCTGCCCTCCCCCCACCCACTGGCCCTGGATTCAAATTCCGGGGGGGGTCCCCCAATGGTGCCAGTCCATGTGTGTGTCCAGGTGCTAAGACCCCCCCCAGGCTCCCCCCCTTGTGCACCGTCCCCCCAACGGTCTTCCAGGACCCCCCCAACCTCTGCCCCATGGCTCCCCTCCCCCACACCCCGCCCCCCCGTGTCCCCTCGCCCTGACTTCAGTCTCTCCAGCGCCCCCCCCGCGCCCAGGAACCAGGCTCAGGCTCTGCTGTTCGCACTTCGTGTTTCTTTCGCGGGCCGCGTGGCTACAGCCCCGACAGGGTTAAATTAAAAGCCTCCCGGCTCCCCTCCCCCAGCGCAGGGCGGGACCCCCCCAGACACGGGGCGGGGGGGCAGCCCAGAGTCCCGGGGGGGGGTCTCTCACCCCAGCGCTGCTCGCTCCTGGGCTTAGCCCCACCCCCAAGGGGTTAAAACACAGACCAGTCCACTTCGGGGGGGGGCTCTTTGCCAATGGGGGGCATGTGTGGGGGGGGCTCTGGCGCTCCCCCCTTCAGCTCAGCCCCCCCCCATTTCCCATCCAGCGCCGACACGGCTCCTCGGGGGCCAGGAGCAGCTGAGACCGGACGAACTTCATCACAGCGGCGGCTCGGCCAAGGTCCCAGCCCCCTTCCGCACGGGGGGGCGGGCGGAGCCCGGAGCCCCCCCTTGCAATGTGGGGGGGCCGCCCCCCTCCCAGTCCAGAGTCACCCCCCAAATCCGGGGGGGGGCGATCATCACCGGGCCTCCCCCGCGGCCGCGGCCCCCAGCAGAGTCCGGCGCTCCCGCTTGATGGGGCGGGGGGCGGGCGGCTCGGGGCCGGGGCCGGGGCCGGGCCGGGGGGGCGAGGCGGGCTCGGGGCCCGGGGCCGGGGCCGAGGCCTGGTCCCGCAGCAGCTGCCCCAGGAAGTTGATGTATTTCATGGCCAGGCGCAGGATCTCGTTCTTGCTCAGTTTCTTGTCCGGGGGGTGGGTCGGGATCAGCTTCCGCAGCTCGGCGAAGGCCCCGTTCACGTTCTGCTGCCGCCAGCGCTCCCGGCTGTTGGTGAACACGCGGCGGGCGACCTTGTGGGGCTGGTGCCCTGCGGGGGGAGCGAGCGGCGCTGAGAGGCAGCCACCTCTGGGGGGGTATCCAGGGACCCCGGCCCCAGATCCAGCCACCTCTGGGGGGGGGGGGTAATACAGGGACCCCGGCCCCAGATCCAGCCACCTCTGGGGGGGGGGTATCCAGGGACCCCGGCCCCAGATCCAGCCACCTCTGGGGGGGGTATCCAGGGACCCCGGCCCCAGATCCAGCCACCTCGGGGGGGGGGTATACACGGCCCCCGCCCCCCGATCCAGCCACCTCTGGGGGGGGTATCCAGGGACCCCGGCCCCAGATCCAGCCACCTCTGGGGGGGGTATCCAGGGACCCCGGCCCCAGATCCAGCCACCTGGGGGGGGGGGTTAATACAGGGACCTCGGCCCGGCAGCGAGATGCAGCCACCTCTGGGGGGGGGTATCCAGGGACCCCCGGCCCGGCAGCGAGATGCAGCCACCTCTGGTGGGGGGGTTAATACAGGGACCACGGCCCGGCAGCGAGATGCAGCCACCTCTGGGGAGGGGTTAATACAGGGACCCCCGGCCCGGCAGCGAGATGCAGCCACCTCTGGGGAGGGGTTAATACAGGGACCCCGGCCCCAGATCCAGCCACCTCTGGGGGGGGGTATCCAGGGACCCCCGGCCCGGCAGCGAGATGCAGCCACCTCTGGGGGGGGGGTTAATACAGGGACCACGGCCCGGCAGCGAGATGCAGCCACCTCTGGGGAGGGGTTAATACAGGGACCCCCGGCCCGGCAGCGAGATGCAGCCACCTCTGGGGAGGGGTTAATACAGGGACCCCCGGCCCCAGATCCAGCCACCTCTGGGGGGGGGGTTAATACAAGGACCTCGGCCCGGCAGCGAGATGCAGCCACCTCTGGGGGTGGGTATCCAGGGACCCCCAGCCCGGCAGCGAGATGCAGCCACCTCTGGGAGGGGGGGTTATCCAGGGACCCCCAGCCCGGCAGCGAGATGCAGCC
Organism: Mauremys mutica; assembly: GCF_020497125.1. Classification (NCBI taxonomy): domain Eukaryota; kingdom Metazoa; phylum Chordata; order Testudines; family Geoemydidae; genus Mauremys; species Mauremys mutica. The sequence continues at coordinate 22,436,476 of NC_059091.1, read as the reverse complement.
ACCTCGGGGGGGGGGGGGTTAATACAGGGACCCCCGGCCCCGCAGCGAGATGCAGCCACCTCTGGGGGGGGGGGTATCCAGGGACCCCCGGCCCGGCAGCGAGATGCAGCCACCTCGTGGGGGGGGGGTATCCAGGGACCCCGGCCCCAGATCCAGCCACCTCTGGGGGGGGGTATCCAGGGACCCCGGCCCCAGATCCAGCCACCTCTGGGGGGGGTATCCAGGGACCCCGGCCCCAGATCCAGCCACCTCTGGGGGGGGGTATCCAGGGACCCCGGCCCCAGATCCAGCCACCTCTGGGGGGGGTATCCAGGGACCCCGGCCCCAGATCCAGCCACCTCTGGGGGGGGTATCCAGGGACCCCGGCCCCAGATCCAGCCACCTGGGGGGGGGGGTTAATACAGCGACCTCGGCCCGGCAGCGAGATGCAGCCACCTCTGGGGAGGGGTTAATACAGGGACCCCGGCCCCAGATCCAGCCACCTCTGGGGGGGTATCCAGGGACCCCGGCCCCAGATCCAGCCACCTCTGGGGGGGGGTATCCAGGGACCCCGGCCCCAGATCCAGCCACCTCTGGGGGGGGGGTATCCAGGGACCCCGGCCCCAGATCCAGCCACCTCTGGGGGGGGGGTATCCAGGGACCCCGGCCCGGCAGCGAGATGCAGCCACCTCTGGGGAGGGGGTAATACAGGGACCCCCGGCCCGGCAGCGAGATGCAGCCACCTCTGGGGAGGGGTTAATACAGGGACCACGGCCCGGCAGCGAGATGCAGCCACCTCTGGGGAGGGGTTAATACAGGGACCCCCGGCCCGGCAGCGAGATGCAGCCACCTCTGGGGAGGGGTTAATACAGGGACCCCCGGCCCCAGATCCAGCCACCTCTGGGGGGGGGGTTAATACAAGGACCTCGGCCCGGCAGCGAGATGCAGCCACCTCTGGGGGTGGGTATCCAGGGACCCCCAGCCCGGCAGCGAGATGCAGCCACCTCTGGGAGGGGGGGTTATCCAGGGACCCCCAGCCCGGCAGCGAGATGCAGCCACCTCGGGGGGGGGGGTTAATACAGGGACCCCCGGCCCCGCAGCGAGATGCAGCCACCTCTGGGGGGGGGGTATCCAGGGACCCCCGGCCCGGCAGCGAGATGCAGCCACCTCGGGGGGGGGGGTATCCAGGGACCCCGGCCCGGCAGCGAGATGCAGCCACCTCTGGGGGGGGTTATCCAGGGACCCTGGCCCGGCAGCGAGATGCAGCCACCTCTGGTGGGGGGGTTAATACAGGGACCCCGGCCCGGCAGCGAGATGCAGCCACCTCTGGGGGGGGGTATCCAGGGACCCCGGCCGGCAGCGAGATGCAGCCACCTCTGGGGGGGGGTTAATACAGGGACCCCGGCCCGGCAGCGAGATGCAGCCACCTCTGGGGGGGAGGTTAATACATGGCCCTGGCCCGGCAGCGAGATCCAGCCACCTCTGGGGGGGGGGTTATCCAGGGACCCCGGCCCTGCAGCGAGACGCAGCCACCTCTGGGGGGGGGCTGTTTATCCAGGGACCCCCAGCCCGGTAGCGAGATGCAGCCACCTCTGGGGTGGGGCAGGGGGGCTGTTTATACAGGGACCCTGGCCCAATAGTGAGAGGCAGCCACCTCTGGGGTGGGGCAGGGGGGCTGTTTATACAGGGACCCTGGCCCAATAGTGAGAGGCAGCCACCTCTGGGGTGGGGCCAGGGGCTGTGTAACAGCCACACGTAACACCACACTCGAGTTTAAACCAGGGTGTCTGGGGACACTGGACCCGTGTTTCCATGGTGAGGCTGAGCTGGGCTTTTCGTGTGTGGCATCAGCAGGGCCCTGCCCAGCATGGGGGCTGGGAGCCGGACGCCTGGGTTCTCGCCCCTGCTCTGGGCGGGGCGGGAAGTCTAGTGATTAGAGCAGGGGGGCTGGGAGCCGGACGCCTGGGTTCTCTCCCCTGCTCTGGGCGGGCAGTGGGACAGGAGCTAGTGGTTGGGGGGGTGGGGGAGCTGGAAGCCGGACGCCTGGGTTCTCGCCCCTGCTCCCCGCGAGGGGGAGGGGGAGGCACTCACCATCCATGAGCTCGTGCTCCAGGTGGCTGGGTCGGCGCTTGAGGCGGCTGCTGGGGAAGAGGCTGAGGGAGCCGGAGGTGCCAATGTAGACGCTGAGGAGAGGGGCAGAGACATGGGGTGAGGGGCCGGGCCAGGGGGGCACATGGCACCCAACGGGGGGAGGCGGGGTAGGGGGCGGAGTCACCATGCAGCCCCGCCCCTGTCAATCAGCCCCGCCCTGACACCCCCACCATGGCACATTAAAGCCATGACGGGGGGGGAGGTCACAGACCCCTAAATCTGCCCCATCCCCAGCCCTGGGTCTGAGTCAGGGGCTGGGGGCAGGGCAGGAGCGGGAGCGAGGGTCCGTTCTTGGGGTGCTGCGGGGGAGGGGTTACCCCCTCGGGCCCCCTGTGTGGGGGGTGGGGTATTATCAGCCCTGAGACATCTCACCCCCCCAAAAAGCCCAACCAGCCCCCCCGCCCCAGCGCCCCCAGCACTGACCTGTTGAGGAAGGGGTGGGGGTGGTACTGCGGGGGCAGGAGCGGCAGGGCGGCCGGGGGGGGCGCAGGGGGCGGGGCTGAGAGCTGCACCAGGGAGGGGATGGGGTGCAGGGCCGTCAGCTCGGTGGTGGGCACGTCGCGGGGGGGCGGGCGCTTGCTGTGACCCAGGCTGATGACGGGGACGTCGGGGGGCAGCGGGGCAGGGGCTGGGGGGGGCGGGCTCCCCTTGGGGGCCAGGGGCGGGGTAGGGGGCGGGGGGGCTGGGGAGTGGCTAGCGGGCGAGTGGCTGGAAGGGGGTGACGGGGGGGGCAGGGGGCTGCAGGGGGGCGGGGGAGTCCTCAGCTTCTCCATCATCTTCCAGGCGCGGCGCGGCGCCTCCGGCTGCGGCCAGGACTCATCTGCGGGGACGACACAGGTGGGGTGAGACCGAGGCGGGGGCCCTGGTTCCTGGCCCCTCCCTGAACCCCCCAGCCCGGTATCCCCCCACCCCAGTCCCTGATAGCCTGGAGGAGACCCGTGGGCCTGTCCAGGCCGGTATCCCTCCTCCCCCTCCACGCGGCTCCGGATCACACCATGTTTTTGAAGACAGGGAAACTGAGGCACGGTCCCTGGCCACCAGGCCCCGAGACTCCCGGAGCGATGGGGGCGTGGGCTGCTCCGTTCAGCAGCTGGATTGAAAGCCTGTAGCCTCTTCTATCCACACATCTGCAACCCAGCCCTTTAAACCGGATTAGATACACTGGTGCTAAATGCAGTGTGAACGGCTCCACTTCCTATATGTTGGTTTGGTTCAAGCCGACTGGCAAGTGCTAAACCTGATCTACCCAGCTCTGAGCCGGACCCCCGCGCCCCGGAACTGAGCACGTGATAGATGTTCGTGGTTCTCTGGCAAAGAAAAATCACGTGTCATGAATCCGGGAGCCAGAATCAAACTGGTTTCTGGCTGATCAAAGCGTTTCGCTTCGATTGTCAGCTGCCTCCCCCCTTTTTCAAACCGAACCGAACAACACGGTCCAGGGGTGGCTCCACCTGAGCCGCTTCCTTTGGCAAAGCTCAGAACCCGGTTGGGTGAAAAGTGTCTCCTGGCGCCTCCTCGGCCGGGTGACAAACCCCGTTTACATTCACCCTTTAGTCAAGCGGCGGGGCGGGGCGGGGAACTCGCGGGTCTCTCTCTGTTGGGCCAATGACGGATTTTTACACCCCCCCCCCCGAGCCTGGGACCGAGGCGCCCTGAGTCCCCGGCTGGATGTAACCCGCCAGCCGCACCTGCCGGCGCTCCGCTGACATCGCCCCGGCTGGCTCGTGTAGACAAGGCCTGTGCGAGCCGCGGCTCCAGCCCGCCTGTGGCGCCGGGGTCACGGAGCCGGTTTTGGGGAAGGGGGAGCCCGGGCCCCGGCTTCAGACTGAATTTGGCGTCTCCGCACGCGGCACCAATGCGGGGGGGTCGGTCACACCCGGGGTTACTGGGAGTGGGGGTCGTTCACACCCAGGCTTACGGGGGGGCGGGGTCGGTCACACCGGAGTTACGGGGGGGCGGGGTCGGTCACACCGGGGGTTACGGGGGGGGCGGGGTCGGTCACACCCGGGGTTACGGGGGGTCGGTCACACCGGGGGTTACGGGGGGGCGGGGCCGGTCACACCCGGGGTTACGGGGGGGGGCGGGGCCGGTCACACCCGGGGTTACGGGGGGGTCGGTCACACCGGGGGTTACTGGGGGGTCGGTCACACCGGAGTTACGGGGGGGGCGGGGTCGGTCACACCGGGCTTACGGGGGGTCGGTCACACCGGAGTTACGGGGGGGCGGGGTCGGTCACACCGGGGGTTACTGGGGGGTCGGTCACACCGGGGGTTACGGGGGGGGGTCGGTCACACCCGGGGTTACGGGGGGGTCGGTCACACCGGGGGTTACTGGGGGGTCGGTCACACCGGGGTTACTGGGGGGCGGGGTCGGTCACACCGGGGGTTACTGGGGGGTGGGGCCGGTCACACTGGGGTTACGGGGGGTCGGTCACACCGGGGTTACTGGGGGGGGGGCCGGTCACACCGGGGTTACTGGTGGGTGGGGCCGGTCACACCGGGGTTACTGGTGGGGGGGGGCGGTCACACTGGGGTTACGGGGGGGTCGGTCACACCGGGGTTACTGGGGGGCGGGGTAGGTCACTCCGGGGTTACTGGGGGGTCGGTCACACCGGGGTTACGGGGGGGCGGGGCCGGTCACACCGGGGTTACTGGGGGGGATTGTTCACTCCGGGGTTACTGGGGGGTCGGTCACACCGGGGTTACGGGGGGGCGGGGCCGGTCACACCGGGGTTACTGGGGGGGATTGTTCACTCCGGGGTTACTGGGGGGGGCAGGCTCTACCCCGCGGACCCAGTGACCTGCCCGCGCCCAGTTTCCGGCTCCCAGGGGAGGGACCTGGAAGACGGGGACCCGCGCTGCTGGCGAAGGCAAAGCGGCTCCTCGGCCGGGTTTCCACTGACCGGAGCGTTATCGGGGCAGGGCTGATTGCTCCGGCTCAGAAACCGACATCGCGTCTGGAGTCTCCGCCAGGAACGTCGCTGCCGGGCAAAGGCGTTTGGTGGATGGTAGCGATCAAAGCCCCCTGGTGCCCGGCGCTGCACAGACCCCGGCCGAGATCAGCTGTGCCAGGCGCGGGGAAATGGCCGCGGCGCTGGCCCGGCTGCGGCAAACGTCTGAGCCGCAGAGACAGACATGGAGGGAGCCCGGGCCCCCAAGGGAGTGTGAGTGTGTCTGAGTGTGTGTGCGTGTGTGTCCCGAGCTGGTGTGTGTGTGTTTCTGTGATGGAGTGTGTGCAGGTGCATGGGGTATATGTCTGAGGTTGTGTGTGTGTGTGTGTGTGTCCGAGGCAGAGTGTGTGTGTGTGTGTGTCAGGCTGGGTGTGTGTATGTGTGTGTCCGAGGTGGGGTGTGTGTGTGTGTGTGTCAGGCGGGGTGTGTGTACAGCACTGGGCATTTTTCTATTGACTCTTAACTAACATTGCAGCGACTTTCCTCGGGGGGGCAGGGAAGGGCCCATCCAGCGCCCACCTGCCTACCCCCATTGACAGGGGCCAGACACACATCCCCAGTGCACAGACACACCCATTGCTCACGTACCATCACACACACACACACACACACACACACTGCACAGACACACACACACACACATACCCAGTGCACAGACCCACCCATTGCTCACGTACCATCGCACACACACACACACACACTGCACAGACACACACACACACACCTCCCCAGTGCACAGACACACCCATTGCTCACGTACCATCACACACACACACACACACACTGCACAGACACACACACACACACACATACCCCCTGCACAGACACACCCAGTGCTCACTTACCATCACACACACACACACACACACTGCACAGACACACACACACACACACCTCCCCAGTGCACAGACACACCCATTGCTCACGTACCATCACACACACACACACACACACACACTGCACAGACACACACACACACACACACATACCCAGTGCACAGACACACCCATTGCTCACGTACCATCACACACACACACACACACACTGCACAGACACACACACACACACACCCAGTGCACAGACACACCCATTGCTCACATACCATCACACACACACACACACACTGCACAGACACAAACACACACACATCCCCAGTGCACAGACACACCCATTGCTCACGTACCATCACACACAGACACACACACACTGCACAGACACACACACACACACATCCCCAGTGCACAGACACACCCATTGCTCACGTACCATCACACACACACACACACACACACTGCACAGACACACACACACACACATCCCCAGCTCACAGACACACCCATTGCTCTAGTACCATCACACACACACACACACACTGCACAGACACACACACACACACCTCCCCAGTGCACAGACACACCCATTGCTCACGTACCATCACACACACACACACACACACTGCACAGACACACACACACACACCCAGTGCACAGACCCACCCATTGCTCACGTACCATCACACACACACACTGCACAGACACAAACACACACACATCCAGTGCACAGACACACCCATTGCTCACGTACCATCACACACACACACTGCACAGACACAAACACGCGCCTGAACCTGATGGTGTCTGGAGCTGCGCATGGAGCTCAGCAAACAGCCAGTCACTGCACAGCCGTGAGGTCAAGGCAGTGCACGGCCCTGCACACGCGGGTACTTGGTGCATGGCCAACCCCGCCCAAGCCGACCGCAGGCCGCTGCAGCCCGGCTTCACGCGGCTCACGCCCAGCTCCCAATCAGTGAACAACAACATCACAAATCTGCTGCTACCGGGCTGGGTCGTGGGCTGGTGCTTCCCAGCTGCCGGGGTCCCCCTGAGGTGCTTTCACATTTGTCTAGATGCGGTTTGTCCTGGTGGCCACCACGAGACCAGCCGCCTTGCTGGAGACGGCCGTAAATACGGCCTCGAGTCGGCCACACCAACGAGATGCCCAACCCAGCTGAGTTGTTACACCGGCCATCTGACAGCCACTCCAGGGAACCTGGTCCCACCATTTGGCCCTGCAAATGGGCCGAACCCAGCATGGGTGGAACACACACGGGGTACATGTACATCTGAAACTGCAGAACTACTAACCATGGTCTGTCACCCATCACTTAAATCGGACTCTGGACCAGATGACCAGTGGATTGCTGATGTGATGACGACTTTTTAAAAAGGCTCCAGAGGTGAACCTGGCAATTACAGGCTGGCGAGCCTAACGTCAGTACCAGGCAAATTGGTTGAAACTATAGTAAAGAACAGAATTATCAGACACAGATGAGCACAGTTTGTTGCAGAAGAATCAACGTGGCTTTTGTAAAGGAAAAATCACGCCTCACTAATCTACTAGAATTATTTGATGGGCTCAACAAACATGTGGACACGGGTGATCCAGTGGATATACTGTACTTGGACTTTCAGAAAGCCTTTGACAAGGTCCCTCACCAAAGGCTCTTAAGCAAAGTCAGCTGTCATGGGCTAAGGTGGCGACGCTTGCCGATGATACAAAATTACTCCAGGGAGTTAAGTCCCAAAAGGAGCTCTCCGAACTGGGTGACGGGGCGACAGAATGGCGGACGCCATTCGGTGTTGATAAGTGAAATGTGACACATCGCGAAAGATAATCCCAATCAGCCACACAAACGGACGGGTCTCAATGAGCTGTTACCGCTCAAGAAGGAGAGTTTGGAGTCACCGTGGATAGTTCTCCGAAAACAGCCGCTCGATGTGCAGGGCAGTCCAAAAAACCGACCGACCGACCGACCAACCAACCAAAAGAACAATGTTAGGAATAAGAACCATAATGCCTCTATATAAATCCAGGGTCCGCCCTCCTCTTGAACACTGTGTGCAGATCTGGCTGGCCTATCTCAATCAAGATATGTTAGCACTGGAAAAACTACAGAGAAGGGCAACAAACATGATTAAGAGGCTGAAACAGCTTCTGTATGAGGAGAGATTAAAAAGCCCGGAACTGTTAATCTTAGACAAGAGATGACTAGGGGGATATGACCAGTGTGACCAGTGTGGAGGAGGTGACTAAGGAAGGGCTATTTACCCCTTCACCTAACACAAGGGTCACCCCAATGACATGAATCGGCAGCAGGTTTAAAACAAGGATAAAGCAGGATTTCGTCACACAACGCACAGTTAACCTGTGGAACTCCTTGCCAGAGGATGTTGTGAAGCCCAAAAGTATAACTGGGTTCAAAAAAAGCATGAGATATGTTCATGGGGGATCGATCCATCAGTGGCTACCAGTGAAGATGCTCTGGGTGTCCCTGGCCACTGATGGCCAGAAGTTGGGACTGGGTGACAGGGGCTAGATCACTCCATAATTGTCCTGTTCTGTCCACTCCCTCTAAAGCACCTGGCACTGGCCACTGTCGGACGACAGGAGAATGGGCTAGATGGACCATTGGTCTGACCCCATGTAACCGTTCTAATGTGGCACAGCCACAAACACACCCACCCACCCACATACCCACATACTGTACAGGGATTAATCTACTCCAGACACCACTGCCCCACAACAGCCACCACAGCAGAAGCCCAGGAAAACAGCCAGGCGTGACTGTACCCGAGTGTGCCCGGTACCCCCAGGAGTGACTGTACCCAAATGGGCCAGTACCCCCAGGAGTGACTGTACCCGAGCGTGCCCGGTACCCCCAGGAGTGACTGTACCCGAGCGTGCCCGGTACCCCCTGGAGTGACTGTACCTGAATGGGGCCAGTACCCCCAGGAGTGACTGTACCCGAGCGTGCCCGGTACCCCCAGGAGTGACTGTACCCGAGCGTGCCCGGTACCCCCAGGAGTGACTGTACCCGAGCGTGCTCGGTACTGCCCTGGAGTGACTACCCAAGTATGGCCAGTACTACCTGGAGTAACTATACCTGAGCATGACCAGTACCCCTAGAATAACTATATCCAAGCGTGCCCAGAACCCCTGGAGTGACGCTACCCGAGCGTGGCCATTATCCCTATATAGTAACTATACCCGGGCATGGCCAGTACCTCCCTGGAGTGACTCCCCCTGAGCATGCCCAGTACCCCCCTGGAGTAACTCTACCCGAGTATGGCCAGTACTCCCTGGAGTAACTCTACCCAAGCATGCCCAGTAACCCCCTGGAGTGATTCTACCTGAGCGTGCTCAGTATCTCCCTGGAGTGACTCGAGTCTGGTCAATACCCGCCCCCCCCCCCCCGGAGTGACTCCACCTGAGTGTTCCCAGTATCCCTGGAGTAACTATACCCGAGCGTGGCCAGTACCCCTAGAATAACTATACCCAAGCGTGCCCAGAACCCCCCTGGAGTGACGCTACCCGAGCGTGGCCATTATCCCTATGTAGTAACTATACCCGGGCATGCCCAGTACCCCCCTGGAGTGACTATACCCGAGTATGGCCAGTACTCCCTGGAGTGACTCTACCTGAGCGTGCTCAGTATCTCCCTGGAGTGACTCAAGTCTGGTCAATACCCGCCCCACCCCCCCGGAGTGACTCCACCTGAGTGTGCCCAGCATATCCCTGTAGTAACTATACCCGAGCGTGGCCAGTACCCCTAGAATAACTATACCCAAGCGTGCCCAGAACCCCCCTGGAGTGACGCTACCCGAGCACCTTTTAGTACCTTTTCTGGGCTAACTCTCAGAGTAAGGTCAGTTCTAGCCTGGAGTGACTATCCCTGAGGAAGCCGCCTCCAGGGACCCCATCCTGGCCTATCAGGCTCCTTGCACAGAGACCGGGGATTCCTGGTACCATTCTCGTACCAGTCCTGCTGGCACCTGGGTTTCCCCAGGAAGTGGCCAGTGAAGCCCCGCCGCACCCCTCTGGGCTGTCGGGGTGAATGGAGTCTGATCAGTGAGGAGCAGGTGGCTCCAGGGATCTGCTGGGTCTCAGCCTGTTTCCGCCCAGGGAGGTGACAGACCCTTGTCAGCAGCGGCAAACCCAGCACACCCTGGGCACAGCGCGGGGACGGAACTTAGTATCACACAGTGAGTCCGGGACAGAGACATAGAATCACAGAAGATCAGGGTTGGAAGGAACCTCAGGAGGGATCTAGTCCAACCCCCTGCTCAAAGCAGGACCAAACCCAACTAAATCATCCCAGCCAGGGCTTTGTCCAGCCTGACCTTAAAAACCTCTAAGGAAGGAGACTCCACCACCTCCCCAGGGAACCCATCCCAGTGCTTCACCACCCTCCTCGTGAAATAGTTTTTCTTAATATCCAACCTAGACCTCCCCCACTGCAACTTGAGACCATTGCTCCTTGTTCTGTCATCTGCCACCACTGAGAACAGCCGAGCTCCATCCTCTTTGGAACCCCCCTTCAGGTAGTTGAAAGCAGCTATCAAATCCCCCCTCATTCTTCTCTTCTGCAGGCTAAACCAGCCCAGTTCCCTCAGCCTCTCCTCATAAGTCATGTGCTCCAGCCCCCTAATCATTTTCACTGCTCCCCACACCAGATCTACCCTCCTAGACCCTACCCCACCCCCAGAGCTGGGGCTAGAACCCAGGAGTCCTGATTCCCAGCCCTCCCTGCTCTAACCAGTAGATCCCACTGCTCTCCCGGAGCTGGGGAGAGAACCCAGGAGTCTTGAATAGGCCCCTGGGCTGCCTGGCTCCACTCCCTTCTGTCTCCTAGCGCAGAGATTTGAGGCTCACAGAGTCGCAGCAACGCGGGGCTGGACGAGCCCTCGAGAGCGCACCGAGTCCATCCCCCCTGCGCTGAGGCAGGACAAGGCAAACCTAGACCATCTCTGCCAGGTGCACGTCCAACCAGTTCTTAAAATCCTCCCTGACGGGGCTCCCCCAGCCTCCCCCGCTCGCCTGGTCTGGAGCCGAACTCCCCCGAGAACTAGAAAGTTTTCCCTAATATCTGAGCTGCATCTCCCCTGCCGCAGATGAAGCCCATTGCGTCTTGTCCTACTTCTGTGGCCATGGAGAACAGTTGGGCCTGTCCTCGCCCATGGAACGTATTTGAGGATGTTCTCGGGTCCCTGCTCAGTCGACTTTTCTCAGGACTAAACAGGCCCCAGGTTTTTAGCTTTTCCTCAGAGCTCCGGTTTCTAAACCTTTGATCACGTTCACGACGCTCCTGTTTGTCTCCGTCTTTCCTGAAGTCGGGGCCCACGTCACCTTCGACCTCACGCAAACCATGTGGTGGCAAAGGGGCACAGTGGCCAGTTTGAATCCTGTGCCCAGACTGGGCAGCGCCTAGTACCACGCGACGCCTAATAAACAGGCCCTACCAAATTCACGCTCCATTTTTTTGTAAAATTCGCGGTCACAGCATTTTACAACTCGTGAATTTCACGGTGCCAGAGAGTTAACTCTGAAATGTCACGAAGCAGGAATACGTATTTCAAAACGGCAACATATAGACATGCAACGTCGGCGTTTCTCAAACGGGGGTCCTGACCCAAAAGGCTAGTAGGAGGGGGCGCGGTATTGCCATCCTCACTTCTGTGCTGCTGCTGGCGGCGACGCTGCCTTCAGAGCTGGGCTCCCGGCCATCAGCCGCCGCTCTCCCACCACCCAGCTCTGAAGGCAGCACAGAAGTAAGGATGGCATCCCGTGACCCTCCCCCCGAGTAACCTTGTGACCCCCCTTTTAGGTCGGGACCCCCAGCTTGAGAAATGCTGCCTGTAGCATAGGGTAAAAGGACACAAAAGAGCAGATTTCATGGGGGAGACCAGATTTCACAGCCTGTGATGCCCCGTGCCAGGCCTGGGGCCCCTAGGTGCTACCACAATACACCTAATACATACCCTCAGCCCCAATAGGCCAAGTCACTGAACAAATCACATTGATTTCTGAAGGATAAAATACAACCCCACACCCGCTCCTCATCTGATCTGCACTTGCAGGGCCTGCCAAGGGTTTATTTCCAGGCAGTTCCACTGCACATTGGTCCTGACCCAATCCCCAGGACATATTTCCCTCTCTAGTTGCATCCCCCGGCCTCATGGTGTTTCTCAAAGGGAAGGCGACTGAAATCAGCAAAAGAGAGAAAAAGAAAAAAAAAAACCACCAATGTTCCGTTTCATGTGGCTGACACCATCTTTTGTCTGGGCGGCGCGGCGATGAAAACGCAGCGAAATAGAGGAAATGGGTTTTGAAAATGCCTTTCCAAATCGACGCAATCTGAGGCAACGTCCAGCCCGATTTGTTTACCGCCCCCGCCACCAAACAAAACCCAGAATAAGAGCTCATTTTCCACAAAAACAGTATACAAGTCGCTAATGTTTCCAGAAGCAATTGCAGCTGGTGGTTGCCGGTGGATTGTTTCTGGTTACTTTGGTTAAATCCGCCTCTGGGCCCAGCAGAGACCGAATCCCCCTGATTCTGCAGCCATGATCACAAGGGGCAGGGGGGCTGAATGAAAGAAGAAAGTCACCCAGGATGGATCTCTGACCCAACACAGTGACTGCGACCTTGGACAAATGTGAGCCCTGCCTTAGCTTGCCGACTAATGCGAGTTGCTCATTACAAAAACTGGAAGGAAATTTGTGTGTGTGTGTGTGTGTGTCGGTGTTTATGTTATAACTACACAGACATTTTATAAGGCAGAACCTCAGCTAGAGTGTATCCTCAGAGCTCCTTGAATCACGGCATTATGAAAAGGTAGCGACCTGTCCCTATATAGCTAGAAAACCACATTGAATTATTATCTTACAATCTGTTATATTATATAGACAATATGATAGTTTTGCCACTGATTTCAATGGAACTGTGCTTTAATCCTATCTATCTATCTATCTATCTATCTATCTATCTATCTATCTATCTATCTATCTATCTATCCCCATACCCCTCCCTCTATCTATCTATCTATCTATCTATCTATCTATCTATCTATCTATCTATCTATCCCCATACCCCTCCATCTATCTATCTATCTATCTATCTATCTATCTATCTATCTATTTTCTTTCTTTCTTTCTTTCTTTCTTTCTTTCTTTCTTTCTTTCTTTCTTTCTTTCCCCATACACTCCCTCTATCTATCTATCCCCATACACCCTATCTATCTATCTATCTATCTATCTATCTATCTATCTATCATATTGACACAAAAATATTTCAAACGAAATATACTAAATATAAATAAATACAAATATAATATTTATATAAGACGCATATCTGTTTCATACATATTATTACAGACTAACATAATATATAATAATATATATTAATTATATGTATAGGTCATATGTGTGTATATTATCTATGTAGAGAGATATCATTATACACAAATAACATATATACATCTTGTTTAAGATGTATATTATGGTGTATAGCTGTGTATAGATTATAGCATTATTAGACATGAATGAATCTATAGACACGTTGTATACAATGCACATGTCCATGCCATGTGTGTATATAGCATCTAGCATTACCACTCTCTGTGCACACCCTGCAGCTAACACGTTTAGCTGTTTCATAAGGGTGCAGATCCAATACTCCCGCACATGCAATCCATGCCCACGTGCAGGCAGAGCCGCAGCGCTTTGGAGCGCAGACGGGACCTTCGCGCCTCCCGACGCCGATGGTTACAAACATTTCGATCCTCGCTAATTCGTTTCCCCGGGAATGTACCCGAGGGTCCGAGGGACGCGGCCAGCCCCGCGCCAGGGGGTACCGCGAGAGAGAGAACAATGACCCAGGCTAGGACCCCCCCGACGATCCTCTCTGAACCGCGCAAGTTACAAACAGGGGGATTTGCGAATGGAAGCGCCGGGATTGTGCCCAGACTCGGGATCCAGCAGCAGAACGAACCGGAACTAACCCCCATGAAAAGGGCGAGGAATTTCTCGGCAAATTCACGCACCCGCGGGAGCGTCTGTTCTGCTCCCTTCCCGGTCTCGAGTTTCGAAACAAACCCGCGTCGGGGGAAAGGATCCGAACAATCCGCGTTTCAGCCTTTGCTCCTGGCCGGGTTTCCGACGCGGGGCCGCTTCAGCCGGTTCTCCCGAGCAGGTGCTAACAACCATCCGTTCCCCAAACTCACCCCTGCGCTGCAGCCAAGCAGCCCCCGAAACACACGGAGCTCGGGGCCAATATTCCCGGGCCGGGCCGGCTGGAGGGGCCCCGAGGGGCCGCTGCCCCCGGGACACATCGCAGCGAACGTGAACCCGCGGCGGGTTTCCCAAACCTGGCTCGGGGCGCAGGAAACCTCCCGCTTTCCTCGGGTTTTTGCTCAAGTTGACAACAAACAACTCACCAGAGAAAAAGGGGAAGCGGCCCCGGGAGCTCGCGGCCCTCGGTGCAATGGGGGATTTGGGGGGTTGTTGTTTGAATAACCCCACAGGTCCCGTGTTTCACCCCTCTCCACCCTTCGGGACACGGGCTTCAAGCGATTCCCGTCGGAGCTAAAGGAACCGGCCCCAAACTTGCCCCCTGAAATGCAGAACCCCGCACCAGCCCCGCGGGTAACCCCCCCCCGAACAGCCCTCGGCAAAAACACCCCATCTCGCCCCCTCCCTCCACGAACGAGCCTCCCCACCCGCCAGCCAATTCCCCCGGGAGCAGGTGCCCGACACCCCCCCCTCACTGAGCCTGCCCCCCCGGGGGGGGGTGCGGGGGCCGGGCCCCAGGACGGTGCACGAGGGAGCCCCGAGAAGCGAGCGCGCCCCTAGCCGGGCCGGGCGCCCCGGGACGCGCCTTACCCCACAACCGGGCCACATGCTCGTTCCCGGCTACCATGCGCAGGGTCCATGGTCTGGGGGGCGAGTCTCCGTCTCCTCGGCGGGTGCTAGGGTGAAAATTTGGGGATTTTTTGGGGGGGGCGGATTGGAGTCAAATAGGCTGAAGCGTCTTTCCCGGCCTCAGCGCCCCCCCATCTCACTGGCCAGCCCCCCTCGCCCGCACACGCCACCGCTCGCTCTGGGGCCACTAAGATTTGAAGAAGTCGGATCCACCCCCCCCCGCCGCGCCCCCCCCCGCCCCAGCGAGAGGTTTCCTGCTCGTTGGACTGGGGATGTGGCTGCTGCTGGCAGATAAGCGGCAAAGGGCCGCCTGTGCCGCGCTGATAAGGAAACCCAGAGTCAGACGCAACCTAACGGGAGACTTGGAATGAAAACAAGAGGAAACCGAAGTGGTGGAACATAACCCACAAACAGGAGCGTTCACGGGGGGAGCTGGGAGGCGGCTCGCTCCTGACACGGCTGCAAACCTCGGATCTGGGGAAAGGGACCCCCCCCAGGCCCGGCCCGATCTGGGGGTTCCCTAAAGGCACCGGGCGCCCCGTCTCGCCCCAGAGGGATCTGCGAGTGGGAGCCAAAAGGCCCCGAAATCCAGGATCGGGTCCCCGGGAAAAGCCAAGAGGTTGAGGGGTGGGGGCGGACAGTCTGGTCAATGGTTTGGGAATTAAATCCCAGGCTGCGGTTGCAGGGACCTCCCGGGATGGGCTGTCACCAGTGCGGGCGGGAGAGGCGCCGCCGGCAGCAGGAGCTGCAGTGGAGAAGGCGCTTGCACGGGGGAGGAATGGGGGGTGGGGGTGAAATCTACCTGTCCGGCAGCAGGCGGGGACTCAGGACTCCTGGGTTCTATTCCTGCCTCTGGGACCTGGGCAAGTCATAGCCCCTGTTCTGTGCCTCAGTTTCCCCTCTCCTCAGTCACCATATCCTGTAAGCTCCTTGGGGGCAGGGACTCTGTCTCTGCGGTGCCCGCTCTGAGGGGGCACCAGTCTCGGGTGGGGGTTACAAAAATAGCAGAAGAGACTCAAACAGGAGTGAGGTGTCCAACCTCCCCTCCCCCTCGGGCATCAGGTACCAAATGGCACTGGGGGGTCTGGAAATCCCGCCCAATAATCCTCATTATCTAGCCGCTTCCCGAAACACGAAGACACTGACCTATCTGTCCGTCCATGCTTGCCATCCTCCTACACATCTATCTACAGGTTCCCTGACCTTTCCCATCAGAAGATCCTGTATTCCACAGCGTCAGACTTTAAGCCCTCGGCCTGGTGTTTTCCAGGCGGGGGTTTGCCTCGGGCTGAACGGGTTTGTTTTGGAAAGTTTCAGCTGTTCCAGCTAGGGAACAATACAGTGGTGGCGCCGCAGTTAAAATAATTCCTAACCCCCCTTATTTAAGAAGCTCTAGCGCCCCCCTGCGTTGGAGCAGGGCTCTGCACTTTGACAGGGGAGGTCACCCTGGGATCAGGGAGGTGCCTTTTGCTGGACCTGTGGCAATGTGCCCCAATGAGGCCAAGTTAAAGAGCCTTGGTGGGGAAATCGGCCTGCACATGCCCAGGAGAGGCTTGTTGGAGTTTGGGGGCGAAGCGCTCGCAGATGCCACGCTCACTGAGCATCCTCCAGCCCAGGGCTGCCGGGCCGGAGCCGGATTTTCCCAGCATTGCTGCTGCGGGCCGGGCTGGGCGCTGGAGCAGGAGCCGGTATCTCCTGTGCTCTCTATGCCCCCGCTGAGCGTGTCGGGGGGGGCAGGAGGGGGCACAGGCAGGCTCAGGGGGTACAAGCCAGGGCAGAGCCGAGCCAGGCTGGGCCCTGCCTCCGCCCAGCGGCTCTAACTGACATTTTGGGGAAGTCCCTGCAAAACAGGGAGTTTCATTTTCTATTTTACATTAAAGTTTTTTACAGAGCCCTCTATCCCCCCCCTCCACCCCCCAACCCCATTAGGGTGGTTCAGGACGCCTGGGTTCTGTCCACTCACTTGCAGCCTGATGTTGCGCTTAGTCCCTGTGCCTCCATTTCCCCACCCATAGCAGGGGGACGAGCCCTGCTCCCAGCGGTGCCCCTCCCTGCCCAGAGCGCAGAACTCAGCCCCTCCTGGGTCCCCAGTGCTGGGCGGGGGGTTGCTTCCTGCAGGAAGCTGGGAGAGGGGGCAGCACCCAGCTGCATTCACGTATTTAAATCCATGCTAAGGACCTGGCCCAGCTCCTCCGCTGGGGATCTCAAAGCTCATTGGAAATGCTTCAGAATTCACCCAGGAAAGACGATTCGCCCTATTTCACTGGGTGGGAGCCACGCCCCCTCGTGGGGAAAGGCCCCATGTCCCCTTCCCCACCCCGCTGAGCCAGCCACACACAACTCTACCGCTGCCCCTCACTCCCGACCCGCAGCCCCTTGCCCCTGTCGCTCGCGGCATTGTGCTCTCGCTGCCCCCTCCACCCCAGAGGTGGCTGCATCTCAGCGTCCCCTGGCCCTGGCTGCCTGGCACCCGTGCACAGGGTGAGCTGGGGGCGTGTGAGGTGGGGGACGTCGGGTCGCCCAGGCTCCTCCTGTGGCGGGGGGGGGGGCTTCTCCCGGTCCTGGGGGCTGCCAACAATTGTGGGCCCAGTGCGTTCTGAGTCACTGGCTGAGCTTCCTCCCCTCGGCCTCGATTCATCCGGGCGGGGGGCTTGAACTCGGGTTTCCTCTGCGTCCCTTCCAGTTCCTGCCTTATAGCATTGCCCCCAACCACCTGCCCAGCCCCCCAGGATCCTGGCTGCAACAGCAGCCCATACCTGACGCTCCGGAAGAGGAGCAAACAGCCCCCCCAGGAATGCCCCAACCCCTCCCCCTCTGAGGTCATGCAGCCTCTGAAGGGGGGAGGCAGGACTCCAGCCTCTCCCCCACCCCCCACAGCTCTGGGAGGAGAGTGGGGCCTAGGGTTAGAGCAGGGGGCTGGGAGCCAGGACTCCTGGGTTCCTTCCATTCCCAGCTCTGGGAGGGGAGTGGGATCTAGTGGTTGGGGGCGGGGCTGAGAGCCAGGACTCCTGGGTTCCAGAGGGGACTGGCCAGAGTGGGGTCACAGGGCCCAGCTGGGTGACTAGCCTGGTGCATGGAAGCATGAGCCGATGACCTGCTGAGACCAGGGCGGGCAGAGTGTTTGCTCTGCCTGCAGCTCCCAGGGCCACTGTCTCCGCGAGCCGGACGTTAGCAGAGACCAGGCTTGTCTGGCTGCCCCCCAGTTCCCACCCGATTTGGAACAGCTCGGTTCCGGCGTCGCAGCGCTCTTGCGTTACCGCCCTGCCGAGTGCAGGGCCTGGCTCGGCCAGTCACACGGCCCTGCGGTGCTAGGGGCTGTAAAACCTTACATGCTGCAGGGAGAGGCAGCGTGGCTGAGTGGTGAGGGCGCTGGTTTGTGACTCAGGACGCCTGGGTTCCAGGCCCAGCCTTGAGCAAGTCCTGGCCCCTCTGGGTGTCTCAGTTTCCCCTCCCACCCTGTATCGAATTAGACTGTGAGTTCTTCAGGCAGGGTCAACTGTGGGTCTGTAGCACGATGGGGGGAGGGGTCCTGGCCTTGCTCAGGATCTGTTGCCAGCACAACGGGGCCCCTGACATTGCTCAGGGTCCATGCAGCACCTGGCACAATGGGGCCCCGATCTCGGCTGGGATGTGTGTGTGGTGCAGATTGAATCAGGACTGCTCCTCTGTGTGCCATATGCCCTATACCGCACTCGCCACCCCGGGATTCTCCTTCAGCCGGCCCTGGCTGCGCTCTCGGAGCAAGAAGGATCCGCGCTTGCTCCCCGTATCTCCTGAAATCGTACACGGGCTCGCCCCGGTGCACGAGGCAGCCAGTCGGTCTGAGGCAGGGGGCCGGGGCGGGTGCTTATTAATAACGGCGGGGGAAAAAAACCCAGAATGGCCGGAAATGCCCTCACTTCCCCCTCCTCTTGGAGCCACTGCTCAGGAAAATATTAGTCAGAGCCATTGGGGCACTTCACACAGAGCGATAGACTTGTTTAGCTCTCATTGCTTCCTGCGCCAGTCCTGGAATGGACTCTCCCGGAGCGGGGACGCGGCCAGCTCCACGCACGGCCGTCGCGGCCTGGCTCCTTAATGAGCCGGGCCCGGAGCCAGGCGGCGCTGGGCTAATTTCGCGGGGTTGCATCTGCGGTGGTGGAGCGTTTGCAGAGGTTGAGGAATTGATTGGAGGGGCAGAGTCTGGGGAGCTGGGGGGAGAGCTGGGGGGTCAGGGCCTGCAGAATGGGAGAGCTGGCAGGGGAGGACCCTGGGAACCAGGATGTGGGGGACACGGAGCCGTGGGGCAGGGCACACAACAGGGGGCTACTATCATCATGATTATTATTAGTGTCAAGCCACGGTGGGGGGGGTGGGGGGGTGACCACCCCCCTCCGGAGCTAAGATTTGGGGATGTGGTCTGGGGTGCCCCTGGGGAATGGACCCTGCCCAGGCAGCTGGGGGTGATCCCGGGGCTGGGCTGGACAGACCTGACTTAGGCTGGAGTTGGTTTGAGTTGCTTTGACTTCGGGGGAGGGGGGGGCGGTGAGAGTTGGGGGATGAGGCCCCTGCCCCCGCCTCACTCCCCAGGGTCTGAGTCTGTGACCAAGAGCTATGCCCCCCCACTTTGCCCCCTGGAAGCCTCCCCCAGCATCGCTCCCCTCCCATCCACTCAGCCATGGTGAGGGCCATTCTCCACGGCAATGCTCCCCACGGTGATGGCCGCTCCCCATAGCAACACTCCCCATGGTGATGGCCGCTCTCCATGGCGACAGAGGCTCCCCATAGCAATGGCCACTGCCCATGGCAACAGATACGGCCCATAGCATTAGATGTTCCCCACAGCAACACCTCCCAAGGTGACGGATGCTCCCGGGGGATGGGCACCGCCCCTGGCAACGGATGGTCCCCATAGCAACACTCCCATGGTGATGGACCTTCCCCAGAGCAAGCTGGACCTGGCCTTCATTCTTCTTTAAGGGACTGTGCTAGTCACGGGGGGCCGGGGATGGAAGGAGCTGGGCTGGGGCCCCTGCTCCCCACTTGGCCATGTGCTCCCCAGGGTCACTCCCTCCCCCCCCCAGCTCCGTGGCTTTCTCGCTTATCTGCAGGCTTCGGGGGGTGGGCAGAAGGAGATGGGGGGGTGAGACAGGGCAGGGGACGGGGTGTAAAATAAGCTGCAGTGAGACTTTTTAGCCCTCAATTCCCCATGCACGAGCCTCTGTGTGTGCATGTGTTTGTGTGCACGAGTGTGTGTGTGCACGAGTATGTGAGTGTCTGTGTGTGCATGTGTTTGTGTGCACGAGTGTGTCTCTGTGTGCGAGTGTCTGTGTGTGCATGTGTTTGTGTGCACGAGTGTGTGTGTGCACGAGTATGCGAGTGTCTGTGTGTGCATGTGTTAGTGTGTGCACGAGTGTGTCTCTGTGTGCGAGTGTCTGTGTGTGCATGTGTTTGTGTGCACGAGTGTGTGTGTGCACGAGTATGTGAGTGTCTCTGTGTGCATGTGTTTGTGTGTGCACAAGTGTGCATTAGTGTGCGAGTGTCTGTGTGGCGAGTGTCTGTGTGTGCATCTTTCTGTGTTTGTGTGTGCACGAGTGTGCATTAGTGTGCGAGTGTCTGTTTGTGTGCGAGTGTCTGTGTGTGCATCTTTCTGTGTTTGTGTGTGCACGAGTGTGCATTAGTGTGCGAGTGTGTCTGTGTTTGTGTGCGAGTGTCTGTGTGCATGTGTGCATCTTTCTGTGTTTGTGTGTGCATTAGTGTGCGAGTGTGTCTGTGTTTGTGTGTGAGTGTCTGTGTGCATGTGTGCATCTTTCTGTGTTTGTGTGTGCACGAGTGTGCATTAGTGTGCGAGTGTGTCTGTGTTTGTGTGTGAGTGTCTGTGTGCATGTGTGCATCTTTCTGTGTTTGTGTGTGCACGAGTGTGCATTAGTGTGCGAGTGTGTCTGTGTTTGTGTGCGAGTGGCTGTGTGTGCATGTGTCACGGAGTGTGGGGGAGTCCGGCCCTGCACCCCTCTTCCCTGGGACTCTCAGTGACTCTCAGCCAGCCAGTAACACAGAAGGTTTATTGGACAACAGGAACACAGGCTACAGCAGAGCTTGTGGGCACAACCAGGACCCCTCAATCGAGTCCTTCCAGGGGTTCAGGGTGCTTGATCCCAGCCTAGGATTCCCTGAACTCCCACCCCCCAGCCCCAAACCGAAACTGACTCCACCCCCTCCAGCCGGCTCCCTGCCTTTGTCCAGCTCCCCGGGCAAAGGTGTCGACCTCCCCTCCCCCCGTGCCTAGCTCAGGTTACAGGCTCAGGTCCTCCCCGGCTCGCCCATCCCCCACACAGACAGTCCCTGCTCCCTCACAGCATGTGTGCATCTTTCTGTGTTTGTGTGTGCATGAGTGTGTCTGTGTGCATGTGTTTGTGTGTGCACGAGTGTGTGTGTGTGTCTGTGTGCACGTGTTTGTGCGTGCATGAGTGTGTCTGCATGTACGTGTGCGCATGTGTGTGTGCACACGTGTGTTTGTGCCTGCACGAGTGTGTATGTCTGCGTGTATGTGTTGCATCTTTGTGTGTGTGTGTGTGCGTCCAGGGGACTCTGCTGGGTTTCCATGGTGGCAGCTCCTGGCACTGGGGTAGCAGCGTCATGCCAGCTTGTAGCACCACCAATTTGGGCACTGGGGGTGGGTGGGCCAAGCCCCTGGAGATGGGTCCGGGGCCCAGTGCCTCAGTCACAAGCCCTGCCTGTGTCTGGCACAAACCTGCATCCTCAAACTGCCACACACACTCCCCCTGCCACACACACTGCCCCCGCACTGCCACACACACTGCCCCCCGCCACACACACTGCTCCCCGCCACGCACGCTGCCACCACGCACTGCCACGCACACTGCCCCCGCCAAACACACTGTCCCCGCACTGCCACGCACACTGCCCCCGCCACACACACTGCCCCGCACTGCCACGCACACTGCCCCCGCCACACACACTGCCCCGCACTGCCACACACGTTTCCCCTGCACTGCCAAGTACACTGCCTCCTGCCACACACGCTGCCCCCACAATGCCATGCACATTGCCCCCCACCATGCACGCTCCCCCCCACTGCCATGCATGCTCCCCCCCGCACTGTCACACCTGCTCCCCCCATTGCCACGCATGCTCCTGACAACAGTGCAACACACACTCCCCCACATTGCTGCACACACTGTCATATGCACACCTTGCACACTGCTGCACACACCCCACATTCACACTCACTGACATTTGTACACACTCATGCATGGAGACATGCAGAGACACTTGCATTACACATGGCAGAGTGCATTTGAACACGTCCACTCACACTCGTGGAGCCCTAGCACCACTCACACTGCAGCACACACTCACAAACACACATCACCAGCCTGTGCACACTCACCACACAGCTGTGCACACTCACACACCTCACACGGCCGCACACTCATCACATGGCTTTGCACATTTGCACACATCACATGGCCGTTCACACTCATCACACAGCTGCATACTCATCACATGGCTTTGCACATTTTCACACACATCACACGGCTGTTCACACTCATTACATGGCTTTGCACATTTGCACACACATCACACAGCCATTCACACTCGCACACACTGGCTCACACCCGGCCCCGTTCACACTGCCTCGCCCCCACGCTGGCAAGGCCTGGCGGCAGGATGCACCTGGTCAGCCCAGCAGGATGCAGCCGGCCCCATCTGCTTCCGGCCCCTTCCTGCCTGCAGCCTGCGGGGGGGTGGGGGTGAGGGAGGGCACATGGGGGTGCAGCAAGCGGCCTCTGTCACAAACAGGATGCGCATGGCAGAGACCCCCTGCGGGTGGCAGCCCCCCCCCACGCCACCCTCATGTATGGGGGCTCCTGGCTAAGGCCGTGAAAACACCCAGACCAGGAAATCTGGTGCCCAAAGGGTTAATGGGGAGCCCCCCCATTAATTAGCAATGCCCCTCATCATTCAGCCGAGCACAGGGAACCCTCCAGAGCAGCGGGCCAGGGAGGAGGCACTGAGCTGTGGTCTGTGGCCAGATTGGATGTTGCGGGTTGTGTAGAGTGGGTGTGTCGATTGGGTGTCTGGTTTGCGGGGGTGTGTGTGTGTGCAGGGGGCTGTACACCCCTAACAAACTGACACCCCCAGGTCCCAAGGAGTCACCTGTGACCACCCCTGGGGACAGGCCCTGAGGTGTGAAGAGTCTGATGCCCCCTGCTGGGCTCGTCCTGCGTGGGGCGGGGCAGGCGTGGGGCGGGGCATGGTGGGGTGGGGCAGGAATGGGGCGGGGCACGGTGGGGTGGGGCACTCTGCTGTGCCCCCCCCCTTCCATCATGCACAAGCCCCGAAACTCTTCAGTCTGGGCCTGCGTGAGGCTGGTCTAGGCGATGCTGAGCTGGTGGAGGCCGGGTCGGGGGAGCTCTCCCAGGCCACGCTGAGCCGTGCCAAGCGGGCGAGGGCCGGGCCAGGGGAGCTCTCCCAGGCCACGCTGAGCCGTGCCAAGCGGGCGAGGGCCGGGCCGGGCCGGGGGAGCTCTCCCAGGCCACGCTGAGCCGTGCCAAGCGGGCGAGGGCCGGGCCGGGCCGGGGGAGCTCTCCCAGGCCACGCTGAGCCGTGCCAAGCGGGCGAGGGCCGGGCCGGGCCAGGGGAGCTCTCCCAGGCCACGCTGAGCCGTGCCAAGCGGGCGAGGGCCGGGCCAGGGGAGCTCTCCCAGGCCACGCTGAGCCGTGCCAAGCGGGCGAGGGCCGGGCCGGGCCGGGGGAGCTCTCCCACACTGGTGTGAGCTGTGCTGGGACAGGCCAGTAGAGGCCCCAGCTGGGGGTCTGGTGGGGGCTCCTGGGTTCTATCCCTGGCGCTGGGTGAGGCTGTGCTGTACCAGTGGGGATCATGCCCCGCTGGCAGAGCTGCCCCTGGCCTGTCAGTCCTGGGATTTCCCCTGCTGGAGGGAGGGAGTCGTGGTGTTGGGCCCCAGCAGCCCCCCGGGGGGCCCCTTGACCATACCAGCTCTCCCCACTCCTCCTGCTCTTATCCTGGCTCCGAGGCCCTGGGCCAAGCTGCCCCCTCCCTGAGGGATCCCAGCCCCCATGGGGAGTGGCTGTTGGCAGGACCCCCCCCCGGGCAAAAAGCCTGCAGACCCCCTCCCCCTGGAGGGAGAGATGCCCCAAACCTGACACCCACATCCCGCAGTAGAGTGCCTAGCTCCGGGAGGGGAGTAGGGTCTAGGGGTCAGAGCTGGGGGGCTGGGAGCCAGGACTCCTGGGTTCTGTCCCCAGCTGTGGGAGCGCGGGGGGGGTCTGGGAGGGGAGTGGGGTCTAGGGGTCAGAGCTGGGGGGCTGGGAGCCAGGACTCCTAGGTTCTGTCCCCAGCTGTGGGAGCACGGGGGGGGGGGGGGTCTGGGAGGGGAGTGGGGTCTAGTGTGGGGGGGTGTCTGGAAGCCAGGACTCCTGGGTTCTAGCCCCAGCTGTGGGAGGGGAGTGGGGTCTAGGGGTCAGAGCAGGAGGCTGGGAGCCAGGACTCCTGGGTTCTGTCCTCAGCTCTGGTAGGGGGGTTGGGAGCCAGGACTCCTGGGTTCTGTCCCCAGCTCTGGGAGGGGAGGGGGGCTAGTGGGGAGGGGGGTTGGGAGCCAGGACTCCTGGGTTCTGTCCCCAGCTCTGGGAGGGGAGGGGGGCTAGTGGGGAGGGCCTGGGAGACGGGAATCCCGAGGCCAGCGCCGGGCGACGAGCAGCAGCAGCGCCGGCCTCCTTTGCCCACTGGGGGGCGGTGCTGCTCCTCCTACAGCAGCAGCCGGGCGCTGTCTGGCTGGAACAGCTGCAGTTTCCCACGTGGCCACCGGGGGGAGCCCAGAGCAGGAATGCGGGGGGGCGGGGGGGGCTGTGAGGTTGGGGTGGGGGTTTGTGGGGGCTCCCAGGGGCGGCATTAGACAGCAGCCGCCATCCAGCACCGCGGGGAACCCGGGCGAGCGAAGGGGCCCCACCCCTCCGTGGGGTGGACCCAGCGACACGCGTATCTGGGGGTTCAGCTTCGGCGGGGCCACGAACCCCCCTCGTCTCCCCTCCGTCCAGCCCAGGCTCGTGCCGCTCCCCCGTCGTGTGACTCACGACTCTTCCCGGGGACCAGTCACCGGCACGGTCACATCCTGCTGCCTCGTGTCCGGCCGCCGGTTCTTGGCAGCTCCGATTTCCCCAGCCCCTCTTTAAACCGCCGGGCGGGTCCGCACTGGGGGCCGGAGCGGGGCCCACTCGCCCTGAAATAACACCAAAGCGGGGCCTTCACCGAGCCCGCGGCCGCTTCTTGCCTTGGGCCGCGTCGAGGCTCTGGCGATCCGACCGCCGTAGCCACGGCCTCCCAGCTCCCCCGGGAGCCCCCCAGTGCGGACGCAGCCCCCAGGGACGGGGTGCGGGTGCGTCTACACTAGCGACGCCGCAGCGCGACCTGGGCCAGGCTCTCCTGTGGCTCTGGCCAACCCCGCGCCCTGAGAGGGCGGCCATGGAGGAATTCGTCTGTCGCCCTAGCGCTGTCTACGCCGGGGGGGTGAGGTCGGTTTCACTCAGTTTTGGGGGGGGGCGAGAGGGGCTGATGGACGTTTCCGGGGAGCCCAGCCAGCTGGGTCAGTGGCCGCCTCCTTGGCATGGCCACATTGCTCCGGTGGGTGGGTTTTTCACACCTGCCTCGCTGGCCCTGGCCGGGTGGAGCTGCTTGGAAGCAGGCGTTGCAGGGGTGCGGGGGCTCCGCACGCCCTGCAGGGGCCTGGCCTACGTGTGAACGGCCCGGGGGGCGGGGGAGCTGTAGCCCCAACTTCCCCCTCGGGGTTTCGGTATGAAGAGCCTCGCCCCAGCCACCCACCAAGTGCTGAGCCGGCTCCAGCTCTGCACCTCGCCCCCTTCCCGGGTCGCCCTCCAGCTGCAAGGGGAGCTCGGCCTTCCCTGGGGCTGGGCCTCGGCCTTCCCTTGTTCAGGTCTGGATTCATCGGAGGTTAATTAGTTCAGGGCGGAGGGCGGGTGTCGCTGAGGGAGGCTTGTCGCTTAGTCAGCGCAACCTAGGAGGACGTGCTCTGGCTCCAGGCGGGGAGCGGGGCGGAGAGGCGAGGGGCTGATTCCCCCCAAAAGGCAGGCAGGGGAGCTGCACGGGACCGTGGGTAAGGACCCCCCTTTCGGTGACGGGACGCTGGAGCAGCCCTGAACTGGGTCAATTTCTCTCCACTCGGCTGCTTCCCAGCGCTGGGTTCAGCTCTTGTGGAGCAGCCTTGATCCCTGCCTGGTTCTCTTTGAATCTGAGGCCCTGTGTGACCTGGGGGAGGGGGATCTGCCCCAATAGGACTCCCCCAGGGTGAGAGGTGCTGGTAGGGCACCCCCCCTCCCCATTTACTGCTGGGCAGGGCAGTTACGCTGGGCTGGGGGAGGGGTTGGGTCTAACGATCTCCCCTACGGGGAGAGAGCCTGGGGGTGCCGTAACCTGGCTGGTTTCAGCCAGGCCCTGCCAACAGGGGCCTGCGGGAAGTGGGGAGATCTCTAGGGACCAAGATCTTTGTCTCTTTGAAACCGCACATCCAAATCCTCTCTGGGGAGAGTGAGAGGATCTAATCACTAGGTCCCACTCCACCCTCTTCCAGAACTGGGGATAGAACCCAGGAGTCCTGGCTCCCAGTGCCGGGGATAGAACCCCAGAGTCCTGGCTCCCAGCCCCCCTCCCCGAACCAGGTATGGAACCCAGGAGTCCTGGCTCCCAGCCCCCCTCCCAGTGCCGGGGATAGAACCCAGGAGTCCTGGCTCCCTGACCCCCTCTCAGAGCCGGGGATAGAACCCCGGAGTCCTGGCTCCCAGCCCCCCTCCCAGAACCAGGTATGGAACCCAGGAGTCCTGGCTCCAAACCCCCCTCCCAGAACTGAGGATAGAACTGCGGAGTCCTGGCTCCAAACCCCCCTCCCAGAACTGAAGATAGAACTGTGGAGTCCTGGCTCCCAGCCCCCCTCCCAGAGCCGGGGATAGAACCCAGGAGTCCTGGCTCCCAGCCCCACTCCCAGAGCTGGGGATAGAAAGAACCTGGATCTCATTGCCCTCCCCACTAGACCGTGCTGCCCCTCTTACACGGCAGTGGTGGGAGGGAGGCCAGACTAGCGAGGGGCCAGGCTGGGTTCGGTGGCATCCCCCCCGCCTGGATTTGCTCTGGAATTAACCTCTGGGAGGCCCCACAGCACCGACAGGCCTTTGACCTGCCCTGGCATG
This sequence comes from Mauremys mutica, assembly GCF_020497125.1. NCBI lineage: Eukaryota > Metazoa > Chordata > Testudines > Geoemydidae > Mauremys > Mauremys mutica. The sequence goes on along the minus strand of NC_059091.1, from coordinate 22,409,420 downwards.
TGATCCAGTCCCCAGCCGCATGCGGCTGACTCAGGAGCGGGCACCTCTCTGGCCTGCGCAGGGTGGGGCCTGAGGGGGAGAGCCCTGCCTTGGGGGGCTGGAAGTCTGAGGGGAGCAGGAGGGAGACGGGGTCTTGTGTTTACAGCAGGGGGGCCGGGAGCCAGGACTCCTGGGTTCTCTCCACAGCTCTGGGAAGGCAGTGGGGTGTAGTGGTTACCGCAGGGGGGCCGGGAGCCAGGACTCCTGGGTTCTCTTCACAGCTCTGGGAAGGCAGTGGGGTGTAGTGGTTACAGCAGGGGGGGCCGGGAGCCAGGACTCCTGGGTTCTCTTCACAGTTCTGGGAAGGCAGTGGGGTGTAGCGGTTACAGCAGGGGGGCCGGGAGCCAGGACTCCTGGGTTCTCTCCACAGCTCCGGGAAGAGAGTGGGGTGTAGCGGTTAGAGCAGGGGGCGGGGAAGCACCTTCCCTCTCCAGGATTATATTTAGCCAGCAGGAATTCTCCCTGCGCTGACGCATCCTCCCCGAGCCACCTTGGTTTCCTCCCTGCCAGCAGCCGGGTGGGCGGAATCATTGTCTGATCTCGCAGGAGCCGGGTTATTCCGGGCTCGCAGCTTCCTATAAATAGCCTGGAGAGGCTGCTGAGCTCTGCAGACAGTGTCATAACTCCACGGGGCGCCTCAAATGTGCCAGGCAAGAGTACGGAACCCAGGAGTCCTGGCTCCCAGCCCCCGCTCCCTATGCCAGAGCCAGGGCCAGAACCGAGTCCTGACTCCTGAGCCCGGCCATGTTAACCCGTGTCGCTGCCACACTGGGCGGGAAGGGCTCGGCCCAGAGAATCCTGGTCGTTTGGTAGCGCAGAGCCCCGTGAACTCAGCGTGCACAGCGGGTTCATTCAATGAGTATTTAGTGCTGGCTCTGGAGGGGGGATGTCGTGGTTACCGTGGCGGGACAGGGGTCAGGACTCCTGGGTTCTCTCCCCAGCTCTGGGGAGGGGCGGGGCGTAGTGGTTACCGCAGGGGGGACAGGAGTCAGGACTCCTGGGTTCTCTCCCCAGCTCTGGGGAGGGGCAGGGCGTAGTGGTTACCGCAGGGGGGACAGGGGTCAGGACTCCTGGGTTCTCTCCCCAGCTCTGGGAAGGGGTGGGGTGTAGTGGTTACCGCAGGGGGGACAGGAGTCAGGACTCCTGGGTTCTCTCCCCAGCTCTGGGGAGGGACGGGGCGTAGTGGTTACCGTGGGGGGACAGGAGTCAGGACTCCTGGGTTCTCTCCCCAGCTCTGGGGAGGGACAGGGCGTAGTGGTTACCGTGGGGGGACAGGAGTCAGGACTCCTGGGTTCACACCCCAGCTCGGGGGAGGGGCGGGGCGTAGTGGTTACCGCAGGGGGGACAGGAGTCAGGACTCCTGGGTTCTCTCCCCAGCTCTGGGTAGGGACGGGGCGTAGTGGTTACCATGGGGGGACAGGAGTCAGGACTCCTGGGTTCTCTCCCCAGCTCATACAGGAGCAGCAGGGAGAATTCACCCCCCCCCCACTGACTAACCCTACCTGATGTGCCCCAGCCTGGCTGCAGGACCCCCGCTAGGGTCAGAGAGGCTCAGTTTCCACCCCCTCAGTTTCCCCAGCCCCTCCCCACTTTCCGTCTCTGAATCTCTCCAGCGAATCCTGGATTAGCAGGCGCAGCCGGGGGGGCTGGAACGTTGACTCAGATCAAGGGGATTTCAGGGGCGTCTCTCGGGTGATCCTGGGCAGCTGATGCTCTCTGATTAGCCCGGCTTGCCCTCTGGGCTGCGACTCCTTGCAGCTGGGCTAGCGTCGGGGGCCAGCGGCTTCTGGATCTTGGTGCCAGGGAGAGCGGCTGGCCGGCCCTGGGGCAGCGGATCAGCTGGAGCTTGGCCGGAGGCACATGGTGAAGGACACTGGGCGCTGGAGGGAGGATGGAGCCCCATGTCACCTGGACAAGGACCTTTGCCCCGTGTCTCAGCCCGCGCCAGGCCCGTGCTCCGGCGTCCCCGTGACGCCCTCCTCATCGGGGTGTAGTTTGGGTGGGGGCTGGGAGCACCGTCCCCACAAACTGCAGGTCTCAGGCAGGGGTGGAATCTGTCCCCCTACGCGCGGCCCCACTGGCCTGACTGGAGCGGCTCCTCCAATACTGAACTGTGCCTCTGCTGACTCAGGCGCCGGGGGATCGACCTCTCGGGGCACTAAGCCAGACAGGGGACCCCTGATCGCTAGCCTGGGGGTGCAGCCATGTGCCGTGAGAAACCCCCTCCCCCCCCGGGCCAGGTAGCTCTGCCAGGGCCCCTCAATCCCGACCCACAGCCCCCTGCTAGCCCAGCCCTGGGCTCCCCCCCAGCTCTGCCAGGGCCCCTCAATCCCGACCCGCAGCCCCCTGCTAGCCCAGCCCTGGGCTCCCCCCCAGCTCTGCCGGTGCCCCTCACTCCCGACCCGCAGCCCCTGCTAGCCCAGCCCTGGGCTCCCCCCCAGCTCTGCCAGGGCCCCTCACTCCCGACCCGCAGCCCCTGCTAGCCCAGCCCTGGGCTCCCCCCCAGCTCTGCCAGGGCCCCTCACTCCCGACCCGCAGCCCCCTGCTAGCCCAGCCCTGGGCTCCCCCCCAGCTCTGCCAGGGCCCCTCACTCCCGACCCACAGCCCCCTGCTAGCCCAGCCCTGGGCTCCACCTGCATCAGCTCTGCCAGGGCCCCTCACTCCCGACCCGCAGCCCCCTGCTAGCCCAGCCCTGGGCTCCCCCCCAGCTCTGCCAGGGCCCCTCACTCCTGACCCGCAGCCCCTGCTAGCCCAGCCCCGGGCTCCCCCCCAGCTCTGCCAGGGCCCCTCACTCCCGACCCGCAGCCCCCTGCTAGCCCAGCCCTGGGCCTCAGGTTCACTGTAACTTCCACGCAGTCCAGGCCTGCTGGGTGGGGCCAGGCGCGGCAGGGTTAAGTGTCTGGCTTGTATTTGGCTTCCTAATCAGCCGGGGCGTGATCGAAGGGTGCGCTGCAGTGTGACTCGAACTGCGGCTGGTTATGGGTCGGTCGCGTCACATGACTGCGGGGGGGTGGCTGGGGGGAAGGAGCTGTGGGTCATCGGGCAGCCGTTTCTCCATCACACTCTTAATAATCAACTTTGCTGCTCGGCGCCGCGTCCGACACGTGCGGGGAGGGGGAGAGCCACAGTCGCTCAACCCCCCCGCGTCCAAGTTCCCCTTTTCAGGGCCTGATAAAATGTCCCTGTTGGCGCAGCATCCTCAGTGGCGACCGGCCGGCTCGCAGGTGGCACCCGCAGGGCTCCCCGACGGCGGGCGGGGGCATCGCTGAGACCGAAGCCCTGACGGCGCCACCCTCCCCTCAGCGCCCGGCGGCGAAACTGACCAGCGTAAGTGACGCCCCTTTGCCAGCTTCATCGCCGTCGCGGCTGGTGGCTTCTTCCCAGCCCCCGCCCGGGGCTCTGCCTCTGTCTCCTTCGCATTTTCTGTCTCCTTCACCTGTTTCCTGGTTCGCCCTCTTCCTGCTCGGCGAGGGAGGCGCGTTGGCCTTGCTGCGGCTCCAGCCTGCGGCTGTCGGGACACGCCCGAGGTGGAGCAGCGCCGCTGCGTGGGCCAGCAGCCCGTCACCGCGGCATCGGGGCTCCTTCCGTGTCACATCGCTGGCGGCTCCCACGGCCCCGGTTCCTGGCACTTTACGGGCTCAAGCCTCTGGCGTGGGGCAGGTTTTTATGAAATCTGTATTGGATCAGACCCACCCCAGATTTTCTGCAGGTGGGAATTTTTGGTAAACTCCGGCACATCTGAGTGTGACCGGCCCAGTTCTGGTCCAGTGGTGGCCTGGGAGCAACCCCAGCAATCCAGGGGTGCTGGGAGGAGACGACCTAGCGGGCAGGATACTAGGCTGCAGGGCAGGACTCCTAGGATTTATTTCCTGGCTCCGTCACGTCCCTGCTCTGGGCCTGTTTCCCTGCCCCTCTTGTAGCCATTTAAGTTGCAGGTTCTTCAGACCGGGGCCAGTCTCTCTGCCAGGAGCCTGTACAGCACCTGGCACAATGGGGCCCCGATCCTGGTCGGGGTCTGGGCAGCGCCTGGCACAAGGGGGGGCCCGATCCTGGTTGGGGTGTGAAACGCAAACGATGTTTAATGTAAACCAGAGGGGGGGTGCTGGGGGGGGCTGTTTTCACAAGTGTCTGTCAGTTTGGGGGCGCCGGCTCCTGGAGCTGCCAGGCGCCCTGGGCAAAGTGCAGCTTCCTGTCTGACCTGGCTGCTGAGTCCGACTCACCCTGACTCCGTCCCCTCCCCCGGGGGGCTGGAGTGGGGCCCTGAGACGCAGTTCGGGTGGAGACACTCTGCAAAGATCCACCTTCCCCAGGGCAACTGAGCACCTCCGCCCCTTAACCCCCCGTCTCCCGGAGGCTCGGACGAGGGGCTTCGGGGCAGGCTCTGAGGGGGGCTGAGCTGCTCAGCCGTTCCCACCCTCCTGCTCCTGTGTCTGGGCCTAACCGATTACCTGCAGCAGGGCGGGGGCTGCAGAGGGGGGCGCAGCAGGGCTCTGCCCCCCCGGAGCTGCACTGGTTAAGCTGAATGCAGGGCAGGGGGCCTGGGTGGCTTCACTCCCTCCATTCTGCAGCTGTGGCCTGAACTAAAGAGGTGATTTGCACTGGTTTCGTTACACTGGCCCGGCCCCAGTGGGGACGCTCGGATTTCCATTGAAGTCGACTGGGAACAGGTCTGAGTTAAACTGAAATAAACCTGGCTCCAGCTGAAACGGGGCCCCGGGCCCCTACCCTGGGTTCAAACCCGGTCCGGCCTCAGGTGAGCTGAGAGCGCCCGGAAGCTGCAGCTTTCTCACCCAAGAGATAGTCCCTGCCCCTGGAGACTGGGTGGGAGGGGAAACTGAGGCACAGAGCGGGGAAGGGACTCGCGCAAGGTCGAACAGTGAGTCAGTGGCAAAGCTGGGAATAGAACCCAGGAGTCCTGGCTCCCACTTCCCGGCTGTAGACACAAGAGTGGTGTTGAGAACCCAGGAGTCCTGGCTCTCCGATCCATCTTCTAATCACCGAAACACACTCCCATTCTGGAACTTGGAATTGAACCCAGGAGTCCTGGCTCCCAGCCCCCCCCATTCCAACCCACTAGACCCAACTCCCCTCCCAGAGCTGGGATAGAACCCAGGAGTCCTGGCTCCCAGCGCCCCCTGTTCCAACCCACTAGACCCAACCCCCCTCCCAGAGCTGGGACAGAACCCAGGAGTCCTGGCTCCCAGCGCCCCCTGTTCCAACCCACTAGACCCAACCCCCCTCCCAGAGCTGGGACAGAACCCAGGAGTCCTGGCTCATTCCTTGCCCTGACCCGCCTCCCTTGCTGGGACTGGGTTCAAGGCTTTGGCCCGGAGCAGGCGCCTCCTGTTGCTTGTGGCTGCATCTCCCCGCTCTCCCCCCAGATGGCGGGTTCCCTGGGTCTCGCCGCGCTCCTCCTGGCGGCTCTGCCGACCCCCTACGCCAGCCCGCTCTCCTCCGGCTCCTCCCTGCGCTTCATCGCCCTGGGGGACTGGGGCGGGGTGTCCAACCCCCCCTTCCACACGGCGCGCGAGGTGGCCACAGCCAAGGAGATGGGCCGCACGGTGGCAGCGCTGGGCGCGGACTTTATCCTGTCTCTCGGCGACAACTTCTACTACAGCGGGGTGCGGGACGTCGACGACAAGAGGTTCCAGGTAGGGAGTCCTTGGGGTCCCCCCCCCAGCACACAGGGACTGGGATCCTGCACTTGGTTTTGCAGGGATCCCTCCTCCTGAGCTGAGATGCGGCTACCTCTGGGGTGGGGTGCGGGGGCTGGTTATACAGGGATCCCTCGCCCTGCGCTGGGCGGTACCTGCCTCTGGGGTGGGGGATGGGAGCTATTTAACTGCGCACAACCCTTGAGTTTAGGGCCAGGGAGACTCCGATCCCCATTGGCAGCCGCAGGATGAGCCTTGGGGTGTCACGACCCTGCTGCACCCCTTTCCTGGAGGTGGCGCCCCCGTGTGGCCCCGGCAGGATGCACACGTCAACCAAGCCAGGAAAGCAGCTAGCGGGAGCCCCCCGGCTGCAGCGGTGGGCGTGGGTGCGTTGGGGGCAATGGCACACGAGGGGTAAATCTCATCCTGGTTCCCCCCCCACCGGGGAACGACTGGGGTCCCAGCATCAGCCCTGAGTGAGATGCTTCTCCCCGCCCCGTGAGGGCAGCGCCGGGGCGGGGGGGCCTGGCGGGCGCAGCCGGAGGTGAACCCGTTCCCTGCCCACCCCTCTCTCGGGGCAGGACACCTTTGAGGCCGTGTTCAGGGCGCCGGCGCTGCGCAAGGTGCCGTGGTACGTGCTGGCCGGGAACCACGACCACTCGGGGAACGTCTCGGCTCAGATCGCCTACAGCAAGGTCTCCAAGCGCTGGTGAGGGGCCCCCGCACCCGCCCGGCCCTCCTGCCTCCTGCTCGGCTGGGGCTCAGAGGGGTGGGGGCTGGATCCCCTTCTAAACCAGGAGCCCCCTGCTGGCCCAGCCCTGCCGGTGCCCCTCACTCCCGACCCGCAGCCCCTGCTGGCCCAGCCCTGGGCTCCCCCAGCTCTGCCGGTGCCCCTCACTCCCGACCCGCAGCCCCTGCTAGCCCAGCCCTGGGCTCCCCCCAGCTCTGCCGGTGCCCCTCACTCCCGACCCGCAGCCCCCTGCTAGCCCAGCCCTGGGCTCCCCCCAGCTCTGCCGGTGCCCCTCACTCCCGACCCGCAGCCCCTGCTAGCCCAGCCCTGGGCTCCCCCCAGCTCTGCCGGTGCCCCTCACTCCCGACCCGCAGCCCCTGCTAGCCCAGCCCTGGGCTCCCCCCAGCTCTGCCGGTGCCCCTCACTCCTGACCTGCAGCCCCTGCTAGCCCAGCCCTGGGCTCCCCCCAGCTCTGCCGGTGCCCCTCACTCCCGACCCGCAGCCCCTGCTGGCCCAGCCCTGGGCTCCCCCAGCTCTGCCGGTGCCCCTCACTCCCGACCCGCAGCCCCTGTTAGCCCGGCCCTGGGCTCCCCTGGCTCTGCCCCTCACTCCTGACCCGCAGCCCCCAGGCTGATCCAGGAGACAGCGGGGTGGGGGGCAGTGGAGCCCAGCCCTAGTTTAACATTTGACACCCCCCCCCCCCGTTCTGCAGGAACTTCCCCAGCTACTACTACAGCCTGAAGTTCAAGGTTCCCCGGAGCAACGCCACCGTGGCCCTGCTCATGATCGACACCGTCACCCTGTGCGGGAACTCGGACGACTTCCAGAGCCAGCAGCCCCAGCAGCCCCGGGACGTGGGGCTGGCCCGCAGCCAGCTGGCCTGGCTCCGCAAGCAGATGGCTGCCTCCCAGGCCGACTACCTGCTGGTGGCCGGCCACTACCCGGTGTGGTCGGTGGCCGAGCACGGCCCCACCCACTGCCTGGTGAAGCACCTGCAGCCGCTGCTGCTCAAGTACCAGGCCACTGCCTACCTGTGCGGCCATGATCACAACCTGCAGGTAAGGGGGGGGCGGGGGCAAGGTTGTCCCCTCTGGTCTGTCCCCCCAGGGCTCGGAGCACCCCTGCTAGGGAGCCGGTCATCAACTCCCTGCTAGCCCACTGCACCCTGCCCCAGCCGCCCTGCAGCCCTGGCCGAGGCTCAGCCAAGGGTGTAAGTCAACAGCAAAGCTGGGATAGAACCCAGGAGTCCTGACTCCCAGCCCCCCCGCCGCTCTGACCCCTAGACCCCACTCCCCTCCCAGAGCAGGGAATAGAACCCAGGAGTCCTGATTCCCAGACCCCCACTCTAACCCCTAGACTCCACTCCCCTCCCAGAGCTGGGATAGAACCCAGGATCCCTGACTCCCAGCCCCCACCGCCGCTCTGACCCCTAGACCCCACTCCCCTCCCAGAGCAGGGAATAGAACCCAGGAGTCCTGATTCCCAGACCCCCACTCTAACCCTAGACTCCACTCCCCTCCCAGAGCTGGACTAGAACCCAGGAGTCCTGGCTCCCAGCCCCCTGCTCTGACCCCTAGACCCCACTCCCCTCCCAGAGCTGGGATAGAACCCAGGAGTCCTGACTCCCAGCCCCCTGCTCTGACCCCTAGACCCCACTCCCCTCCCAGAGCTGGACTAGAACCCAGGAGTCCTGACTCCCAGCCCCCCCGCCGCTCTAACCCCTAGACTCCACTCCCCTCCCAGAGCGGGGAATAGAACCCAGGAGTCCTGGCTCCCAGCCTCCCCTGCCGCTCTGACCCCTAGACCCCACTCCTCTCCCAGAGCTGGAATAGAACCCAGGAGTCCTGGCTCCCAGCCCCCCCGGCGCGAGCAGGCTGGCTGCGGGACGGGAGCGGGGGAGCCCCCAGGCAGCGGGAGCATGGATCTGCTGTGACCCCCGCCCCCATCTTCCCCGCCCAGTACCTGCAGGACAAGGCTGGCGTGGGCTACGTGCTGAGCGGGGCTGGTAACTTCGTGGAGAACTCGCGGAAGCACTCTCACAAGGTGCCCGAGGGCTACCTGCGCTTCTTCTACGCCGAGCCGGCCTCCCTGGGCGGCTTCGCCTACGTGGAGATCGACGGCAAGGAGCTGAGCGTCACCTACATTGAGGCCAGCGGGAAGTCCCTGTACAAGACCTCGCTGCCCCGGAGGAGCCGCCGCTGAGCCCCCTCCCTGCGCAGGAAGTGGGGCTCAGAGCTCCCTCGGCCGTTTGGGGCTGAGGGAATTGCTGCGAGCGGCCCCGAAGCTGATGTTTAAGGCTCCTGCGTCTGATCCCTGGGGGAATCCTCCCCTCGCCCTCTGTAGCCCCGTGTGCCCCCCTAGGCTTTGCAAACACCTCCGCCCCTGCACCCACTAATTGGCTGGAGAAGCCCCCCCAATTCATTGTTTGATCCCCTCTTCCCTCCTCACTAGATCACTCCGGCCCCCTTGGACTCCCCCCCCCGAGATCCGGGTTTGACTCCTGGCTGTGCCAGAGTCCCCTGAGCGACCTTGTCTTCCTCTCTTTGGGCACCAGCTAACGGCCCTTTCCTGCTCCCCCCTTTGCCTGCTGAGGCTGTAAATTCCTTGGGGGTCCCCTCTGGACAGCTCATGTGCTGCTGCTGCAATACCCCTCCCTGACCACCAGTGCGCTCAGGAGAGCTATTCCCTGCCCCGCCACCTGGGGGCGCTGTGACCTTCCTCCCCCTTCTCGTCTCAGGTGCAAACTCCCCGGAGCCACCTGCTGTGGCTGGGAAGCTGATGATTATTTTTTTCTGTTGCTGACCCGTAAACTGTGTTGTGCCAGACGAGGACTCAGTGCTGCCCAAACCTGAGCTCGTGCTGGTGTTTGCGTTTTCTGAGACGATTGTTTTTAACCCTCATATACGGACCGGTCCCGTGTGCTTCCTCCCCGTCTACAGTTAACAAGGGACGGGCGGGCGGGTGATCCCCATGTGTCTGTCCAAGACTTTTAATCTCTGGAGAAACATCTTCTTTCCCCTCTGCAGCATTGCACCTGTGAGCTGCTGCTCCCTGAAGCTGCTTCAAAGGGAACAGACTCTTCCAAGTGATTTTCTTGGGACTATTTTCAATAAATTATATTTTAAAAAGTCCGATTGTTTTTCTCTCACCAAACCGGAGTCCACAGCTTGCGAACGATGACACGTTTTCACATCGGGGAAACTGAGGGGAAGACCGTGCAGGACGGTTGCTCAGCGCTGCCGGTGCCCCTCATTCCCGAACTGCAGCCCCCTTGCTACCCGAGCTCCGGGCTCACACACACGGAGCTCTGCCAGTGCCACACACAAACAGTCCTGACCCACAGCCCCCTGCTCCTGGGCTCCCCTGCCAATGCCCCTCAACCCTGAGCTGTATTTCCCCATTCTTCCAGCCCCGCCTTTCCTCCACGCACACAGCTCTGGTGGGGTGCCTCAATCCCCACATTCCTCTTCCAGCCCTACGGTCCCCCGCCAGCTCGGCCAATGCCCCTCCACCTTGGCCCTCAGCCAGCCCTGCATTTCAAGCTCTGCTGACGCCCCTCAGCCCCGACCCGCAGCCCCCCTGCTCTCGCAGGCTCATCGAGCTATTGCCCGTACTCCCAAGACACCAGGCACGACAGCAGCCAGGCACTGCTACGGTACCTCTCCTAGCCGGGCTCCAGGAACGATGATCCCCGTGATGGTTTTGTGATGTGCGGGCCGCTTTCCTGACCAGAGCCCACTTCCTTGGTGCTTGCCACGAAATCCCACCTGAGCCAATCTCTACTGCGCTTTCCCTGGCAAACATCCACCTGCCTCAAGAATCAACCCCTAGCAGAAGGTCAGGGAAAGAACATATGGAAATTCCCCATGGATCAGTCTGGCTGGGAACCAAATCTGGGGGGGGGGAAGAATGCGGCCTACTCCTCTTTAACACCCCCCTTTTATCCCTCATGCCCCACAGAACCCAGGTCTCCTAAATCCATCCTGTGCTCTGTCCCCAGCACTCGACTCTGAACCGAAATGTTTCTATAATTAAAGCAAGGGAGGTTGTCTGGGGCATAAGGAGGGGATTTCAATGAGGAGCCGTTTAGCACGAGTGCCCCTGGATTTTTAACTTGAGTGGATGTTTTGGTAAAAGACAGGCTCTAATTCAAGCAGGAATTAACTCAGGGCTGTTCTCTGGCCTGTGTTTTACAGGAAAGGAGGCAGCTCTTTTCAGCTTAGTTTCAGACAGGGAATAGGTTCAGGTGAAACCAAAATAAGCCACTTTCAAAACCAAAATCAGCCTCCTCCTGGGCGTTGGCTCCGGTTTAACTAGACTGGTTTGAAAAATGATTTGGGTTCAATGTATTATTTGCGTTACCGTACCACCTAGGAGCCTCAGTTATGGCCCAGGACCGCAGGTTGCTACAGGCTGCACAAATACAGAATACAGAGCTGGTCCCTGCCCCAAAGAACTTCCAATCTAAGTAGAAAACGGGTGAGAACAGGTAGCTGCAGCACAAGGAAGCAATGAGCCAATACTGGTCGGCGGTTGCCTAACCATCGTCAAGGTTTTGGCGAGTGGCTGCACAGGAGAAAGCATAAAGGTGCTCGTTTGAAAACCTGGTGCAACTGTCTCCTATAGACCAGGGCTAGTCAACAGAAACACCTACCGTGTTGCAAACCCTGAGTCAAGAGCACTGACGCGAAGCCCAATGACTAGTTTCAGGCCTGGTCTATACTTAAAACGTAGGTCACCAAAGTCAGGTGGAAAAATCCACCCCGCTGAGGGCTGTAGCTATGTGCTTCTATCGACCAAGCTACCGTCTCTCAGGGGGCCGGAGTTCCTCTAGCGATGGAAACACCCCTTCCGTTGCTACAGCCTGTATCTACACTACAGGGTTACAGCACCACAGCTATTGACACAAGTGTAGCTATGGCCCTACCGTCCCAAAGCAAATAAGGCACAGAAACTTACAAAGTATCAGTGGTGAAACTGCAAATGCTTTCCTGGCCAGTCATCTCAAGTGGGCAGGGCAGGACTGATTTGAAACAGGGGTTTTCTCTTTATGTGTCAAAAAAACCAAACAAACCCCCAAACCAAAAAACCTGCCCAAATCCAACCAGCACAGACCCTAATTAGTCTCTTCCTTCGGTGCCTAAAGCCGGGACTCCCAAACAGGGGGGCAGGACCCCTGAGGGGGTCGCGAGCTGTCAGCCTCCACCCCAAACCCTGCTTTGCCTCCAGCATTTGTCATGGTGTGAAATAGATAAAAGGGGGTTTTGACGTACAAGGGGGCGGCACTCGGAGGCTTGCGATGTGAACGGGAATCACCGGTGGAGAAGTTTGAGAGCGACTGGGGGAAAGGGCCAAGGCCCCGGCGCTGCCCAGCGGCGTTCGCGTCTCTGTCTAGAGGCTGTTAACGCTCATGATCAGCAGCGTCTCCAGGGCGGCGCCGTTTCTGCTGCCCTTTACCTGGGCCCATCCGCCTCCCTCGCCCTGAGGCGCAATGGGGCGGGGGCGGCTCGGGAGCACCCCGGGGTGTCACCCCCCCAGGGAGGGATCAGAGCGGGGGCTGCTGAGCGCTGGGGATCCCCAGGCCCTGCGAGGGGCGGGGGGTGAACCCCGGGGCCCTGGCCAGAGCCTGGCCGGGGGGGGGTCTGTTCTGCCCCCCCCCGTTCCTGGCTGGGGGGGGGCGGGGGCAGCCCCCCCCCGAAAGCAGAATGGGCCCCGGGGGGGGGCGATCTGTGCTGGGGGGGCCCCACCGGGGGGTCCCACCGGGGGGGTCCCACCCTCGTTTCCTTTGCTGGGGGGGAACCACAGTCCGGCCGCTCGCGTGGCGCCCCCCAGACTCGGGCTCGGGGGGGGAGGGGAGGGGACACCCCGCCCCAGGGCCCAGCGGGGCTCCCCACCCCCAGGGCCCCGGTCCCTGGTGAGGCGCCTCCTGCCCCGGGACCCCCCAGCCCTCGGGCCCCCCCCGGCCACCATCTTGGAACTATCCAGAGCGTCGAGCGGCCACTTCCGGTTCTGGCGGCCTCCCCCCCCCTCGCTCTCTGACCTCATTTCCTCCGGCCGCTGCTGTCAATCATTCCGCCTTCCGCGCGCCCGGCCCGAGGCCAGCCAATGGCTGCCGGCGGGGTGGGCGGGGCGAGCGTGTTTCTCTTCCGGGTCGGCGCAGGAAGTGCCGGTCGCGGTGAGAAACGCGGCCGGGGCGGGCGGCAGGAGACAGGTGAGGCGGCTCCTGCCCCCGCCCCCCCCTCGCCGCCTGCTCGGAGCCCGGGGGGGGGGGCGCTGGGCCCCTATCCCCTGGGGGGGCTCATGTACTTGTGGGGGGGGACAATCCCCGGGGGGGGGGCTCCTGTACCGGGGGGGGGGGCGCTGGGCTCCTGTGATCTGTACCTGGGGGGGGGCCCAGTACCTGGGGGGGGGGGCGCTGGGCTCCTGTGATCTGTACCTGGGGGGGGGCCCTGTCCCTGGGGGGGGGCGCTGGGCTCCTGTGATCTGTCCCTGGGGGGGGGGGCGCTGGGCTCCTGTACCTGGGGGGGGGCGCTGGGCTCCTGTGATCTGTCCCTGGGGGGGGGGCGCTGGGCTCCTGTACCTGGGGGGGGGGCGCTGGGCTCCTGTGATCTGTCCCTGGGGGGGGGCGCTGGGCTCCTGTGCCCTGTAGCTGGGGGCGCTGGGCCCTGTCCCTGGGGGGGGGGGGCGCTGGGCTCCTGTACCTGGGGGGGGGGGCGCTGGGCTCCTGTGCCCTGTAGCCGGGGGGAGGGGTGTGTTGAGCCCACGTTTCTGTGGTGGGGGCTGGGCTCTTGCTCCCCTGCCTCTGGCTGGAAGGGGAGGCTGTGGCTCAAGCTGCGGGGGGTGTTTATGTTGGGGAGGAGGGTTCAGGAGCCCTCCCCCAGTTCCTAGGCGATGCTGGATGATGCCCCACCAGCTGTGATAATGGGGGGGGTGGTTTAAATCCAGACCCAGAGACCCGCTCTGCCCCCATCTCCTTGTAGCCCCACGTGCTCATTCCTGGGCGCCCTAGAGCGGTGGGTGAGGTGTGGGGGATGAAGGAGAAAGGGGGAGTCACGCGTGATGCCCCCTGGCCCTCACAGGACTGACGCTTTCCCTCTCCTCTGTCCCTTACCCGCAAAGATGGGCCGCAGGAAGTCAAAGCGGAAGCCCCCACCCAAGAAGAAGATGACGGGCACCCTGGAGACGCAGTTCACCTGCCCCTTCTGTAACCACGAGAAGTCCTGTGACGTCAAAATGTAAGGGGGGGGGCTGGAGGGGCCTCTCTGGTTCTAATGGCGGGGGCGCAGCCAGCTGAGCTGCCGTGTTAGTGCTCATTAGGGTACGCTTATGGGGGGCTGTTGTTCCTTGGGGTGCAGGGGATGAGCTGATTCCTACTTGGAGCTGGATCAGGAAGTCCCCACACCGTGGGGTTCGGTGGGTTACTGGGAGAATGTCACTCATTCTTTGAAACCTCTTCTGCTGGCTGCTGCTGGAGACAGGACGCTAGGTTGTTGGCTTGGCTCAGTATGACAGAGGGAGGAGACTGGGCCAGATCAGCCCATTGGTTTGATCCAGTATGGCAGCAAGGGACAAAACAGGGCAGATATTAATACCTAGCTCTTATAGGGAGGCTAGAGCACTGGGCCAGGACTCCAGATATGTTGGTTCTATTTCTGGCTCTGCCACTGGTCTGCTGGGTGACTGTGGGCATGTCACTTTAACCTCCATCTGCCTCAGTTTCCCCATCTGTAAAATGGGAATAATATCAGCCTCCTTGGTAAAGTGCTTTGAGATCTGTGGATGAAAAGCGCTAGATAAGAGCCAGGGGTGGTGGTATTATTATTATTATAGCACTTTTCATCAGTAGATTGATGAGCCTGTTTGTCAGATCTGGCATGGTAAGGAAGGGGAATGCTACTGGGTAAACTGGGCCCCTTGGTCTCTTCCGACTGGAGATGGAAGCCATGTGAGAAGGGGTTCATTTGGTTTGATCTGGCCCAGGTAGAGGGTGGGATACAGGGCTAGACTGGCCCGTTGGCGTGGTATAGCCTATGTTTGTGACAAGAGCCATATGAAAGCATTTCAGTAATTAAGCAACTTATTTTTTAAATCATGCAAGTGAGCAACAGACTTAGCAACACAGTCAGGGCATTTGGGTTTTTGCTATTTCCCCATCAGCAGGTCATACTGAAGCCTGGCTCTGCATATCCTGCATTGTGTCCATAAAAGTAGTAGGAAAGTGCAGCAAGATTTCCCTAAAAGAACAGGAGGACTTGTGGCACCTTAGAGACTAACAAATTTATTTCAGCATGAGCTTTCGTGAGCTACAGCTCGCGTCTTCGGATGCATAGACTGGAACACACAGACAGGAGATATTTATTCATACAGAGAATATTCCCCTATGTTAAGTTCTCCTCACACCTTCTATGGGCCATCTTAATTATCACTTCAAAAGTTTTTTTTCCTCCTGCTGATGATAGCTCATCTCAATTGATTAGACTCTTCCTGTTGGTATGCATACTTTCACCTTTTCATGTTCTCTGTATGTATAAATATCTCCTGTCTGTGTGTTCCATTCTATGCATCCGAAGAAGTGAGCTGTAGCTCACAAAAGCTTATGCTGAAATAAATTTGTTAGTCTCTAAGGTGCCACAAGTCCTCCTGTTCTTTTTGCGGATACAGACTAACACGGTTGCTACTCTGAAACCTGTCAAGATTTCCCTATTAGGAATTTTTTTCCTAACCTATGTCCCCTGTTTTCTTGTATTTGAGCGTATAATGAACCACACTGGAACTCAGGTTTGTACCATCTCAAATGCCTTCCCCTCACCCTTCGGAGCAGGCAAATGGTTTGCACCTTTTTATGTTTATCTTTTAGCCTAATGCCTACATGTTTAGTTCTCTTAAGTTCTCATAAATCCTGAGACAGAACATGGTCCATTGGTTAAAGCAGAAGACTAGGAGTCAGGACTCCTGGGTTCTTTTTCCAGCTCTTGCAACCGACTTGCTTTGTGATCACGTTGGGCAAGTTGCGTCCCTTCCATTCGCTCGTTTCCCTGTCAGTAAAATGTGAATAACTTAGTAGCTCTGGGGTTGTGATGCTTAATTTGTTAATGCCGCGTTTTGTTTCAGTGGGTGCAAAGTCAATTTCTCTAACCACTTGCTCTCGTTTGTTTGCTCTTTGAACTTCCATTCCTCTTGCTCCTTGGAAATATTGGCTATTGTTGGAATCTTGTTTTCTATGTTCCAGGGACCGGGCTCGGAACACTGGCGTAATATCATGTACTGTGTGTCTGGAAGAATTTCAGACTCCCATAACGTGTATCCTTTGCACTTCTCATGACTGAAGCAGGGTATCTTTACTGTAGTTGTTTTTTTCCCTTTTTTTTTTTTTTAATGCCAGGGGAAAGCATGAACGCAGTCCCCCACTACCACAAATTATGCAGTCGAGTTTCCTGCATTTGGGGAAATGGCAGGGGTCAGCACACCCCCAGTGCAATGGATGAGCCTCACCATGGGAAAACCACCTTCCCAATCATGGTATCTCCCCTACCAGGAGGGAAATGTATTTCCAGTGCAGTTCTGCTTCAGCCACAGAGGTCTTGGAGTTCAGGTTTTGCTGAGCTCCCAGAACTTTGCCGACGTGAAGTATCCAAGTGCCTGCAAAATTAGAACCTGCTCTGGTTGTAGTCAGCAGCGGCCAACTCCTGAGATCCCCGGCTGGGGTTAGGTGCTTTCCACTGGGCTAGAGCACAGATTCTTGTGGTACCTTGGCACTTCCTGTTCCAGCCCGGGATGGAAACTGGAAGCAAAGAGACAGCAGCTAAAATAACTGACAGTCACACAGTCGTGCTCATAGATTCCAAGGCCAGAAGGGACCATTGTGACCGTCTAGTCTGACCTGGATAATGCAGGTCATAGGAGTTCCCCGAAATAGTTTTGTTCGAACTAGAGCAGGTCTTTTAGGAAAACATCCAGTCTTGATCCTGTCGGTGACGCAAGGAAAAAAAACTTGGGTGGTGCATGTAGTTGTTAGGAGCTGCGTCCAGAAGCACATGTTAAAAAAAAAATAGAATTAACTTCCCATCTTGCTTTCACGTGTTGGCCTTTATCATCCTGCAGCAGCAGGAGACGATTGCTTGGCTAGCATGTTCTTAGTCCATGTCCGCACCAGGGTCAGAATCGTGGTTGGTATGACAGGGAGTTACATGTTAGCAAGGCTGGCTGCTAACTTCACCCTGTAGGTGCCTTGTGGGGATAATGATACTTGCCTCCCTTCAGAAGGTGCTTTGAGATGTACGGATGAAAAGTGCAAGGCCGGGACAGAGTGGCGGTGCCGTTTGTCCCACGGTGCTGTCACAAAGGGCCAGCAGACCGGTGTCCCGGGGAAGAGTCGGAAAGGTGTGAAAAAAAAGTCCTAAGCTCCCAGTGCAAGACGCACTCCGTGCTTCGGGGGAGGTGGTGGTGGTGGTGGTCTGGTGTCATCGTCCTTGACCTTTGATCCTCTCAGATCTTTCCGAACCGGTGGACGTGTACAGTGACTGGATAGACGCTTGCGAGGCGGCCAACCAGTAGCAGCAACTGGGCAGGGAGCTCATTTGTGCTAATTCTGGATATTACAGTATTTTGTATGTGGAAAAAAATGTGCTAGTTCCGTACCATGAGACAATCGGGGGCTTTGGAGAAGGTGGCTGGGTTTTTTATTAGCTTTTCCATCCAAGGATCTTTTTATAGCTGTTGTTCCTTTTTGTGAATTACCCTGAGGCCAATTTAGCCCCATGCACTTTTCATCAGTGTAACACTGTTAAGGGACAATTTGGAAATGCTGCTCTAGTTAAGGGGGGGGGGGGAGGAGGAGAGGAGCATTTTGTTTTGCTCAGCCCAGCAGTTTGAAAGTTCACAAGATAAGAAACGACTTGTCACCATGATTAACTGACAACAGTTAATAAAAAGTCCGTGGCTAATCCTAGCCTGGCCAAGCAGTGTCCTTTCGCAAGGCTGGCTGGATCCCTGTTGGAATAGGCTTTATCTTGGCCTCCACCCTGCTTTGAGTAACAGTTGAAACGGTGATGCAGAGGCAGTTTTGTCTAGTGGTTAGAGCAGGGCAGCAGGTTGTCTGGAGTCCTGGGTTCTTCTCCTGTGACTTCCACCAGCTTCCAGGATGATCCTGGACAAGTCGCTGCCCCTCTTAGCACCTCAGTTTCTCCCTTTAGATCAGAGTGAATAACGCTGACCTTTGTAAAGTGCTTTGAGATCTTTGGACACGAAGTGTGATAGAAAGGTAAGATTAACAATGAAATGCTGGAGAACGTCCCTCCTGCAGTCCCAGTTCTGGATGTTGGTTTTTGGCTGGCTCTCGCCAGCAGACTCATTGGCACAGAAAAGTCCCCATCCGCCACGTTTCACTTTGACTTACCCTAAAGGGGGGCACTGCTGTGCTTGAGTTACATACTCCAGTGCTGGGTAAACTGGTCTGAAGGAGCCACTTGTCAGAAAACGGGACGATCCCGGACACAGACGGCTGCTTTTCTCGGACACGTCCCCCTGCAGCAGTAGGCTCAGATTTGCTCATTTGTCTCTTAATCAAAATACAGCGACATTTCAGTACTGGAGGGTGGGAAGTGAATCCAGCTGCGGTGCTGGAGCACGGGGGGAGATGCTGGGGTGAGGGGAAGGGAGACAGACGTCTGTGGCACGGAAGGCCGAGGATCAGATAATCGCTTTTGTTATTCCGCTTTCTTGAGTCTGCCCATGGTGACAAGTGTGTTTTTTACCTTCTGAACGTCCAGGCGCCAGACTGAGGAAAACCTCGGCTTGCAGCTCGGTTTGGTGGTCCCTGCTCTGATTTATTTTGGGGCTAGCGCCCCCCTCTCTTAGATTCAAAGCGTTGGCCTGTGTTCTGATGCGGCAGTTACTCGGGGGCTCGCAGGAGGCAATCGCTCAACCGTTAGCGCCGCTGAGTTTTACGGTGGTGACAGATCCCTGGCTGAACCCGCTTTGGGGCCTGTGGTGGATGGGCAGAGGATTGTCTGCAAGGGGGCGCGTGAATCGGAGGGAGACGGGATGGGCTAAATTAGCCACCGTCGCCTCCCTCGGCTTTTACCTGCTGCTTTTAACTTGAGGAAATTCGTATTGTATGAAGCGGTTTCCTTGGATCTTCCTGGATGGTACCAGCAGCGCCTGGAGCTCCTGCCTGGACTGGTTTACAAGCCCCGGCCTTGGGAAGCTGCGTGGGCTGGGGGTTAAGCTGTTCTGAGTTCCAGGCTGGCTTTGGACACCGTTCCCTGTGGCGGGGGGCAGAGAAGGGTGCAGCGAGCGGCTGTCCTGGGTTTGTTTGGGGTTTGTTCTGGGCGGGGGGCTCTTTAGAAATTGTTTGCAGTGGTAGAATGGCCCGTTAATAAATGCCATTGGGGGGAAGGGGTCTTCGTGTGTCCTTTATTGTCGTTACGGTGTCACATGGTGTTAGGGAGTGGGGGGGAGTCCGGCCCTGCACCCCTCTTCCTGGGACTCCCAGTGACTCTCAGCCAGCCAGTAACACAGAAGGTTTATTGGACAACAGGAACACAGGCTACAGCAGAGCTCGTGTTCAGAGCCAGGACCCCTCAATCTGGCCTTTCTGGGGGTTCAGGGGGTCTGGATTCCAGCCTAGGTTCCCCTGCAAACCCACCACCCAGCTCCCAAACCGAAAACTGACCCAACCCTCTCCACTCAGCTCCTTTCCTTTGTCTAGCTCCCGGGCAGGGGTGTCGACCTCCCCTCCCCCAGGCCTAGCTCATGTTACAGGCTGAATACCTGTCCCTCACCTATCTCCACAGCCCCTACTCCACCACACGTGGCTTCTGGGCCAAGTGGCCGGACTCATTTCCCCGAGGCAGGGGGGAGTTTGCGCAAGCCACATGCCTGTATGAGAGAGACAAGCAGCGGCAGTAGGACACACTGTGTTCGTTTCCCATCTCTGTGCAAATTCCCGCCCCGCTCTGTGCCTCGGTTTCCCCTTTTGTAAAATGGGGGTTAATATCTTAACTGCTGTGAGTATTTGGGGTTTCTGCTCGGATTGCACAGCTGCTGATTTACTGCCCCTTACCCATCCCCCGTAGCTCTTAGGCAACTGAAGGTTTATGGTGTGTCAACGAAAAAACCCAAACGAACCCACAGCCCTGAGTCTGAGACTGGTCACCTGCCTTGGGCAGATTGCGCTGTGGGGCTAAAAACAGCCGGGTAGCCGGGCCTGCCTGGGCTCCCAGCCCTGCCCCCTTGCCAGGAGTCCGAGCTCGGGCTCCAGCCGGAGTCGCACCGTTTACACTGCTGACGCCAGCCCTGCAGCAGGAGCTGCCCGAGTCAGCGGCTGTGGGCTCGGGGCCCTGCTGCCCCGACCCCGCGTGGGCTTCGTGGCATCGCCCGGGCCGCGGTCGGTAGCTGACACGGGGTCCCAGAGGCGAGGAGTGTTCTGGGGGCCTGCACTGGCCAATGCAGGTTCCTTACTCAGCGCAATGAGCCGAAATCGCACCCGGGGCTGCGTTCCAGCAGAGGCCAGAAGGCTGCAGCGCCGGGAGAGCGGGAGTTGTGGGGGTGGAAGCAAATCAGCTGAGCAGGCGCTGTCTGTTCTGGACGACTCGGCTGGTAAACAGCTCGTAAAGCAGCTGGGCCCTGACTGGTGGGGGTGGGAGGGGAAGCTCCCTGGGCCCTTAAATGCACTTAACTGGGTAAAGCGCATGGAGTGAAGTTGTGGCCTTTAGAAGCTGTGAGGAAAGTGGCTCTGGCAGGGCAGGGGCTGAGAGCGCCGGCTGCGGGGCCGGGCTGAGCTCGTTTTGCTTACGAATCTCTGCCTGTGACCCTCACTCCTGCCCCACGGCCCCCTCCCCCAGCTCTGCCTGTGCCCCTCAGGCCTGCCCCACGGCCCCCTGCTAGCCCAGCCCCGTCCCCCCAGCTCTGCCTGTGCCCCTCAGTCCTGCCCCACAGCCCCCTGGTATCCCAGCCCCGTCCCCCCAGCTCTGCCGGTGCCCCTCAGGCCTGCCCCACGGCCCCCTCCCCCAGCTCTGCCTGTGCCCCTCAGGCCTGCCCCACAGCCCCCTGGTATCCCAGCCCCCTCCCCCCAGTTCTGCCCGTGCCCCTCAGGCCTGCCCCACAGCCCCCTGCTAGCCCAGCCCTGTCCCCTCAGTCCTCACCCACGGCCCCTGCCGTCCTTGCCCTGGCCGTCCCGCATGCACAGCTTTGCTCGTGCTTCTCCCCTCTGGCCCGTTGCTCCCCTGCTATTCCCGTGCTACTGTCATCCCATCCCCCGTGCCCCAGGCCTGCCCACGGGCCTCGCTCCCTGTTGTTTCCGGGCCTGGGCCTCGTGTGCGGCCCCGGCAAGTCGGCCTGAGCGAGATGGCGCTTTGACGGGCAGAGGAGCCAGAGACCCAACACGCTTTCTTCACTGGTGGCCTTGCATGAGCCCGTCGCCTGCAGGCGCAAAAGGCCCCTCGCTCAGACGCTGAGAGTTGCCCCAGCCGTTGCGGCCTCGAGCGGCTGCAGCCAGGTAGGAACAGCACAAAGAGTGTGCGATGCGCTCGGGGGAGGGAGGAGGAGGTTACTTCGTGCTTAAACCTCCCTCCCTCCTTCATGTTTCCTTCCCTGGCTCTGTAGATGCATCCTGGCCATGGCGGACTGGAGGGACCTCGCGAGGTATCTCCTCCAGCCCCTAGCCTACGCCCGCATGGCCCCAGCGTAGACCCGGCCTACGCCGGCGGAAATCGTCCTGCGGGGGGAGGGACACCACCTCCCCCACCACCGCCGGCAGAAGCCGGCTTCTGTCAGCAGAGCTGCAGCCACGCCGGCGGTTTTGTTGGCAGAGCTCCGGCAGCGGAAGGGTTTTGGGTTTTTCCACCCCCGGGATCTAGCTGTACCGGTGTTGGTTTTAAGCAGAGAACAGGCCTGCAGCATCAGTTCTTTGCGTGTGCTCTTCTAAAGTCCTGGCGTGCAACCTGGTCCTTCCCACGCTCCGTTCTTCTTTCGCGGAGGAAGCCGGGTCTCTCTTCCCCCCACTCCCAGCCCTGCTGCAGCATTACCGCCGTCGTGCCGGGCCACCCCGCTCCTCCGAGGCACACGCGCCGTTTCACCTTTGCTTTGAAGATCTTAACAGGAACCCCCTGAAACAGGCCCGCGCGGCGTCGACTGGGTTTCTTGCTTGCATTGTACTATGGCTGCCACGGCAGCAGAGAGTCCTGTGGCACCTTATAGACTAACAGGCGATTTGGAGCATGGCTGCTACGTGTCATGTCAAGAACAGAATCGCAAACTCTCCGGGACCTGGTGCGGAGACGTGTAACCGGAAGAGTTGTGGAGGGACTGTCCCTGCAGTGCCGACCTCTCCCGGCCGTGGCTCTAGCCCTGCGAAGGGCTCGTCTAGAGGGGTAACGTGGCTTTTAAGGGGGGATGTGGGGTGTCGAAGGAGCACCCGTCTGCCCGGGACCGCGTGAGGAGGCCGGAGCAGATCAAGGGTGGCTGATGTGCCGGTGGAATCGGTTCCGGTGGCCTGCGTGTGGGCACGTCACCCCCTGGTGGCCGATCTTACAGCTGCGTCCCCGAAGCTACGGTGGCAAGTTTGGGTTGAAGGATCTGGGTCTGAGCCCGTCTCTCCCCACGTCCGGCAGCGTTTGTGGGCGGGTGTCAAAGCCTTTCTGTGTCAGTGCTAAATTACTGGCTAGGGCCCTGGGCACCGGCTGGTAATGGGGTTTACAGACAGAGCGGGGACGGGGGTTGTGGCCGGCCGGCCAGGGTTCAGTTACCAGCAGGAGCTTGGGCAAGTCACTTCATCTCAGTACTTCAGTGTCTCCCCTGTTCCAGGGGACAGTGACCCTTCCCTGCTGCGCGGGGGTAAATCAATCCATCCGGGCAGAAAGCCATGGCAGGGCTTGAGCGTCTGAACTCATCCTTACCATTGATGCCTGCTGGAAAATGAGCATTTCCAGAAGGCTTGAAAGCACTTAAACACTCACTGATCCTCTTCAGCCTGATCAGATATTGCCAACTAGCCTGTGTCGACCCAGGCATCCTGGGAGGAGGGAAACCCGCCCAGCGGTCGGTATTCGCTACGCAGCCTCCTCTGTTAAAGGGACGCAGTGGGGCTGACCCTCTGGCCGCAGTCATTGGACCCGATCTGTGCGCTTGTAAAGCCAAGGGTGCTAGAAATCAGCGGCAGGGAGGGGAGACAAAGGTGGTGTTTAACAGGCCTCAGTTCCTCCATCTGTAAAATGGGGGATATTTGTGCTGAGGATTACTGGTAGGTGCTCTAATAATAATATGCTAAGCTGGGCTAGACAGGTCCCTTCACACAAGAGAGGCCCGTGGGAAAAGTGGTTGCACCACAAACCGCAGCAGAGCAAAGGGCTTGGATGTGACTGGCTCTGTGCAATTGACTAGATCTCATTTTGACCTTCCCTTTTACACGCAGGATTCACCTGCGAAGACAAATGTCCAGGAAGCTCTTCAAGAAGATTAGAAACAGGTTTAGAAAATATAGGTTGTTATTTTTTCTCCTTGTTTTATTGTGCCACAGTGAGAGATTAAAAAGTGCTCATCAGCAGAAAATTACAAACTGCCGTAATATCCGTTTATAAATCACTTGATCTGGAGTTGGTTTTTTAAAGTGTTTAGTTTGCCAGCATGCAGAGTAAGGGAAATCTTCCTAGGCTTTTAAAGGCAGCCCGGCCTGTAGGAAATGTAGTGGCTTATCTCAGTAGTTCACACTCCTATTTTCCCCATACATTAGATTGTCACCAAACTACTCCTAACGACATGACAATAGCAGAGGCGGCCGAGCGGGTTACCCTTCCAGGAGCTCAGCAGTGTTCGTGGGCGGGGAGAGGGTTTCTCACTTAGACTTGCAACTGGAAAACCTGCCGACACAAAAACTTGTTAGTCGGGGGTGCTGGCCTGGTGGTAGATGGAAAGTGTGTGTCAGGGGGTGTATATAGAGAGAGTCTCTTATATACACACACGGAGACTCTTATTTACAGACGAGGCATCTGTCCCTTTTCAAAGCCCAGAAATGTTAGGAGAACCTTTGACAGGGACCGGGGAGTGTGTGTGTGTGTCTCCTCCTGTCCTGCTAGTCCCATCCCTCCCCCGTGTCTGCTCAGGCCACTACTGCTAGGGGTGTTACACACCTGGGAGCGGGGGGAATACCTGGCCAGTCGAGCAGGAAGTACTCTACCTAGACGCGCTTAGCCGTCAAGCAGTGAATGCAATCGCAGGCCGGTTCATTTCACCAACTTGTTCGTTCCCCTTGCTTTAGGAAAGGGCATGGGGGGGCGGCGGCATTTCTAGAGCACTTGGGTGGGGGTGGCGGGACGGGGGTGAGTGTCTCCGAGCCGAGACGCTGGTGCTAATGGTGAAAAAGCACTAATGTTTCTGGCTTTTCACGTCTACATCTATCCTTCCCCCCGACCCCAACTACTCCTGGGGCTAGTTCTAGGTCTGTGCATTGTCAAGTGCTGGATTATACATCTGAAAGCAACTTAAATAAAGGGGGGGGGGGAATCTGACGGGGCTGGATTTTGTTTCTAGGGTTGGGGGAGCTGGATTGGGGGGATCCTCTGGGAGCAGGTTAGTGTTGTGGGGGGGGGAAGGGAGCAGTCGGGATTTCCTCTTATTCCTCTTTTTAAAGTAATCATTTGCTTTTTTTTTTTTAAAAAAAAAGTTTCTTCTAGCGCCCTGGCTGCGTGTGTCTCTGATCAGTCCAGGCCTCGGCCTCGCCCCGGCCCGGCCCCTCATTCGGAGTTGTAGAAGTTGTGCTGGCTGTGGTTGTACTCGTCCTCGCCGAGCGTGGCGTAGGCGGGCTGGAGGCAGTACTTGGGGTCGTAGACCTGGCGGGGCAGCCCGTACACGGTCATGCCCTGCTGCGAGGCGCCCTTGTTGCTGCCCATCTGCAGGGAGACGTTGAGGCTGTCGCAGTGCTCCATGCCCAGCGTGGGCTCGAAGATCTGCCGCTTGGTCCCTGGGGCCGTCATGCCCGCCTGCAGGGAGAGGGGGGGGGTCAGCTGGACAGGACGGCGGATGCGAAGGCTCAAGGATACCCGGAAGTGGGACCTGGAGGCTTTCCTCTCCAGACGCTAGTCCCCCCCCGCCCCCCACCGAATGGCAGCAGGCTGGGCTCGCTGGGGGGGAGCCCCACACCCCTTTCCCGCTCCCACGCCTGCTCCTGGGCTTGCGTCTCCTACCTGGCTGGCTCCCTTGTTCGTGCCCATCTGCAGGCTGATGGTGGCCTGATCCAGGGGCTGGTCCGTGCCCAGCTTGGGGTCATAGAGGTGCCGGCGGGTGCCGTACGCCGTCATGCCCTGCTGGCTGGCGAACTTGTTGGTGCCCATCTGGAAGGAGAAGCGGAGTGAAACCGAGTGCGTGGATTCGTGCTGGCTGCGTGAGAGCCGATCTCTGCCCTCAGCCGGCCTCTGCTCTTGGCATGAGGCTTTGCCACAGGGGTGGGCACCACGATGCCCAGAGAGCTGTCGCCCGGGTGGAGTGGGAGTCCCCAGCCACCCCGGGGAGGTGGGAGAAGGGATGCCGGCTCCCACCCTTGGCTGAGGTTTGGGAACGGCCGGTGCCCCCGGTATCTCCTGCACCATTGTAGTGAAACTCTGCCACGAGCTCACCAGGTTTCTGCTTTCAGCTCCGAGGGTCCCGGGGAAATCTCGGGTGTTGCACAAACCGGGGCTGTCGCACGTTAGAGAAGCCCCGGCTAAGGGGGCAGAAAAGGACCCGCTGGCTTTCCCGCCCCCCTGCCTGGCTGGGCTCTGCAGCCGCTCGAGGGGGCAGAGTGACACCAGGGGCTGAGCCAGAGAGAAACCAGCTGCATCAGCTGGGCTTCCGCTGCGCGCCCTGGGGCCGGTCTGTGTTTCCTCTGGGCCCCGCGGGATGGTGCAGGGACCTGATCTCTGGCCTCCCGTCTCTGAGCTCCCGGGGCTGCCGTGGGGCAGGGGGGTCACAGACCTGCAGCCCGATAACGTTCCGTCCTTCCTTCAGCTTCTCCGGCTGGAAGCGGCGCTGGTGCTTCTCGGCGTATTTCACACCCATGTTCACTTTGTTGCCTTTTGTCTTGGCCTGCGGGGGGGGGGGGAGCAAACAGGGCTCACGTGGGGATGGCTGGAGGGGTAAATCTCCCTGCCCCCTACCCCCCCCCGCTGCAGAAGCCCACGGCCCAGCCTGGAGTGGGGGGACCAGGCCCCGTCTCCAGCTCCCGTGTTCCCAGCAAAGCCAAGGCTGGTGCTGTGAGCCGTGGTGGGGGGGTGAGAGGAGGAGCCCCTCCCCAGGGGGGGGCGCGGCTGCGTCAGTCCCACCCGTCCCTCCAGCCCGGCTAGTCCTGGCCGGCTCTGGCCCCTCGTGCTGAGTGCGATCAGCAAACCAGGGCTCGATTCCTGAGTGGGTCTGGCGTGGAGTGTGGGGAGTGGCTGAGGCTGGGTCTGATCAGCAGCCGTGTCTGCAAAGCCCCCCAAGCAGGGGGCTGGAAGGACGCCCGCGCCCTGCGGCTCGGCCAAGGGGCGCCACCTCCCCCCCCCCCCAAGGTCTCTTCGAGGTGCCAGCACTCCCCTGCCGGGTGGGGCCGTGCTAGGGGCCGGATGAGCCGCGCTGCCGCTGCCGGACTCACCTGGCTCGCCAGGGCGATCAGGGTGGACTGCACCTGCGTGTAGTTCGTGCTCTCAAAGAGGTCGTTGGCTTCGAAAATGTCGTGTGGCTTCACGCCGTACTTGATGGCGGCCTTGATGAAGTTACCGATGTTCTCGAGCTGCGGCGGGACGGCAGGTGGTTACGGAGCGGCCGGTGGGTCCCGGCTGCTCCACCCCGCCCGAGCCCAGCACCGGACGACCCCCCCCCCCGTCCCCACCCAACCGTTCTCGGGATTCCTACGGCCTTACAGCAGGACCGAAAGGCTCCGACCCACCGGAGCGTCCCAGCTGAGCCTCTGCTGACCCCTCCCTGCCCCACGGAGATGCCCAGCTCTCCATGCAGGACCCCAAGTCTCGTCTTCCCGGAGTACAGAGAGGGGCCCCCGCTCCCTTGTCGTCTGCCGGGACGCTCTGGGCTTTCTCCTCCCGTCCCGGGGGCTGTGCTGGCGAGGGCTCTGTTGTGGACGGGGTGAGAGCTGGGTCTGGCCCTGCCCACCCGTTGCTCCAGCCGAGGAAGGCTGCAGTGCCAGTCTCTCCCCCCAAAGATTTCCCTGTCGGGCAACCCCCACCCTTTCCTGGGGCGTCTCCCAGCCCCCTTAGGGAGCCTGGGCCCCCAGCACAGCCGGGGCAGAGTCTCCCGCCGGCTGGACTAGCTTCAAGGACCCTGTCTAGCGTGACCCTGGCGGGGGTCCTAAGCCAGGCGCCACGGCCAGGGCAGCGAGAGCCCGGAGGGAGCCTTCACCTGGTGCCAGTTCTGAGTGGACTCGTTCACCTTCTTCACGGAGCCCGGCTGCAGCTTGTTGATGAGTCTGCAAGGAGAAGGCCCGAGAACGGGTTGTGTGTGGTGGGGCGATGGGAGGCAGCTGGCTCTGGGGTGGGACGCAGGAGCTGGTAACCGGGGCCCGCATGCCAATCGGGCAGCAGGGGGGACGCCCACATCCCGCTGAAACGAGGTTGGGGGGGGCGGAGAATGGAAGGGCCCCGGGTTGAATGTGGCCGTGGGGGTTGGGCTAACGCCCCCCGTCAGGCAGGAAATACTATGGGATCTGCAGGGATCGTAGCACAGCGCCCCCTAGTGCTGCAGCCGGCAGTGACTCCAACAGGGGAGCCCTTCCCGCGGCAGGCGGGTTCCCTGGGCGCGCTCCTGTCCGAGGCCTTGGCTGGCCTGCGCTGGGGGGGGACCCGGCTGGGAGGGGAGATGTCGGGGTATGACTGGAATTGGGCCACACTCCGACCCCACGTCTTGCAGAACGACGCTGGGGGATCTCTTACTGCCCCCAGGATCCCAACCCCCCATTGCTGGGGAGCTGCCCCCCCCCAGCAGGGCAGGGCCCCCCGTCCTCACTTGCACAGGATGACGCCGTCCTTCAGCCCCTCCATGAAGTTGTCTCCGAGACGCTCCCCCGTCATGTCCTCGATCCACAGCCGCAGCTCCTGCTCCCGCTGGGGGTCGTACTTCTGCGCTAGCTGTAAGGGAGCCAGAGGGCAGTGGGCACGGCTGAGCTGCCGGGTGCCAGGCCGCTGGGTGACGGGCGAGCGGCGGAACCGGGCGAGCAACACCCCGGGGCGCACCAGTGCCCCCTTGCCTTGTTTGAGGCAATGCCCCGTTGGCATCATGCCCCGCCCTGGCATTCTGCTGGGCCCATTAGCAAGCGTCCCCCATTGCTGATCTCAGCCCCTCTGCACAGCGTGGGCCAATATCCCCATCGCCTGCCCAGGGCGGAGCCTGCGAACAGCCAGAGGCTGGTTTGGGTACAAAGACTCCTAGGTAGGGGGGGAGATTTCAAGGCTGGATTTCTGGGGAGTGTGGGCCAGAGAACTTCCCCTGTGATCCCTGCGTCCCGTGGGGATGAGCTTGAGAAACACCTGGCTCCGAGTGCGGGAGAGTCCAGCCCTGTCCCTCCGCGTAGCTGCACTGATGGTTAATCGCCACCGTCAGGCAAAATCTGCCCCTTCAGCTTCCAGCCGTTGGACTGGGTTCTGCCCTGGTCTGCCAGTACCAAGAACCCTCTCTTCCCTGTGGGGGGACTGCTAGGGAATTGTGAACCTGCATAGCCAGCCCCCATCACCGGGGCGTCTGGGTGCCTCGCAGGCTTTAATATATGTATCCCCCAAACCTCCCGGGAGGCAGGGCAGCGCCGTTATTCCTGTTGTGCATCTGGGGAAACCGAGGCACGGAGCAGCCTGTTGTGCATCTGGGGAAACCGAGGCACAGAGCAGCTACATGACTTGCCTATGGTCTCACAGAACTGGCTGCAGGCTAGAGCTGTAACCACTGGACTGTCCTTGGGCTGCCACAAACCTCTTCCAGTATTTGTTTAAACCCGCTGTTGCTGCTCGTTTGCCAGCGTGGGACCTTCTCCGATCTGCACCCTGCGTAACTGGGATCCGTTTGTGAACCTTTCACCGGTGTGTGGTCCCCCACCTCCCATCCCACTGGCTCGTGACTGATATCTCCACGGCAACCCCAGCAACTGGTTCCCGGGAAGGAACCGCCAGCCCGTTGGGGAATTAAATGGGTGATGACAATGATCAGAGGCCTGGAGGAAAATAAAAACTCTCCCGCTTGAAGCGAGACGGCAGAGACTGGGATTGTTCCCCTTAGCGCGGAGGCGAATAAGAGCCGACGCGATCAAAGTACACAAGATACCGACGGGGCTAGAGCCGGGGGCGCGGGCGTTGCTGATCTCTCTGTCCCGCGGCGCGAGGACCAGGGCACAGGCATGCGAAGGAAGCCAGTTAGAAACACACAAAATCCTTTTGCGCTCCCCGTGGCCTGCGGAACTCCACGCCGCAGGAGGGAACGCACGTCGCAAGATTCAACGAGGGACGGGACATTTCTGGGGATAATCCAAGTAGCCCCAGTTTGAATAGCGAATAGCTTTGGCCGGGATAGAAAACCTCAGGATTCAGCCAGTCTCTCACTCTGGGGGGCAGATTACCCCATCCAGGAACTGGCCCTGCAGGCGAGGAGGCTGAAGGGGCTGGAGGCTCGGAGAAGCACCTTGTGCAGCAGCGGCAGCTTCCTCTACTCTGCAAGCACCAGGGGTGGGGGGCTCCACCCTCAGCTCCCCCACACCCCCTTCCCCTAAGCCCCCCCCTTAACCTGCCTCTTCTCCCCCCTCCTTTACTCCGCACGCCACGTCCTCGCTCCTCCCCCTCCCTCCCCTGCCTCCTGAACGCCCCAAGGCAGCTGATTGCTGTGGGGGGCGGCGGGGGAAGGCGCTGATCCGTGGGGTCTGCTGGCAGGCGGGAGCCGCTGGGGGGGGGGGCGGAGAGGAGCTGATAAGGGGCTTCCAGCTGTGATGTTATAGTGGAGCGTTGCACAACTTTCAATGGAGCATGTTCTGTAATTGAACAGGGACGTAAGATTGAGCCGACGTTAAGCGAGGACGTTAAGTGAGGAGCTACTGTATCTTCCGTGGTGCTGGCCACGGAGACAGGCTCCTAGGGCCCTGGTCCGGGCCAGTCTGGGGAGCCACGTTGTTCCTGGGACAGTTCATGATTTTTAGCTGCTTTTAACAGCATCTGGAAATGAGCAGGCGGCCCCGGCTAACTGGCCAATTTGCTGCTGAGCAGCCCCCAGTTTGGGAGCCCGTCCCCTGGAATATGCACCCCCAAAAGACAGGAGGCAACAGCGGAACAAATGAGTTTTCCCGTGGACGGATTTTCTCCTGCAGTGGAGCTGTATCCCCGGCCCAGACAGGGGAGGCAGGTCTGCCCCGAGGCAGGCTGGCTTTGTGGTTACTGAACCGGCCACAGCCTTCCCGGGGCGAGTCACTGCGTCCCTCTGGGCTCACTTCCCCAGCTGTGAAATGCGGAGGACGATCTTCAGCTCTTTGGGGCAGGGACTCTCGCTCTCTGGGTCTGTGCAGCACCTGGCGCGCGGTGCCCTGATCGCAGGGGCGACCGTCATACAAATACCAGCACCAGCGGGGCTCTGTTCTACACCCGCCTGGCGCATCGCTGCGTCTGGAGGGGGCAGAAAGTGCCCCAGGCTGGGTGGCCGGGATCTAGGTAACCCCCGTACCCTTCTCTGGTAAAACGGAGTCCATCTGCCGCAGCTGCTGCGCTGGCCCCAGCCCTGCCAGGGGACAGATCTCCAGAGCCCAAACTCTTTATCTGGAAATGTGCTTCTGCCCCAGCTCCCTGTGCTCCTTCTAAGGGCCGTCTGAACCCCCCGAGCAGCCATCAGTGCCCCACTATGGCCTCCGAAATGCTTCGCTCCCGTTCTCCTGGGAAGCCCAGGCTTGAATGACAACAGGCAGCTCTGGCATGTTTATGATCCATCTCTGCCAAACTCCCTGCCCGGGGGCGAGTCCCACGCTGGCTGCCAGGAAAGGAGCTCGAGGGATGAATTCATTGGGGATGGGCTGCACTCGCAAAGGGAAGCCGAGTTCCCAATAGCAGGCTCTGGCCCCCGCCTCCCCCCCGACTCAGTATTAGCTCATAACAACGAAACGCCTCGGTGAGTTCTGGAGCCCCCCGAAGTCCAGACCTGCACTTCCCTGACTGCTGAAATGCGGCCACCTCTGGGGTGGAACGCGGCAGCTGGTTCACCGCCGATGGAAAGAACTCCTCCTTCCTCGTGTTAGTCCATTGACTCTGGAGTGACACCAGGAATCGGTTTGGCCCCAGAGCCGGAAAATACCAAGAGGCAGACAGTGCTGCTCACTGCTGGCATTTTGCGCAGGGCACCAGAGTTCAAGGCCCCAGGTCTGGCACTTCTGGCGGCCTGAGTACGAGGAGGTCAGGCTGCTGGTTTCATGGCTTTCGGGTGCTGCCGGCTTTGTGGTGACTACGCTCCCCTGGCTGGGGTCTGCGGGGGCCGCTCAGAGGGTGCGCAGAACTCCTGCCCTGCCCGCCCGCCACCGGGAAGCATTCGTGAGGGCCCCCCAGTCCCTGGCTGAGTCCGGTCCAGAGCCAGTGCCCACCTCGGGTGTGGTGAACCTAACATACAGGAGCCAAATTAGTGCCGGTGATAATAGTGTCTCGTGGGGGGTTGCTGAGACCTGGGCAACTCATGTCACCACATGGCGATCAGGCCCGGCTGCAGCAGGCTGGGGTCGGAACCGGAGCCCTAGAGCTGATTGCGGGGCCAGTGGCTGGAGGGCCCGGGGCGGCTTTTCCAGCAGCCTCTGAGAAGGGATGTTAGCAGAGGCCCAGCTGGAGGCCCCGTAAGTCAGAACCTGACCCAGTCCGGACTCCTGGGTTCCAACCCCAGCTCTGGGCGAGGCTGGGGTCTGATACAGCAGGGGGTGGGCCTGGAGTCAGGAGGGGAGTGGGGTCCAGTGATCAGAGCAGGGGGCTGGGAGCCAGGACCCCTGGGTTCTATCCCCAGCTCCGGGAGAGGAGTGGGGTCCAGTGGTCAGAGCAGGGGGCTGGGAGCCAGGACTCCTGGGTTCTATCCCCAGCTCCGGGAGAGGAGTGGGGTCCAGTGGTCAGAGCAGGGGGCGGGGAGCCAGGACTCCTGGGTTCTATCCCCAGCTCCGGGAGAGGAGTGGGGTCCAGTGGTCAGAGCAGGGGGCTGGGAGCCAGGACTCCTGGGTTCTATCCCCACCTCTGGGAGAGGAGCGGGGTCCAGTGGTCAGAGCAGGGGGCTGGGTGCCAGGACCCCTGGGTTCTACCCCCACCTCTGGGAGAGGAGCGGGGTCCAGTGGTCAGAGCAGGGGGTGGGGAGCCAGGACTCCTGGGTTCTATCCCCAGCTCCGGGAGAGGAGTGGGGTCCAGTGGTCAGAGCAGGGGGCTGGGTGCCAGGACCCCTGGGTTCTATCCCCACCTCTGGGAGAGGAGTGGGGTCCAGTGGTCAGAGCAGGGGGCGGGGAGCCAGGACTCCTGGGTTCTATCCCCAGCTCCGGGAGAGGAGTGGGGTCCAGTGGTCAGAGCAGGGGGCTGGGAGCCAGGACTCCTGGGTTCTATCCCCACCTCTGGGAGAGGAGCGGGGTCCAGTGGTTCTGTTGCCTGGGAAGGGAGGGGATTAGGAGTCATGACACCTGTTGAATCATTTCACGTCTCGTGTGTTTTGCTTCCCTGCCCTCACTCAGATTTTCTGTGCCCCCCGTGGCCCCTGGCTCCCCAGGGCTGCTGCTGCTTCTCCACCCGCTCCCACGGCCGGCGCCACCTTGGGGGACGGCGCACGCCTCAGCCTGTGCCTCGCCCCTTGGGCAGCGCCGCCCGCGGTGGCAGAAATCCCCTCCTGACCCCTGCACCTTGTGATTCCCCCCAGCTCCGGCCTGCACAGCGGATTGGGCGCAGCCTCGCCCGGCCCCTTGGCCGGAGTCCCCCTGCGGGAGCTAACGGGGCAGGGACGCGCCCAGGAAGTTGTTCCTTGTATTCGGGTGAAATACACCGGCTCTGCTCTGGTTAAAAAGCCCGATCCCTCCACCCACCGTTAGCCCCCCCTCCAGGGAGCCTCCCTGTTTAAAGTCGGCCCAGTGGAGCATCGCCTGTCGCTGAGGCAGGAGGGGGCATGTGTCTCTGAGAGGCGACGATGCGCTGGCAGGCCCATGTATTACGGTAGGGCCGCCCTTACTCCGCTGACGTACGGGAGCCATAAGGGGGGGCACTGGCCCCAAAGGTCCCAGCCAGGCAGCCCGTCCGATGTGATTTCCTGGGTCCTTCTGTGTCCCACAAGCTCCCTCCTAGCAGAGAGCTTCCAAACTCCCCGCCGTTCCCTGCGCGGGACCTGAGTCCTGGTCATACCGACCTGACCCTGGCCAGCAGAGCAGCACGCGGCCCGTTGCATGAATGGGGAAACTGAGGCACAGAGGGCGGCGGGAATGCTGGGATAACCCTACTCTGTGTGGTGCGGAGCCAGTGGGTGTCCAGCTGGGGCCCTGGCAGCTCCCAGGCCCTGCCCACCGCGGTGTGAGCCCAGCAGAAGACGGTCCCAGCCCGGAGGTCGACCAGTCCCTTGCGTCTAACGGACGAGCCAGCCTGTGCAGGGGCTGCTGGGAAAGAGCACGTCCCAGGAGTCGGCACCTGCCAGAGCCCAGGCTGGCCCGTCCAGGGTGCTGGGTTGTATCCCAGAGGGGCTGTGACCGTATTCCTCCCCCGCACCCCGTTGGCCGCGTGCTGCTGCAGCCGGGGAGGCGAGTGAGCGCTCACATTCCTGGGGCCCGGCCCGTCTCCTCGCTCCAGCCCGCCCGTGCCAGGGCCGTCTGCCAACCCAAACAGGCACCAGCCCCTGCAGGAAGAATTCACCAAACTTGGGAGAAAAATGGGGCCGAGCCTGGCTCAGATCCTCATGGATTTATCCCTGGCCGAGGTGAGGGGGGGGATATTTCAGTGGGAGAGAAGGCAGAGCCCTGGCGGTGGCCCATGGCGCTAGCTGGGAAGCTGGGGCAGCGCCGAGGTGATCCTGAGCTCCATTAACGAGGAATTTGCTCGTTTCATCTCTCTGGGTGTGTGAAGCGCAGGATCAGATGGGACCCAGGCTGCCACTAAGCACATGGTTATTGTCAGCAGGCCGGTTCCAGGGGCGTGGCTGGCTCAGGAATGGAGCGCGGGGCCTTTCACCTCTAGGGGGCGCCAGCTCCCATGCGGCCCCCGGGCAGGCCATTGGCTGGCCCAGGGAGGCAGGGCCTGGACCGTGCAGCTTTGTTACTGAGCTGGTTCGGATCCAGCGGGGGCGGGGGGGGGGGAGTGACGAGTCGTTTGCAGTCAGGAGCTGATCGGGGCCCCTGTGAAATGAGTTTGGTGGGTCTCAGCCCGGTTCCTAGGGACAGGGGGGTTTCAATTTTGCCTCCGTTGGGCTCTGAGATCAGGCTCTGAAAGGGCCATGAGGATAAACCGCCCCCTTCCCCTCTGCAGGCCGGGGTGCCCCTGTGCCGGCCCTAAGCACTGCAGCCCCAGAGCGCGGGGCCCACACCAGCACTGCTGGAGTGATCCCACTGCACCCACCATGCTGCCCCCGTGGGAGGGGAGAGCACTGCCTCCCGCACAGTGTCCCGCAACCTCACCCCAGCAAACCTCCTCGCAATCCCCTGTCCAAGCTGGCCAGCAACCCTACCATAACAAACCATCCAGCAACCCTACCATAACAAACCGACCTGCCCCCCCCAACCTGGCTGGCAACCCTACCATAACAAACCATCCACCAACCCTACCATAACAAACCGACCTGCACCCCCCCGACCTGGCCAGCAACCCTACCATAACGAACCATCCAGCAACCCTACCATAACAAACCATCCAGCAACCCTGCCAAAGCAAACCATCCAGCAACCCTACCATAACAAACCATCCAGCAACCCTGCCAAAGCAAACCATCCAGCAACCCTACCATAACAAACCATCCAGCAACCCTACCATAACAAACCGACCTGCACCCCCCGACCTGGCCGGCAACCCTACCATAACGAACCATCCAGCAACCCTACCATAACAAACCGACCTGCACCCCCGACCTGGCCAGCAACCCTACCATAACAAACCATCCAGCAACCCTACCATAACAAACCGACCTGCACCCCCCAACCTGGCTGACAACCCTACCATAACAAACCATCCAGCAACCCTACCATAACAAACCGACCTGCACCCCCCAACCTGGCTGGCAACCCTACCATAACAAACCATCCAGCAACCCTAACATAACAAACCGACCTGCACCCCCCACCTGGCCAGCAACCCTACCATAATGAACCATCCAGCAACCCTACCATAACAAACCGACCTGCACCCCAGACCTGGCCAGCAACCTATCATAATGAACCGACCTGCAACCCCCAACCTGGCCAACAACCCTAACATAAACCAACCTGCACCCCCCGACCTGACTGGCAACCCTACCATAACGAACCATCCAGCAACCCTACCATAACAAACCGACCTGCACCCCCGACCTGGCTGGCAACCCTACCATAATGAACTGACCTGCATCCCCCGACCTGGCCAGCAACCCTATCATAACAAACCGACCTGCAACCCCCAACCTGGCCAACAACCCTAACATAAACCAACCTGCACCCCCCCAACCTGGCCGGCAACCCTACCATAACAAACCGACCTGCACCCCCCGACCTGGCCATCAACCCTACCATAACAAACCAACCTGCACCCCCCGACCAGGCCAGCAACCCTACCATAATGAACCATCCAGCAACCCTACCATAACAAACCGACCTGCACCACCGACCTGGCCGGCAACCCTACCATAATGAACCAACCTGCACACCCCGACCTGGCCAGCAACTCTACCATAATGAACCATCTAGCAACCCTACCATAACAAACCGACCTGCACCCCCTGACCTGGCCGGCAACCCTACCATAATGAACCATCCAGCAACCCTACCATAACAAACCGACCTGCAGCCTACAACCTGGCCAGCAACCCTACCATAACAAACCGACCTGAACGCGCCAACCTGGCCAGCAACCCTACCATAACAAACCGACCTGCACCCCCCGACCTGGCCGTCAACCCTACCATAATAAACCAATCTGCACCCCCCGACCTGGCCAGCAACCCTACCATAACGAACCATCCAGCAACCCTACCATAGCAAACCGACCTGCACCCCCCAACCTGGCCAGCAACCCTACCATAACAAACCGCCCTGCACCCCCGACCTGGCCGGCAACCCTACCATAATGAACCAACCTGCACACCCCGACCTGGCCAGCAACCCTACCATAACAAACCGACCTGCAACCGCCAACCTGGCCAGCAACCCTACCATAATGAACCATCCAGCAACCCTACCATAACAAACCGACCTGCACCCCCGACCTGGCCAGCAACCCTACCATAACGAACCATCCAGCAACCCTACCATAACAAGCCGATCAGCACAAAGCCCCTGCCCACAAGCGGGCCGGGAGCCCTGCAGTAACAAACCTCCAGGGGCAGTTAACAAATTTGGGGGGTGGGGGGGAGCCACTCTTCATGCTCTCTTGCTCCCCTTGCATGTGTCCCCCACTGGTTGCTGCAGCCGTTGGGGGCTTGGGTGACACTTCAGGGAGGAGGGATTGTCACTGGGGCTAGTGTTTAGAATGGGGCGGGGGCTGGGAGTCAGCTAGGTTCCCTCCCCAGCTGTGGGAGGGGAGCAGGGGCGAGCGGGAGCCAGGACTCCTGGGTTCTTGCCCCAGCCCTGGGAGGGGAGCAGGGCCTAGTGGTTAGAGTGGAGGGGGGGAGCCAGGACTCCTGGGTTCCATTCCCAGATCCAGGGAGCTAGTGAGGGGTGTCTGTGTTAGGATTCTGGGTTTTACGGCCAGCACAGACTCTGTAGTTTGGGGAAGAAATTACTTTGGCTCCCCATGACTCAGTTTCCCTCTGTATCAAATGGGGCTAATTTGGCTCTCCCAACCCCACACCTCTGGACCCTGCCGGCTCCTAGGCTTGGGGGGGGGGGGAGTTCAGGCCTCGATCTCTTCGCTGGGATGGCAGGAGGGAGCCCAGTTAGTGCCAGCTCCAGGGGTGGTTTCTGGGACGGACCCCCCTCTCCCACTGGCAGCCGGGCTGAGATCCAGCAAAGCTCCTGTCCCCCAAGCAGGCGTCCCATCGCCGGGAACAGCTACTGCCCCGTGCCAGCCCGGCCGGGATGCCAGCTGCTGTCGGACGTCCCTGCATGCCCAGCCCAGGGGATCATGCCAGGGCCCTGCTCCTCCGCCTCCTCCCTGGAGCCCCTGCAGGGCAGGGAGCTGGGACCTGGCGTAACTCGAATGATCCCAGCTGCAGCCTCCCCTCCCTGAGCTGGGGATAGAACCCAGGAGTCCTGGCTCCCAGCCCCCTGCTCTAACTCCTAGACCCCGCTTCCCTCCCTGAGCTGGGCATAGAACCCAGGAGTCCTGGCTCCCAGCCCCCCTGCTCTAACTCCTAGACCCCGCTTCCCTCCCAGAGCTGGGCATAGAACCCAGGAGTCCTGGCTCCCAGCCCCCTGCTCTAACTCCTAGACCCCGCTTCCCTCCCTGTGCTGGGCATAGAACCCAGGAGTCCTGGCTCCCAGCCCCCTGCTCTAACTCCTAGACCCCACTTCCCTCCCAGAGCTGGGCATAGAACCCAGGAGTCCTGGCTCCCAGCCTCCCTGCTCTAACTCCTAGACCCCGCTCCCCTCCCTGAGCTGGGGATAGAACCCAGGAGTCCTGGCTCCCAGCCCCCTGCTCTAACTCCTAGACCCCGCTTCCCTCCCTGAGCTGGGGATAGAACCCAGGAGTCCTGGCTCCCAGCCCCCCTGCTCTAACTCCTAGACCCTGCTTCCCTCCCTGAGCTGGGCATAGAACCCAGGAGTCCTGGCTCCCAGCCCCCTGCTCTAACTCCTAGACCCCCCTTCCCTCCCTGAGCTGGGCATAGAACCCAGGAGTCCTGGCTCCCAGCCCCCCTGCTCTAACTCCTAGACCCCCCTTCCCTCCCTGAGCTGGGGATAGAACCCAGGAGTCCTGGCTCCCAGCCCCCTGCTCTAACTCCTAGACCCCGCTTCCCTCCCAGAGCTGGGCATAGAACCCAGGAGTCCTGGCTCCCAGCCCCCCTGCTCTAACTCCTAGACCCCGCTTCCCTCCCTGAGCTGGGCATAGAACCCAGGAGTCCTGACTCCCAGCCCCCTGCTCTAACTCCTAGACCCCCCTTCCCTCCCTGAGCTGGGCATAGAACCCAGGAGTCCTGGCTTCCAGCCCCCTGCTCTAACTCCTAGACCCCGCTTCCCTCCCAGAGCTGGGCATAGAACCCAGGAGTCCTGGCTCCCAGGCTCCCTGCTCTAACTCCTAGACCTCCCTGAGCTGGGGATAGATCCCAGGAGTCCTGGCTCCCAGCCCCCCTGCTCTAACTCCTAGACCCCGCTTCCCTCCCTGAGCTGGGCATAGAACCCAGGAGTCCTGGCTCCCAGCCCCCTGCTCTAACTCCTAGGCCCTGCTCCCCTCCTTGGATGGAAGGAGTAGGCCCCTTTCACCTTCCCGCGGGCGGCCGATACCTGAGCTGCCATTTCCTCTGGCCGCCCCACACCGTGGGAGGGAAACTGAGTCCCTGCCAGAGCTCGGTTCCAGCCCTGCGGCCGCACAGTCACTCTGCTGAGCCAGCTGACACCCGGGGGGGCACCAACACGCAGGCTCCATTGTCGGGCTGGAGGGTGGGGAGGACAGAGGGAGCAGCCAGAGAAGGGCCTGGGGCATCGGCCCCGCTCCCTCCCCCACCCAGGGGAGCCCCTGAGAGGCACAAGGGCTGGGGTCGCTCTGGGTTCGCCACTGGTGGGGGCAGGGCCTGGCCCGGAGCCCCCCCTGCTCCCCCAGGCCGGCTGGTTGATTTTGTCTCCGTTGCAGGGCAGATGCAATCTGGGGGGGCAGGGGGGGGATAATGGGGGATCCCAGGCCAATGTCCTGGGAGGGGCCTCGGCTGCCCAGGACCGATCCCCCTCATCCCAGCGTCTGGCTCTGGCAGCTGGCACGAGCAAGCAGCTGGGGGGGGAGGGGGGGTGTCTCCATCTCCACGGCCTGGGGTGGCTCCCCCACCTGGGATCTCTCAGCGCCGGCTGCCTGGGCCCCGGCGGCTTTATAAAGCAAACATGCCTTATATAGAGCCGCCCGCTCCGGGCCGGCGGTGCAGAATCCCCAAAGCCAACCATATATGGCCAGCCGGCCGCCGGGCACCGCGCAGGCTGGCCAGAAAGGTAGCTGAAGAATTCACAGCAGGGTGAACCCCCCCCCCGGACACGTGGGGGTCACAGATCAGCAGTAGCGGTTAGCGGTGGGATGGGAGGAGGTGTGTGTCTTTAACCCTCGCTGGGCCCCCGCCGGGAGCCCCCAAAGGATCCCGGCACCGGGGCTGGTTTTCCTCCCGGGGGATGCGTCTGGGGGCACGAGGGATGCAGAGGGCTGGGGATGGGCTGGGGGGAGCCCTGCTTCGGCTGGAGGCGCCACGCGGCAGGAAAGCAGGAGGTGACCCCCGAAACCCTGAACGCCGGGTCCGGGGAGCCCCTCAGGCGTAGGGCCAGGGCCTGAGAGCAGGGAGCCCGGGCCCCCCAGCATTGGTACAGAATCTTGCCCCCTTCCCGCTGGGGGAGGGGTGCAGATCAGTGTTAATTTCGGGGGAGCCGCAGGTGCCGAGGCCGTTCAGAGATGGGGGGGGCTGTGCCGAATGGAAGAGTCCCCCGGTGCTACCTCTGCCGGCCGGGGTTTGCTGCGGGGACCTGGGGCCTGACGTCCCTCCCCGTGGTTCTTGGCTGTCCCCCACCCCAGAGGTGGCTGCAGTTTGGCGGGGCTGTGGGGGGGGGAGGCCCCCAAAGTGCACTGGGCTCCTTCGGGGTGAAGAGCTCCCTGGGGGTGTGTAACACTGGGGAGCAGTGACAGTGTGGGGGTGACATCCCAGGTCCCCTCACCCGGCTCCCCAGGGACACTGAAGCAAAGGGAGAGGCGCCCCCACCACTTCCTCTTGGCTGCAGTAGGAAACAACACAAGCTCTAAGCTAGTTAGGCCTTGTGTCCTGCGGCCCTCACCCTGGTATCTGGGCAGCCCTCTGCCCCGCCCCCCCATGCTTTCATGCCCTGGTCTGGGGACCCTACTGGATTAGGATCACGCCCAGCACTTCAGCATCAAAGCCATTACCCCCGTTTTACAGGCAGGGAAACTGAGGCACGGAGAGGCAAAGGCCATAGAGGGGAGTCAGCGTGAGATCTGGGACTAGAACCCAGGAGTCCTGACTGCCAGCCCCCCGGCTCTAACCGCTAGACCCCACTCCCTGAGCCGTAGCAGCACTTGGCTGTATCAGTGTCGTGTCTCGTACCAGCTACGTCCTGGCTGAGTCCTGACTGGGGCGGCGGGGGTGGGGTGGGGGGTACACGTTCCTGAGCGAGGGGCTGGGGGGGGGATGTTCCTGAGCGAGGGGCCGGGGGGAGATGTTCCCAGCTGAGACCTGAGACGGGCCGGGGAGCCGGCCGGGGCCCAGGGAGCTTGTTTCCTGCCAGCGGGAGCTGCAGAGGAGAAGGCTCCCGCGCCAGCAGCGGGGAGAGCACAGGGAGGAGGTCAGAGGGCAAAGCCACTGAGCTCTACAGCTGGGGAGGGCCGGTGGGGCCACGCCTCGAGCGGGGGGCGGGGAGACGCGGTCACACTTTCTCAGGCAGGTGGGGAGGAAGGTAGCGACGTCCAGCATGCGCCGGAGCCGGAGGGGGAAGTGGGGGGTGGGATCTAGGGAGCTGGGGGCTGCTGTTCCTCGGCCGGGGGGATGGGGCTCTTGGGGGGGCTGGAGGAGGGGGGCGGCCATAGCTCAAGCCAGAGGGGCTGTGGGGCTGGAGGGATTAGATACCATCTGTATCCCAAGGGATGGCTGGGGGCAGATGGCTCCCCTCTCTAGACGCCACAGGCCGGGGTGGGGTGCGGGGGAGGACGCTTTAATCACCTCCCCTGGCTCTCACCTAGCACTTTCCACTGTAGCCCTCACTGTGTTCGCCAAGGAGCGCCCGAGCATTGTACAGGTGGGGAAACTGAGGCACGGGAGGGCAAAGTGACTTGCCCAAGGTCACCCAGCAGGCCAGGGGCAGAGCCGAGACTAGGACCCAGGCCACTGCTGTGTGCCGGCCAGCAGGGGCCTGTCTGCTCAGCGGGGGTGGGGGTCTCACGTCTCAGCCCTGCGCTGTTCAGCCTGGGCTAATGTCCCCACACCCCACAGGGAAGGGGCTGATCTGCACCCTGGGTGGGTGCTGAGCCTGGGGATGGATAGTCGGGGGTGGGGGGAATCCCTGGCTGTCCCCTCCCCCGCAGTAAATGCCCAGTGCTTGGCAGGGGCGTGTTGGGAGCACATGGGGCTCTGGTGCCCCCCCCCCGACATCGGGCTCCAAAGGGGGCGTGGAAGCCTGAGCAGCTTTGTGGGGGGGGGAATCCAGCTTGGAATGAGGCAGGTTCCCCCCAATGCAGAGAAGGAGGCTGCCCCCCACCCCAGTCTGCTGTGGGCGCCTGTCAGAGGGGGGAGTGGGGGCGAGGGGGGGGGAGGATCGTCTCCAGGTCTGGCACTGGAGCCCTGATCTCTGCCAGACACACACACCCCTCCCCAGTTCAGTCCTTTGCTGGGCTTCCACACCTGTCCTGCTACCCTCTCATCATTCAGGTTTATTAGGTGTATTACGGTAGCACCCAGGAGTCCACTGTGCAAGGGGCTGTACAAAGACACCCTCCTGGCTCCTTCTGGGCCATTTCCCTGCCTCCCTCCACCCTGCTGTTTGAGAGACTCTCCCAGCCCACGGGGGGCACACCCAACCCCCCCCTTCCCTGCCCGTCTGTAACCCTTCAGGCCCCGGTCCTGGGCTAAGCCCCTGTTCTGCCCAGCTGGGGGCGGGGGAGGGGGGCTTGGTGAGGGGTGCTCCTTCAATCCTGTTCCCCCAGCAGCCCACTGGGTCTTGGTTCCTTGGCTCCCTGCTCTAAGCTATAGGGGCAGAGGGAATCTGGCTGGGGTTCTACGGGTCACGAGGTCAGACCCATGGGCCCGTCCAGCCCGGTGCCTCCCCATCCCTGCCACCCTGGGTCATACTAACGGACTCACCCACCACCGGTCCTTCCCAAGGTGTCCCACCATCCCCAAATGCCCTGGATCTGCGACCCTCTCCCACGGAGACCCAACTCCTTCCTGACCCCCAGCCGGTGGCCAGCGTCTGCCCAGAAGCCTGAGGATGGCTCGTCCTTGGGAGCCGCCGGGCCCATCCTCCAAGGCAGTATTGACCCCCAAAGCGTGGTCCCCACATCCCGAGCTGCCACTGGCCCCGATCCTGCGCCGCCCTGGTGTTCTGGGGGGCGATCCCCCCCCCTACCTTGTTCTTGACCTCCGCCGACAGCCCGTAGGCCGGTCCCCGGTTGAAGTGGGCGGTGGACATCCTGCCTGCGGCCTCGCTGGAGCTGGGAGCCCTGCTCGGTGCCCGCGGCGCCTCTGCCTCGTCCTCGCTTTCCCTGCAACTTTTTAAAAGTCTTTGCTCTCCGGCTCTCCCCCCTCCGCATGGCCGAGGGGGAGCCCTTCCCATTGGCCGGCCAGCCGGGCCAATCGCTGCCCGCCGGGGGCCCCTGATGTCAGCCTCTTGGTATTAAGAAGGGATGGAGTCATTTTTTCCACCTTGGGGGGCCACTGGGGCGGCCGCGGGAAATATTTCGAGAAGGCTGCGATTTATCACAGCCGGCGGCCGGATTCTGCAGCCGCTGCCGCTCTCCCCACCCGTGTTACGCTCGCTCCACCTCTCCACACGCTTCCCTCCCCGCCACCTCTCGGGCCTGCTTCGGTGGTAGCGGTCTCTGGCGCGGCATCTTCTCGGGCCCAGCCCCTCGGCCCTCCTCTTTCACCGCACGCTGCGCCCCCCCCAAAAGGAAAGCGTAGGGGGAAAGCTTTCCTGGAGCCCCAACATTTTCAAAATGGAGCCGGTGGGGGTACGGTCCTTCCCTGCCAGTTCCAGGGCCGCCCAGAGGATTCAGAGGGCCTGGGGCAAAGCAGTTTCGGGGGCCCCTTCCATCAAAAAAAGTTGCAATACTATAGAATACGATATTCTCGTGGGGGTCCCTGCTGGGGCCTGGGGCAAATTGCCCCGCTTGCCCCCCCAGGCGGCCCTGGCCAGTTCCTCTGGCCTTCTCGTCGGCTCTCGGGTTTGGATTCACACGTCGCCTTGGCAGACGTTCCTCTGGATTTCAGATTTTTTCCCCTATCAGGAATTTTTCTAAAC
The DNA here is from genome assembly GCF_020497125.1 of Mauremys mutica. NCBI lineage: Eukaryota > Metazoa > Chordata > Testudines > Geoemydidae > Mauremys > Mauremys mutica. Next base: position 22,366,756 of record NC_059091.1, on the reverse strand, counting down.
GATCAGAGTACGATTTAAACACCCCCCGCCCCCCCGTCCGCTCCTTTGAAACAGCTGTGGAATAGATCAAACTCCAGATCCTCCCAGAGGCCACATGTGCAGATACCTCTCTGGGCAGAGACGGGCATTGAAAATCCAGGCAGCCCCCCGGGGGATGAAGTTGGTTGCTAATTGTTAGTATTTATTAACTATTAATAATAATGAGGCTGCCTGGCTGGCACCTCAGCGGCTGTAGTTAACAGGTGAACAGGTAGATGGGCATGAAGGACAGATGGATTCAATTTCCTGCTCTGACACAGACTTCCTGTAGGATCTTGGGCAAGTCACTCAGCTGCTCTGTGCCTCAGTTTCTCCATCCGTGCTGGGAATAATTGCCCTGCCTCACAGGGGCGCTGTGAGGAGAAATACGTTAAAGATTGTGAGGTGCCCACATACTACATAAGATCCTTTGGAAATGCCAGCCTCATGTAGAGCCCTGGCGTTTGATAAAATCACATAGCGTTACTCCTGATTTACGCCAGCATCGCTGAGATCAGAATCAATCCCTCTCACTCCCAGCTCCATCAGGGTTACCAACCCGAACGCGCCCTCATAAATATCAGATGGTGTCTCAAAAAACAACCTGACAGCTGCTGACAGCTGCATCCGGCCGGGGCCGAGTTCAAATCTGCTGATAAGATAGTGGGTGGGGGATGACCACACACACACACACATATACATGCTGTCAGTACAGATCCGTGTGCACACATGTGCTGTCTGTACAGATCCGTGTGCACACATGTGCTGTCTGTACAGATCCGTGGACACACACAGACTCACATGTCTTGTCTGTACAGACCTATGCGTGCTCACACACACACGTGTCCGTACGGATCCATGCGCATGCGTGCACACAACCCCCCCCCGCCCCCCGTTAACAGAGATATACATAAATACTCTGGGAATAGAAGACCCAGACATTTCAGCCCCACTGTTTTGGTCTGGGGCTATAGGCTCCTTTGGGACCTAAGCCGAACACTAACTGCCTGAAGTTAGGAGAAATCTCCCCCCTCTGACAGGCTAGTCTGTTATTCTCTCGTGGCTCCGGCACTGGGCACCTGGGCTCTGTCCCTGGGTCTGGGAGGGCAGCGGGGTCTAGTGGTTAAAGCAGATGGGGCGCTGACTCACTTGCTAAGTGAACAATACGTGTTTCAGTGCAGCTCAGTGTAAATGTAAACATCTAGGAACAAAGACTGGGTCGTACTTACAGGCTGGGGGGCTCTGTCCTGGGGTCAGTGACTCTGAGGGAGGTTTAGGGGTCGTGGCGGAGAATCACACAAGCTCCCAGCGCGACGCTGAGGCCAAATGAGCTGATGTGATCCTGGGAGGCCCAAACGAGGGAATCTGGAGGAGGGGTGGAGAGGTGATTTCCCCTCTGGACTGGGCACTGGTGCGCCCACCGTGGGGATCCCGGGGCTGGTTCTGGTGCCCACCGGCCGAGACGGATGGTGATATATTGGAGAGGGGCAGAGAGGAGCCGCGAGAATGATTAGAAAACCTGCCCGATAGTGAGAGACTCAAGGAGCTCCATCTATTTAGCCTAACACGGGACGGCAAAGGGTGACTTGATCCGACTATAAGAACCGATCTGGGGAACAAATGTCAGCTCAGGGCTCCTCGGTCTAGCAGAGGAAGGTGGAACACGCAATCCAGCGGCTGGGAGTTGAAGCTAAACAAATTCAGCCGGGAAACAATTCAGCCTTCGTTGGAACAACTTCCCCGGGGCCATGCTGGATTCTCCATCCAGCACTGACTATTTTTAAACCAAGGTCCAATGGGTTTCTACACAACCTGTTGTGGGGCAGGTCTCTGGCGTGTATTAGCCAGGAGGTCAGACCAGGTGGTCCCTGGGGTCCCTTCTGGCTTTGGACTCTATGAGTCAGGACTCCTGGGTTCTGTTTGCAGCTCAGAGAGAGGAGCGGGGTCTAGTGAGTGGGGTGGTTGGGGGAGCTGCCAGTCAGGACTCCTGGGTTCTGTTTGCAGCTCAGAGAGAGGAGCGGGGTCTAGTGAGTGGGGTGGTTGGGGGAGCTGCCAGTCAGGACTCCTGGGTTCTGTTTGCAGCTCAGAGAGAGGAGTTGGGTCTAATGAGTGGGGTGGTTGGGGGAGCTGCCAGTCAGGACTCCTGGGTTCTGTTTGCAGCTCAGAGAGGGGAGCGGAGTCTAGTGAGTGGGGTGGTTGGGGGAGCTGGCAGTCAGGACTCCTGGGTTCTGTTTGCAGCTCAGAGAGAGGAGCGGGGTCTAGTGAGTGGGATGGTTGGGGGAGCTGCCAGTCAGGACTCCTGGGTTCTGTTTGCAGCTCAGAGAGGGGAGCGGAGTCTAGTGAGTGGGATGGTTGGGGGAGCTGGCAGTCAGGACTCCTGGGTTCTGTTTGCAGCTCAGAGAGAGGAGCGGGGTCTAGTGAGTGGGGTGGTTGGGGGAGCTGGCAGCCAGGACTCCTGGGTTCTGTTCCCAGCTCTGTGAAGGAAGTGGTGTCTGGTGGTTAGAGCAGCGACTGTCTCCCTCGCTGTCAGTGCAGCCCCTGGCACAATGGAGCCGTGATCGGGGTTGGCGTGTCTAAGTGGCACCTCCAGGAGACCAGTCTAGATGGGACCTTGGTCTGATCTGGTTTGTCAGTGGCCATCTTCAATGTCTCTGCCCCCGGCCTGGGGCCGAACGGGAAATCTCTCCCACGGGTGGGCACGGGAAAGAAGTCATTAGTGATTTTTACACTGGGCGTGTTTAAAAGCCGTGAAACGCCTGGAGCGCGAGGGTGGGGCTGGTAAATGGAGAGAAAGAAACGTCAAACAAATCCTAGGGAATCCCCAGCGCTTCTCTGGCGCCGTCCAGCCACGGATCCCAGAGCACTTTGCAAAGAGCCTAAGGACACAGAACCCGATGGGGCCTCAGAACCCAGCGAACCCACCCCCCGCTGCTGTCCCAGGCAGCCCCAGCAAGATCCCCGTCATCAACTGATCAGGCTCCATCTGAACGCTAGTTAGGGGGTTTGCCCCCCACTCCTGCTTGGAGGCTGTTCCAGACCCTCGGTCCTCTGAGGGGTAGAAACCGTCTTCCCTCCCAGCCTGAGTCTACTCGTGGGGTGGCAGTGTGGCCTAGTGGATAGCGCACCAGCCAGGGGCTCAGAGGATCTGGGTTCTATTCCTGGTTGTGCTACTGGGTGACCTTGGGCAAGGCACTTCCCGTGCCTCAGTTTCCCCATCTGTAACATGGGGGTGATGGCACCACCCTGCTTTGAGGTCTAGGGATGAAAAGAGCCGGGGTCATTACCGCTGCCAGCCAGCGGCAGTTTCCTGCACCTGGGAGTCTGTGCATGTTCCCCTTTAGATGCCAACATAAGAATGGCCAGACTGGGTCAGACCAAAGGTCCATCTAGCCCAGTCTCCTGTCTGCCCACAGTGGCCAGTGCCAGGTGCCCCAGAGGGAATGAACAGAGCAGGGACTCATCGAGTGACCCGTCCCATCACCGCAAACAGAGCCTCGGGACACCATGGCCAAGCACGTTCCATTTTTCCGACGGTTGCTAAGCGCAGCGCCAAACGAGGCGTCTCTGAAGAACGTAACCATGGAAAGCGAAGTGCTCCTCAAACCCTAAAGTCACCTAAGCGACCCTGACAAACAAATCACCTTAACTCTGCCCTTTCTTGCTGCATTAGGCCACCATTTTCCAAGCTGGAGGCCTAGAGGGGAGGCTCCTAAATCTGCATTTGGGCACCTAAATAAAATGTCTATTGAGGAGCCTAAGTCTGCACTGACGAGGCCCCGGGTCTGGCCATTTTGGCCTCAGTTTTTCTTTGGGAGAAGTGAAAAGGTGATTTAGGTAGCATTGCATACAGAGAGCCAGCCAGTGGGGTCAAGTGGATAGAGCAGAAAGGAGAGCTGGGAGTCAGGACTCCTGGGTTCCGTTCCCAGCTCTGGGAGGGGAGTGGGATCTGGTGGTTAGAGCAGGGGGCTGGGAGCCAGGACCCCTGGGTTCAACCCCTGCCTCTGGGAGGAGAGCATGGTCTAATGGTTAGAGCAGGGAGGGATCTGGGCATCAAGACTCCTGGGTGTAATCCCAGCTGTGCCATTGTCTCACTGTGTAAACATGGGCAAGTCCCTTCCCAGCCCTGTGCCTCAGTTTCCCCATTGCTAGAATGGTCCCAAAGTTTGCTACATGTTATTGAGCCTTCCTGGTGCGGCGCTCACATGCTGGTTCCAGCACGAACCAGTCCTGCCTTTGCAGGAGGGACGTAGCTTTCCGCTTTGGGTGAGCCTGAGACCCCAGTGTGGGGGCTGATGGGGGGTGTTTAGCTCAGGGGCTGGGAAGGGGGTTGCTGGAAGGATGCGGATCCACAGTCCAGTCCCGGGCCTCCATGCTTTGCTCGCTCACATCCATCGGACCCCAGGATGAGGCCTCTAGCGTCCGGCGAGAAAAGGCGCATGGCGCAGTGCGGGGACCCGGGTCAGCTGACGGGCTTGGGCTGCGGGGTCAGAGGCCTCTGGGACCCTCCTGCTTGGGGGTGTCTGACAAACCCTCCGTGCCCGGAGCGGGGTGCTGCGCGCTGTGGTGTTTCCCAGCCTCTCCGCCCCGCTGGGTTCGCTGCAGCCTGGGGGGGAGCTGCCCCCCTGCTTTCCCTGCATGCTGGGTTTGCACCCGGCGGGGAGCCAAAGGAAAGATGGAAAACTCCTTGTGGGTTTCGCTCCCGGCCATGGGAGCCCCAGGAGCGAAAGGAAGCTGCTGCCCAGAGGAAAGGGATCAAAACTGGTTCCACCCGTGGAGGCGGGACAGGGACAGAGGGTCAGCCAGGGAGCGTGCCCCCCTCCAGGGCAGGGCTGAGATCCCCTGGCATGGGCGGGTGCCCCCATTCCGGGCTCACACGGAAGATTGGATCTGCCTAGACGGATTGATCAGGCAGGTTATCAGCTTTCCGGGAGCCCCCTGTCACTGCCCCCCTCCCGCCCCGGCTGAAAGGGGGGGCTGCTCCCCTGGGATAGCGGGTGGCACTCGGATGCCAGGGAGCGGGATCAGTGAGAATAACCCCCCCTCGGATTTCCCAGCCCTGGGCAGGTGCCCAGCTACCTCATCCTCCAGTCACTGGATCAGATTGCGCTGAGTCAGCTGGTGCCCGTGACTCACGGGACGGGGGCTCCCCGGGGCCCAGGTGCCAGGGCACGCGGCCAAGGGAACAATCCCGAATTGGCCAGGAGCGAGAGGAGGTGGCACATCCTAGGCCCTGGCTGACCTCTGAGCGGCTCTCAGCCACCAGCCGCCGCTGGGCGGGGGCCAGTGACCGGGGCGCCGGTAGCTCCTGACGTGGGGCATTCAGTCGTCTGCAGGACCCGCAGAGTGGGGGCAAGAGCCGGGACAGCCCCCCACCCCCAAGCCGGTGCAGCTCAGCCCTGCAGGGACCCCCTCCTCTTTTGAAGGGAGTTTGTGAGGCCGCCCCACGCCAGAGGCTCAGCAAACTCATTTCATGCCAGGGATGGCCGTGGGGCGGGTTTTCATTCCCTGAGGTTTCCCTTTGCGAGGGGTGAGGTCTGTCTGGCTGAAGCCAAAGCGAAGGGGAGAAAACTGGGGTCTCTTCCCCTCTGGTGGCCAGGCCGGAGCCTGGTGCCTGCACCCCTGGCAATGCAGCCTCGGCCTGGGGCTTTCTGAGGCCAGGCCCGACTCATCCTGCTAGCCAGGCGTGCAGGGTCCTGGTGAGCATAGGGCACCTCTGGCTTCCAATCCCACTCACCGCCCCTAAGCACTAGCCCCCGCTCCCCTCCCAGAGCTAGGGAGAGAACCCAGGAGTCCTGGCGCCCAGCCCTCCCTGCTCTGACCACTGGCCCCCGCTCCACTCCAAGAGCTGGGGATAGAACCCAGGAGTCCTGGCGCCCAGCCCCCCTGCTCTGACCACTGGCCCCCACTCCCCTCCCAGAGCTGGGGATAGAACCCAGGAGTCCTGGCGCCCAGCCCCCCCTGCTCTGACCACTGGCCCCCGCTTCCCTCCCCGAGCTGGGGATAGAACCCAGGAGTCCTGGCTCCCAGCCCCCCCTGCTCTGACCACTAGCCCCCACTCCCCTCCCAGAGCTGGGTATAGAACCCAGGAGTCCTGGCTCCCAGCCCCCCCTGCTCTGACCACTCGCCCCCACTCCCCTCCCAGAGCTGGGTATAGAACCCAGGAGTCCTGGCTCCCAGCCCCCCCCCCCCGTTCTGACCACTAGACCTCGCTGTCATCCCAGAGCCAGGAATCGCGCCCAGCCCATGCTGCTCTAACCACTGGGCCCCATTGCCCTTGCACCGCTGGGAACAGACCCCAGACCTGTCTCCCAACCCCCTGCTCTCACCACTAGCTCCCACTCTCCTAAGACCTCAGGAGTCCTGCCCAGGTGCCCCCTGCCAGGGGCCCAGATGTGAGGGCTCCTGTGTCTTTAAATCCCCCTGATGCTGCTAGAACCAAGCAGCCGTCCCAGCCAGAGCCGGCTCAGCCCTCAGCCTCCGCTCACCACTTGCCTTATAAGTCCCGCATCCCTCCTGGCTGCGTCTTTGCCTTCGCCCCGTCCCCTCGCTCCCCATAAATCTGGGAACAATCAAAGGCCTGTGGCAGGCAGCGCAGGCCGGGGGGGGGGGCAGCGCAGGCCGGGGGGGGGGGCCGTGCAGGCCGGGGGGGGGGGGCAGTGCAGGCCTTTGCCAAGATGAAAACTCTATTTTATAAACACCGCTGGCCGCAGCCAAGTCGGAGACGCTTTCAGGCTTTATATGGCTCGGTGGGACCCGGGAAGGCAGCGGGGGAGCAGGGGGGCCGGGCGGGAGCTTGGGGGTCCCCAGCCAAGACAGAGGCGTTGGGGGGAGGCAGGTTTGATCCCCCGGAGCCAGACCCGGGAGGGTATTAACGTTGGCAGGTGCCTCCGGCAGCCTCCTGACTCGCCCGGCCCAGCCAGGCCAGGCCCCCGCCCCAAACAGTGTGCAGGCCACGTCCCCTCCCCAACAGCACCCACGGGCCACGTCCCCTCCCCAACAGCACCCACGGGCCACGTCTGCTCCCCAACAGCACCCACGGGCCACGTCCGCTCCCCAACAGCAACCACGGGCCACGTCTGCTCCTCAGCAGCACCCATGGGCCATGTTCCCCCAAACCCAGCACCCACGGGCCACGTCCGCTCCCCAACACCACCCACGGGCCACGTCCCTCCAAACCCAGCATCCACAGGCCACGTCCCCTCCCCAACAGCACCCATGGGCCACGTTCCCCCAAACCCAGCACCCACGGGCCACGTCCCCTCCCCAACAGCATCCATGGGCCATGTCCCCTCCCCAACAGCACCCATGGGCCGCGTTCCCCCAAATCCAGCACCCACGGGCCACCTCCCCCCAATAAAGCACCCATGGGTCACGTGTCCTCTCCAAACAAACACGTATGTGGCACAACCCCCCCCAGACACAGCACCCACGGGCCATGCCCCCCCCCAACTCAGCACCTACCGGCCACATCCCCCTACCAAACCCAGCGCTTATGGGCCATATCCCCTCCCCCCACCGAGCATATGAGCCCCCCCAGCACATATGGACCATGTGCCGGCCTCCACCACGTATAGGTCACGTCCCCCCCAACACAAAGCACAAATCGACCGTGTGCCCCGGTCCCTCACGTGGTGTGTACAGGTCCTGCCCCCCCGCAAACAGCAAACACGGTGCGTACGGGCCACGTCCTCCCACCCCGGGGCCACGTGCCCCCCAGCGTGTATCAGCCACGGCCCCCCCAGCGTGAATCAGCCACGGCCCCCCCAGCGTGTATCAGCCACGCCCCCCCCAGCGTGTCCGGCCATGGAGCAGCAAACGTGCCGAGCGCTCGCTCGCGTTGGCCTGACGCGACCCCTGAGCGCCATGGACGGGCCCTGAGGTCCTTCTCCCAGGTGCCCGTGTGGGGGTCGTGGGCACAGCTGGGGGCTGAACCCAGGAGTCCTGGCTCTGTGATTTCCTGGCGTAAGGCCGAAGGGACCGTTCCATCACCGCTCTGACCCCGCTGCGCCCGGGCCCTGGTCAGCTGTGTCCTGCTT